>NW_024081485.1:427665-772514 GCF_003009895.1 Hyaena hyaena
AAATCTGGCCATGTGTAGCAACATGGATGGACCTTGAGGGTGTTATGCTGAGCGAAATAAGTCAGGCAGAGGACAAATATATGTTTGCACGTATAGGAGGATTAGGAGGAACTTGACGGAGGAACAAGAGGGAGAAGAAGGGGGGAAATGGTGGGGGAAAGGGAGAGAGGCAAACCATGAGAGACTCTTGAATGCTGACAAAAACTGAGGACTGATGGATGTGGGGGGGAGGGGGGGATGGGCATGGAGGAGGACACTTGTGGGGATGAGCACTGAGTGTTATGTGGAAACTAATTTGACAATAAACTATTTGTAAAAAAAAAAAAAAAAAGAAAGAAAGAAAGAAAGGTCTCAGATACACAACCTAACCTTACACCTTAAAGAGCTGGAAAAAGAACAGCAAATAAAATCCCAAACCAGCAGAAGACAGGAAATAAAGATTAGAACAGAAATCAATGCTATTGAAACCAAAAAAATAGTAGAACAGATTAATTGAAACCAGAAGCTGGTTCCTTGAAAGAAGTAGCAAAATTGATAAACCCCTAGCTAGTTTGATCAAAAAGAAAAAGGAAAGGACTCAAAAAATAAAATCAAGAATGAAAGACAAGTGATCACAATCAACACAACAGAAATTAAATGAAACAGAATGGAAAAGGTTTGAAGAGAGTAAGCTGGGGTTTGGTAGGAAAAAATGGAGTGGGAAAGGACAGAAAAAAATGTCAGCAAAGCAATGGTGAATGTTGTTTTTAAAACTCGGTATGGAAACTGAGTCACAACAAAATTTATTTCTTACTATGGGACACAGTCAAAAATGATTAAAACTTAGATTTCAGTTATAGATTCACAGGATAATTATAATACAGGTTTACTATATTCCCCAAATGTGTATACACTTGCTGTTTTTTGTGATTCATTTTGGCTCTGGTTTGACTTTCTCTTTCCTCTTTGGAATCTTTCCCCCTGGACCAGAAGTTCTCAACCCCTCTCTCCCTTTCTCACTTGCTCAGCACCCACCCTCCTTGGGGAGGCTTCTGGCTGCTGCCAGAGAGGAAAGTTCCAAAGGAAAGGAAGGCATCAAGGTGTCAGATGGAATTGCAGGTTCTGCTAAGCTCATGACATCTGGTTTCCTGAAAGGGGGAAACACAAAGGATGAAGACAGTCTAGTTGGGATGATACTGAAGGCCCTGGAGATTCTGGACAATAGTGTCATTGTCTGGTGGGGAGGGACTCCAATTAACTACATCTCTGGCTCTTCTACCCTTTCCTTGCAGGGAAGGAATTAATACAAATGTGTCTCAAGTCTTTACATAAAGATGTCTCAGAAAGGGCCTATGTGAAGGGATGTAGAAGTTGCATCTACTTTCCAAAGGCTGGCTGCCCAAGAGAAATTGTTTAAATTTATACAAGAAATGGAAATTTGGGGAGGGAACTGAAGAGGGGGGCTTCCAGTCTATTGATCAAAAACATTCTCCCCCCAAAAGGATTTCCCCCTTTAGTTTAAGTTTAGGCAGGTGAGAGAGGAGCTCTATGGGGTTGGATAGGAGTTCTATTAACCTGGAGCCTTCCATAAGATATTTCCAATTATTAGCCTTTCCTGGAGCCTCTCAGGTATAAAAACTCTGGCTTCCTGTGTAATTCGAAATTTGAAGTCAAGGTCAGGAGCTACAGAATAAAACCCCCTGTGCTATTAGATTCTTAGTCATTCAATGTCTGAGATGAAGGTCAGGAAAAACATTTGAAAGAGACCTTTAATTCTAAATCATCTGGGTGGAAACTCAAGATGTGACATCCTAATTCTTCCTATCAGTCTGATCTCAAGGACAGCTTGGTTTGCAATAATGTCCAGGAAATTATTAATAATGAGAAAACATCATTCCTAGAAGCCACAGTCTATTAAAGGGATGTGAAAGGTAAGTGAGATCTCATAGGTTCTGCACAAATATTCTCTTTTGGTCTTTTAATGACAACACCAGTGTTTCCTTCAAGGGGTTGCAGGGGGAGGTGAGATGAGGGCAGCCCCAATTTCTAATTGGCTCCCTGTGCTGTGCTCTGAGCAGAGGATCACAGTATCCATTTCAGATCTGTCTGGCAATGATGCCTTGTCAAGCGCTACTGTGTTAAGCAGCCCCTGTGGCTTTATAAAAGAGTTGACCTGCTATTGACCTGTTCTGTGTCACTGGAGCTCAGGAGCAGTCTCTCTGGTTAAATACTTATGGGCCCCATGATAGATTATAATAAAGATTATAAAGGCACAGCCGAGCTTAATGGCTCCCAACTGGCCCACAGTACAAGGAGCAGTTCCTGTTAGAGGAGCATGGGTGAGCTCCTTCAGGGAGACCAGGTCAACAGCAATGACTCCAAAGTTGCTCTGTGACAACCCCTTCCCCAACTCCTAGCTCTCCAAAGAAAGCCAAATGGTCCATCGGGGTCAACTCTACATTTTTTCAGAAACAAACCTTTCCTTAATTAATTCCCAGACCCAAAGGTGGCTGCTATAAATTTCCACAGGTAAAACCTTATCTTTATCATCCAAAATGACTTGCCAGAAATTATTATTCTATGCTTGCGACTGGGTAAGGGAGGTTAAGCATCACTGCTGCCCTGGACATAGTCAAATAAGTTAAACACTTGCAGACAAGAGAACCCAAAGCTCTAAAGAGACACTTAGATTGGATTAAATCAACCTCCAACATCACATGTAAGATAGGAAGTTCACCAGCGATGACAGGAGAGGCCCCTGGTGCGCATTTGGACAAGGTAGGAAAGGTGGCTGATATTTTTAAGTGCCTACTATGTATCACACATGTATTAGCTATTATACATCTTTTATCCCATTTAACCTTTATTAGACCATTAGAGGGAAGGTATTATTTCTCCTTTTGACAAATGAGAGAACTGATGCTTAAGTGAACTTTTGTTTTGGTCTGGTTTGGCTTTCTTTGTTTTTGTTTTTCTGGCTTTATTAAGGTATAGTTGACAATTAAAAACTGTATACATTCAATGTGTACAACTTGATGATTTTGTATATGTATGCATCATGAAATACTCACCACAATTCAACTAATTAGTATACCCATCACCTCCCATGGTTACCATTTTCTTTTTGTGTCTCGTATTAGTGAGTTTTAAATAACTTGCCTCAATATCAGTTTCCTTTGGTATGTGAAGATTAAATAGATTATGCAGGTATGTTCTTAGAACTCTTGATAGAATGCTCAATATATGCTATTTTGTGAATGCCTAGGTTTTTCACACCTTAAGAGATCTATGATTGTTATCATTAGCTCTTTGGAAGAGACCTAATGGGATGGTCAAGACAGGAGCCTGGGTCTTAGAACTAAGCCCCAGAGCCCCAAAGACCTAATGGGACAGTCAAGACAGGAGCCTAGTCTTGGAACTAAGTCTCATGCCCTCTCTAGCATGGTTGGGTTTTTGTTTTTTGTTTTTGTTTTTGTTTTTGCTCTGTTTTTTAATACTAGTCTTTAAATATTATGAGGTGACTCATAGGAAACAAATGCATCTTTAAAATTCAGGATCAAGAAAAATAAGAATAGGACACAGGCCAAGAACACAAAAATGGAGATCATCAGGAGCTGGGCAGCTACTATAGCCAAACCTTGATTTATTGAGAACTGAGTTTCCTGGGCACCAACACAGAGGGAAATGTGATGAGTTACCTGGGTTTTTTGTTCAGGAGGAAGGAAGTATGCCAATTCCTTAGAAGAAATAAAGGGTGCCCTTAAATTTTTCACTAAAATCTATTTCTCACATAAGTGTCATATTAGAAGCACCACATGGATAATGTTCTCACCAACTGAAAATGCAGTCACAGCTTCATTGTGGTTCCTGTAATTTCTCTCGGTGAAAGCCAGCAGGATAACAAAGCACAGCTCAGGGAAAGCAGCCCGCTGGAACCCAAGCAAGATGGCCTGACTCCATCTTTCCTAAGGTCCGGCCTGATCAAAGAATGAAAAACAAAACATCTGAAGAAATTAACGGACTTGTCAACATCCCTTCATAAAGACTATTTTCTTAATGGGAAATACTAGAGGGTTCATTCATGGTCTCCCTCACTCTCCAACTAAACAATCTCTCTTCTAAACAATCTGCTGCACCTCACCTCACCAAACACAGATGTTTAGAACAGGGCAGGCATGGCATCAGGTGGCCAGAGACCCGTGAGGCCTGGCTTAAAAGATGAGTAGAACCAAGAAGATAGTTCTCCGGGAATTTGAATCCAAAGCCCCATTTGGAATTGGGAATGTTCTAAGGGCATGAGTGGGAGAGACCATGATGGCCAAGTACTAACTCTGAGCCAGAAGGAAGTAGATAGCATATGTATTCAGGGAAAGCTATTTGGTAAAGAGAAGGACAAAACACATTTACACAGTGAGACCATGTAGCTCCTGAGAGAGAGACTTTGATCATGTCCTCTTCCCAAAGGCTCCCCTGGATCCAAAACCACCTCCCATTTCCAGACCTGGCTATGGTAAGAATCTTATTCTTGAATTCCTGTGAGAGCCCTTGATTCTTATAATAAACCCCATTTTTCTTGGGTGAGGTTGAACGGGTTTTCATTCCTTGCAAATAACTGAGAGAAAATATGTGAGCCTGAAGAGAACACAGGCTTCTAGTAAGAGCTGAACAACGGAAAATATAACATTCCAGTCTTTAGATTGCAGGCACAGTGGTGTTGATCCAATACATGGGAGATCAAGAGCAGATGGTATAATACACAAAAACCTGGATGATTCCAATGGCATTATGCTGAGTGAAAAAAGCCAGTCGCAAAAGGTCACATGCTATATGACTCCATTTAGATGTCACTCCTAACAAGACAAAATGGCAGTGATGAATAACAGGTCAGTGGTTCCCAGGGGCAGTGATAGGGGAGAGTGTGACCATAAAAGGATAGAACAAAGAAGTTTTGGGGGTGACAAAGCTGGTCCAGATCCTGATTGTAGCAGTGGTTACACAAATCTACACTTGACTTTAAAAATAAATAGCTATAAAAAAGAAAAGATAAAAGGAAGAAATTAAGAAGGAAGGAAGGAAGGATCCTAGGAAGGGTGTCAGTGATCTCTTGAATAAACAAACAGAAACTTAGTCACTAAACAGAAATTCAGCCAGATCAGAAGGTGAGCCAACTCTCAGTAAAACTGTCTTGGCATAGACTGTCCCCATGCTCTTAGCCTTATGTTTTCATCCCTCAATACCTCCTTCTCTTTCTTCTGGCTAGCACTGCCTTCATAACAAAGTCAAGTCAAAGAAATGAGCAATGAAGGTGGAATTTCAGGTATCAGCCAAGAGATGAGGGAGGTTTTGATAGCTAGGATCAGAAGGTCTTGCTATGCTTTCTAAAAATCACACTGTAGATACAGAAAATCCTCTATTCTCCCTACAGATGATCTTGTATGGGAAGAAGCAAGATAACCTAGAAGCAGCACTAAAACTTCTTAGGGATAAAGAAAGAAAAATCCTTAAGCAGAAAACAGAATATGAAGATAGGGAGAACTAAGGCAAAAGCAGCTTTTGTTGTAATCAGGTCTAAGATTTGTGGTTGGAGATGTGAGAAGAGAGCAAAGGTCTTCACCTGCCTGGCTTAAGCTACTTAGGGCTTCCCAGTGGGCCCTCCACATGGTCCAGCACAGCTTCCTGGTCTTGGCCAACAATGACATCTTGCTTTGCATCCATTCCCCATACATATATTTCCTTCAGAAACTTTGTAGAGAAGTATAGCTCAGGCAGCAGAGTATGGACACTCCTGGGTTCCCTGACCAAATATCATCAAAATACTATCACAACCTTACCCCAATGTGTTATTTCTAACAACAGCATCCTATTGCTCTTGATACCTGTTGTTTAGTACATAGCAAGTAACACATATTTATAGAGTGAGTGAATAAATGAAAAAGAGGCAAATAGAAAGAGAAGGGCTGAGCAAAGGAATTGGGGAGGGAGAAGGAGAAACATGCAACCATCTCCTAAGGCCCACTCCCTCAGAGAACATGCTGTACGAACATGACAGTCACTCAATCAACACACATTTATTGAGTGCTATGCTGGAAATCTTCCTTTCACCTCCACATATTCACTCGCCACCTTTGTCCACTTGAACTCCAAGAGGCCAAATGTATATAGGCTGCACCAACTGCACACCCTTGTGTGCAGGTTGATTCAGTCACTGTGGAGCACCTGCAGGAGATGAAGGAGGGAAGAGTGTAAAGTCAGAGAACTGATTTCCCGGCTCCCTCTCTAAGGGGTTGCCCTGGGCAGGCTGCAGCCCTTGAATAAAGTGACTGTTCACACAGATCTCAGTGTCCCCGGTGTCAACTGTCCCCCTCTCACCTTCAGACTTGGGATAATAATGACTCCCTGCTGCTTATTAACTCAGGGTTCTACCCTGTATCTTCTGGTTTCCTACTCACACCTTTGTAAATAATCATTTAAGTAAACTTTGAGTTATTTCTATTTGGAAGCACCCATTGCTTTCTTCCAGGTCCCTAACTGATGCAAGCACCACCTATGTGCCAGCCACAGTGCTAATCTCCTGGGATACAAATACGGATTAGACACAGCTCCTCTAGGAGTTTGTAATGCAGTAGGCAACAGACGCATAACAGTAAATCCTAATGCAGGCTGCAGTGTGCAATGAGGGAGCTATGCACAGGGTAGTGCTTTCCAAGCCAATTTCTGGAAATTAAGCGGAGATCTGCCTTTCAGCAAAGCAGTGGAGAGCTCCCACTGTGCACTGAAGAAAATCCAGAGATAATGCTTCCAAGAGCACATCTTGCTGAGTTTTTTACTGATCCCTGGAAGAGTAAGGAATGACTTCTTTGAGACTTCCAATTTATAGTTGCAGAAACAAAAGCAAGATTAATATGGAATCTTGCTATTCAACTAAATCTATAAATACAGAGAATAAATTGATGGTTGCCGGTGGGGGGATGGGCATAATGGGTGAAAAGACTTCCAGTTATGGAATGAATAAGTCATGGGAGTTAAAAGCACAGCACACGGAATATAATCAATTATATTGTAAAAGCATTGTATGGTGACAGATGGTAGCTACCATTGTGAGCATAGCATAAGGTATAGGGAAGTTAAATCACTATATTATACATTCAAAACTAATGTGATGTTGTGTGTCAACTATACTCAAATGAAAAAGAAAGAAAGAAAGAAAGAAAGAAAGAAAGAAAGAAAGAAAGAAAGAAAGAAAGAAAGAAAGAAAGAAAAGAAAATAAAGGAGGGAGGGAAGGAGGAAGGAAGAGAAAAAGAAAGAAACCTAGTTGTATAACTGACTGGGTTCTTCAGATTCTCCTACTACCTAACCACAGTCCTTCAAATCAGTTATTAGTTTCTGATTACCTTTAAGTGATTTTTTGCTAATTTCTCAACTTTTTGACATAAGAAATTATCACAGCACTTTTTGGGTAAACAAAGAGGGTTTTATTTTTCTCATATGACAAGGTTTGAGATGGGCTGTTGCTGATATTATTTCAGTGGCTCAACAGTGTTATTGAGGATCTGGATTCCTTCTGTTTCTTTGTTCCACCAACGGTAGCATTGTTAGCTTTTCCTCCTCATGCTTGCTGCCTCCTGGTCACAAGGTGACAGCCATACCCCAGGCATCATAGGCAAGTTCAAGAAGAGAAGAAGGTCATAGGTAAGCTCTCCTCTCCTACCTGTACCTTTTATCAGGAAAGCAAAGACATTTTCAGATACCGAAGCAGACTTTCCCTTGCATCTTACTCCCTTATATACTACCCAGAGGAAAAGCTTGGACTGGCAGCTCCCAGTCATCTCTTAACTTCCCTCTTTGTTGGAAGGTATGGTATTCCTGACCAACCGCAAAAACCTTAGCTGTAAAAACTCTGTGTGGAATAAAAGAAAACCTGTGTTAGTGTACACCAAATAGTAACGATCAGATCTTGGCAGATCACTTGAATAGGATCTTCAGATAAGTTGCAACAAAAAACTATCATGTCACAATATTTTAAAGAGAGCTGGAAGGTAATTCTTCAGGTCAGACAGAACTCAAAAGCAATGGCAAAGAGGAGTGAGAAGACCACATGTACTAGGGCTGGCCATATACTAGCCACCTGCCATCTTGCATGGTCATGATCCTCCCAGCCACACAGATGCAGAAGAGACAACGGCAGAAGGGTCAGAAGCAGAGCTCCAGAACCACATCATGATCTTCAGAAAGTTTCTTGGGCAAACTTTCTCAGAAATAATAATAGTACCTACCTCATAGAGGTGTGAAGATTAAATGAAATATACATACAAAACATTTAACAGTACCTGGTTCAACAGATCACGTTCCTCCCTCCCCAGAGCGCGCGCGTGTGCGCGCGCAAACACACACACACACACACCATTGTTACAAAGTTATTCCAGGGGGTCAGGTGGAATGCTGACATTGTCCATTCCACATAAACACTCAAAACTGCTAGTTCTCATGAGGATATGCCTGACAATGAGCCACTCCTGCTCCTCAGGAGAGTCAAGCTGAACGAATTAGAAGACATTCTCCATGAGAAGATTTACATCAGTAAGACAGGGAGCAGTAAATAAAGGCAACAGATTAGTGCAATATTACTAAATCCCATCATTTAGGTTCCCCCCTGGCAGATTTAATAAATGAGATCTATCTCTTCTTGGTGGATGCACTAGCATAAGTACCATCTAAATCAGGTCTGCAGAGAATCAACTGACCTGATGGATATATATATATCTTTTAGCTCAATAGCAGAAATGCATGGAGGATTTGGAGGGATTTGTGCCAGGATTCAGAGAATGTAATGTTTGTCTTGAATTAACTAATTTTTATAACCAATGGACTGTGAGTGATATTCTCTTGCCAAAGTAGATTTGTGACCTGCCTGAAGTACCAACTATGTTCCAATTTATACAGTAAATCTATTTGGTAATATGAAGTGCTGCAGCAATTTTAACACATCAGTAAAGATGGAAATCAATTTATTTTCCTTAGTATTTGACAACAAGCTTTGTAAATAAAATAAGAAAATAAGGGGCTTCTGGGACCAGGCTAGCATTTTGTTTCAACCCTTTCTACTTTGTGGCTGCTGGCTGAGGGCAGGATTTTTCCCTCTAGAGATTTCACTCAGACACAAGACCAAGCCTGCTTCTCCTGAGGCCACAAACCTCTTCAGTTGCCAGAAAAGTGAGGTTTTCTTCAGGACAGGCCCACTGCTGGGTTGTTGGGCAGGAAGTAACCTTAAAAAGTGTGTCAGGGGTGCCTGGGTGGCTCAGTTGGCTGAGTGTCTCACTCTTGATTTTAGGTCAGGTCATGATCTCACATGATCCACGCTAGCAGCATGGAGCTTGCTTGGGACTCTGACTCTCTCTCTCTCTCTCTCTCTCTCTCTCAAAATAAGTAAACTCTTAAAAAAAAAAAAAGTGTGTCAGGTATTGCCACAACCCTATCTCACCTGGCAAAGGAGATTAGGCAGATATTGGCATTCCTACCTTACAAATAAGGAAACTGAGGCTCAAACACAAGGGATTTGCTGAGGATAAAGGTGAGACTCAAATTCTAGGTCTTTTGACAATAAATCTTGATTTTTGCTTATAAGTCCACAAAGTAATTTAATGGTTTAATCCCTGTGTAAACCTTCTCCTGTCTCCTGAGAAGATGAGACCATGAGGTCATGGAGACAGGGAGGAGGTCATGAAAGCAAGGGGAGAGGATCTCGGGCAGAGTGGCAGCATGTGCAAAAGCAGGGAGTGCTGGCTGAGCCTTCCAGTCTCTGCCTCAGATGGGGAAAGCAGAAAGAGAAACCCTCCTACACTTACCAAAAAAAAAAAAAAAAAAAAAAATTCATTTTACAAGACCAGACAAATAGCATATGCAACACTTTTCTTGAGACCATGAGGGAGTTGAGGTGATAGGACCACCAACTAACACAAAACCTGAGGAACAGGCACCTGCAAGGAGAGATGAGTCAGGAGCTCTTGCTTACCTTGAGCTACAGGAGATTAAGAACTTGTAAAACTGTATGCAAGTCAGTAAAGGCCGAGTATGAGCTAGCCAGAGTATTTAGAACCCATTAAAGGAAGTGGACCTTTAGGAAAGCCACAACCCCCTTGCAGTTACTTCTTCATAGATCTCACCGGGCATTCACAGAAAAGTCTGGCACGGGTCCTAAGAAAGCATCCCTTGTGCTACAGGCAACTAGGAAGGAAATAGCATCTTCTGCAGAAAATACAAGAAGCGTAACCCAGATCCTACTGCTCTATCTCTCCTCAACAGAACAAAAGCTTTAAACCATTAGTGGGAGAGCAACACACACTGGCACCCTTAGGGCATGGAAGAAAACCAACTACATCTGAAGGAAGAAAATAGAAAAGAACCTTCTATTCCAGAATGAGGGGAGAATATCTGCTGAGCCAGAGCTATCTCTGAGAGGGACAGAAGCACTGAGAGCATCCCGGTCCTGGGACACAGGGACACAAGACCTGTGTGAGACTGTCTAATTAAGATGACAAGGAACACCTCTCCACTCCCCACCACTTCCCATGACCAGGCTAACAAGCAGCAAAGACAAATTACAGCCAAATATTGATGGGAGACTTACACAAATGTGGAGAGAGGCACAACTCAAAGAAAATATTGAAACCAGAGGATGGAGAAAACATTAAGAAAAACCTTCTGACAAACTAACCCCCACTCTAAACAAGAGGTAATGCCATATGCCTATGGTGTGCTGTGGCTAACCATGGCAACAACAAAACCCAACCCAAATAATTAGCAGAAGGAAAAGCGTGCTCATTCCAGGCACAAACACAATGTACAGATTATACTATGCTGTCTGCTATCTAAGATGTTCACCTTCTTAAAAAAAAAACTAGATATATAATATTAAAAATGGTTAAACACAAGTTTTTGAAATCTTTATAGAGTCAGGTGAAAAAGGTACATTATATACAAGGGAACAAAGATAAGATTTATAGGAGACTTCTTGTCAGAAACCAAGCAAACTAAAAGACAATGGAGTGACATATTTAAAGTGCTAAAAGAAAATAAAACAGCAAAATAACAGCAAAAAAAAAAGCTTTCAAAAATGAAGAAGAAATAGTTTCTAAAACAAATAAAAACTGAGAGAATTCATTGCCAGTAGGATTGCACTATAAGAAACATTAATAGAAAATTTTCAGGCAAAAGCAATATAGTACTAGACAGAAACACAGATGCACACAAAGAAATGACAAGTACTTGAAATGGAATAAATGAAGGTAAAGATAAAATTCATTTTTTCTTATTTTTAATGGTTCTAAAAACAGTTGATTGTCTAACATAAAAATAGTACCAACGCAGTGTGTGTTTATATCATGCACAAAAGCAAAATATACAAAAAAATAGCACCAAGAAAATGAAAGAATTGGAAATATACTGTTTTAAGTCATAATGTTATTTGAAGAAGGACTCTGAATAATTACAGATGTACGAAACTATACATTGCAAATATATTGGCAGTCACTAAACAACTAAAAAGAAAAGGTATAGAGAATAAGCCAATGGTAGTAATAAAATGGAATCATAAAATATATTTAATTCCCAAGGTACAAAAGGAGGAATTTTTTATTTTAGAGAGGGAGAGAGCGAGCAGGGGAGAAGAGCAGAGGAAGACCGAGACTCTTAAGCAGACTCCACGTTCAGTGCAGAGCCTAATATAGGGCTCGATCCCATGACCTTGGGATAGTGACCTGAGCCAAAATCAAGAGTCAGACGCTCAAATGACTGAGCTACCCAAATGCCCAAGAGAGAAAAAGTTTTTTAAACAGATGGAGAAAGTTGAAACAACTAGCTAGATGGTAGATATAAAAGCAACCATATCAGTAGCCACAGTAATTAGGAATGGTCTAACTTCACCAATCAAAATGCAGACATTGTCCAATTGTATAAAAAAGCAAGACCAACTATAAGCAAAAATAGTCAAACTGAAAGAAGAAATAAACTCACAGTTATAATTGGAGGCTTCAACTCTCCTCTATCAATGATTAATAGAATAAGAAGATAGAAAAATCAGTAAGAACCAGCACTGTCGACCAGCTTAAGCTAATTGGCATTTCTAGGATGCTTCACTTAACAAAAGTAGGAAACATATTCTTTTCAAATTAACATAGACTATTCACTAAGACAGACCATGTTCTGGACCACAATACAAACCTTAACAAATTTTAAGGAAGAGAATCATACAAAATATGTTCTGTAACCATAGTGGTATTAAACTAAACTTTGTGAAATAAGGGTCCCAGACAGAGTTTAACTAGAAACTTGGGACATCAGATTGGAAGGAGAGCTCACCGGGCTTCTGTGCATCCAATGCACATGCAAATACAGGCAAAAGCTTTACAATTCACCTTATGTGTGTTAACACACATAGTAGGAAAACTATTTTTGGTTGTCACATTCCTTCCCACCTAATGGGAAATACCTATGTTTATTTGACTTGAGATGTATATACAGAGAAAGGCAGTAAACTATAGACTGATATCTGGGAATCTAGATCTAGGGCCCCTTGCTCATCATGCCCTGCTCTTTCCTTTCCTGTATCAGATCACATGGCGTAAGCAACACAGTGTGACAGTTCAGCCCCCAGGCTTAAGGACCTACAGAGCTAGACTCAATACCTACTCTACTGCTCACTAGCTATGTAATTACGGGTATATTACTTAACCTCTCTAAACTTCATTTGCTCATCTGTCAGGTGGAGAATAGCAACTGTATCTATCTCAAACAGTTTTTGTGAAAATTAGATGGAGATGATATATGAAAGTACTTAGACCAGGGTATATAGACCATAGTAAGCTCTCAATAAGGATAGGTAATGCCATTATCATCCATTATGATATGGGATGAAATTCTCCAGAGACTCTTTCCATAGGGCCAAGGCATTTGTACTATTTAGAGATTATTTAAATTTGGGAGCTGGTAAGAGGCATAAAATCCATAGGTATGAAGAAATTAAATCAGCTGTGCTCCAGGGAGAATAAAATGAAGCCAAAGTTTTGGGCTGCCCTTGTATAGGTTCTCTCCTAGGAAAACCCTGTCTCATCCCAAACCCTCTAAGTTGTTTTCCCTACCTGATTGTTGGTGCTTGGAATTCCTTTAACTGGAACCAAACACTGTCATTTCACAGAAATATGACTTAAATATATATAGTGTCAGGATGGGTGGTACAGTGTATTATATTCTTATTAAAGTAGAAAAGGGTGTTTTATGTAAGAAGAAAGAGGGCCTTGTTTACATGAAGAATGGGGAATTTGGAGGGCCTCATTGAAAGGAAAGATGGTGTATTCTAAAGACCCCCTGAACCCAAAGAAAGAAGGCAAACAAAACCACAAGGACCCCAGGGGACACACAGACCAGAGGTCTACAAACATCAGAACTTAAATCTATTAGGCAGAACCACTTAAAGCATTTTTTAAGACATACTGACTCCTAGGCTCCACGCTAGACCTAGTGAATCTGAACCGGTTGGGGCAGATGATAAGATTTTAACAAGTGGGAGGAGCCAGATGTAGGATTCATGTTATCAATACCAACTTACTTTTTACTTTACAGAGGATGAAATTTGAACCTAGAATAATGCAGTCAGCTTGTCCAGGGTCATTTCACAGCTGTCTTCAAGAAACTTGGCTCAGTTGTAACTGCGGGAATGAGAAAGCAATGTGAGCAGACAATGCCAGTCACTGTCCCGCCTGCCCCTAATGGTCCACCCAAGCATTCAACGTGTGGACAGCATCATCCTTCTGTAATCCCAGTGTCTCTGTGCTACAACCCATGGTGACACCTCTATCAGGAGGGCTGAGCTAAGCCCAAGCTCTTCTGTAAGTTCAACTTCTTGACTGCACCCTCAGGTTTTCCCCAAACAGTAAAACTGTCAAAAGTGAAAATGTCACATTTGGTCAAATATCTGGCTGTCATGATTGGAGCTGCACACACTAACAAGAGGAAGTAGCAAGAGGCCAAAAATGAATCTAAAGGGAACAAAGTGACCTCTAACCAACAAGAAAACACAGACCAATAAATGGAGAAAATCGATGAGGTGAAAATGGTCTGCTCAAGAAAATCAATAAGGTGCAAATAAGCTGCATTCAGCCCCGTGGCCTTGCACCTGGCTCTGACCCCAAAGTTGAACCAGATCATTTCTGCTTCCCGAAGACAGCTCTCTATTCCTACTTCAACCTCCTCCTCCCAGAATCTGCCTATTTAGCCAAACGTATATTTCTCCCTGAAATGCCCTAATGTTTATCATATGAAAATGCCCTTTTCTCCATCCTCCTATGGCCACCACTCTTGCCTAGGACCTCATCATTTCACATCCAGGTTATTTCCAGAACCTGCTCCCACTGACTTCATCCTATCTCTGGTACACCTGGCATGCAAACTCAAAATAATCTGCCTCCCATTTCTCCCTTATATGAATCCTCTGCCAACCAGGCATGTCTCCTCTTTATCCCTCCTTGAAACTCAAAGCTTTTGTTCAGATCGGGCTTGAGAATTCCTATTCTCTTCTCTCCCTAAATATTCAGATCTTCCACCGACTTTGGGTTGATGAAAATGCTTCTGGCTTTACCAGGTCTTCCTGGAACACCAGCAGATCCCAAAGATCTCCTCTTTCTCTCAGCACCCATGGAACTTTCCATCTGCAGATGTGCCCTCATTTTACATTAAGCACATGCTGGCTTTCACTGTTACAGTGCTGGGGGGTAGAGGTGAGCGGTGGCATCCCTACAATATTCTAACTCCTGGAGGAAGGCAGCACAGCACAGAGTGGAAGGCACAGTGGGATGACAGCTGGGGGTTAAGAGCCTTGGGCAAGTGCTCAGACCTCTCCCGCCTTTCTAGAACATGAGGTGGTTGTATGGGAGATCTCTAAGTCTCCTTCTCATTCTAACATTCTAGACTTCTAAGGCATGGATTATCTTTTTTTTTTTCAATCCACCATAATACTTATTAGCTCTTTGCTTTTCATTTTCTTTAACTTCTTAAGATTCTCTTGCCTCATTTGTTAAATGGGATTGATAATACCTTCTTCACAGAATCTTTGAGAGGGTCAAATAAGATACTTGCACCAAGAAGGGTTTTATAAATTTTGTTATTATTTTAAAGAAATAGAAGGAGCATATTAAATATCTGTTGAATGAATAAAAAGAACAACTATTGTTTGAAGAGCGCGCATGCACACACACATAACATTTAATGCTACTCAAATAATAAAGCATGTTATCTTTCCTTTTAAATCAGAAAGTATTTTCCTTTCCTTTCCTGAGCTAGAAATCCCCATGGATAGCCACCCTTCTGCATCTGTGTTGAAAGCAGAAGCTCAGAGTTGTTTCTGCAGCCCACTGTGCAAGACAGTGTGTCCCTGGGAAGCCATGGAAATGTCCTTGCCCACCCAAGACGGCTCTCCTGAAAGACAAAGAGCTTGCCCCTCCTTGATAGGAAGGAAGCAGGTGGACCAAACGTTCCATTTAGAGATGCTACAGTCGCTTTAACCTCAGACCCAAAGAGGACATTCCTCGAGAATAAAATGAGGAGAGGCTGCAATTCATAGGCCCCAGGTCCCTGACTGACAAAGCGTTGAATGTCAGTGAGATCACTGAGTGAATCCTGTTCCTTCTCAAAGCAGATCCACTTGATGATGTTTCTCTCAGAGTCAGAAGATAGAAAAATCTCACCCACTTGGTGCTCAGACAGACAAATCCAAAGCAGAGGTCTGAGACAGATCCCTGGGAATGAGATCATACCCGGAGCTAGCCAGCTGGGAGGGAACCAGCTCAGCCCATTGGGGGGTTTCAGGAGGAACCATGACAAAAGTCAGCGGCCCCAGTGACTAAAAGGCAAGATAGTTCTGCCATAAAATAGCACTCAGGGAAATGGAGTTAGACTGCCTGAAGTGGATTAGGAAGCCAGAATACATGGCATTCCAGAAGTCAAGTAACCCAGACTAAATTTAAAGAGTGTGATAACGCCTTTCTAGGAAATATAACAACTTATTAAGTCCAAAGATGAAAGAGCTTCACACAATAAAAACATTTTTTACAACTGCTTAAGATTCCAAACTTTTAAAGTATTGCTTCAAGTGCCACCAAAAAAAAAAAAATTATATAAAAAAATTTTTTTAAATAATGTGCTTCCTTTCCTTTGATGGAATTCCACTGGGGCCAGAAGGCAGGTTTGAATGTAAGATGTAAAGGGAGATTGAAAAAGAAATGAACATTTTCAAAAATGCATTACTCAGTAACTAGGTTATAGATAAAAAAAAAAAAACTAGTCAAAACCAATATGTAAAGGAATTGTCACATTATTTCTATAATCTTACAAATGCTCAGTATGCATCCTCTCATTCCATAGGACACACAGCAATCCCAAAGTCTAATCCATTCCAGACCTTCTGTGGGTGCATGGTTGAAATGGCAGCCACAATGCCTTCATTTACTCTGGCTCACAGGGAAGGAGGAACAGACAAAAGATTCTTACAGTCTCTGCCAGAAATCAGATGGTGTGGTATCTGGGGATCAGGTTAACCACCACTGTTCAATTGTTTTGTTTTTTTTTTTAATTACCTGTGTTTTTGTAGGGTATTATGAGTATGATATCAAACATATAAAGCACATTTGGGAATTTGACCAAAATCGTGTGGGGACAAGGAAGATAATGGTGAAAGTATATGCAGCCTACTGAGGTGAAGTCTACAGGAAAACAAGTGAGAAGGAGAAGAAAATGTTGTAAGGGAAGTCCCATAGCAGAAAAGAATTAAGTTTAGGGTCAAAAGAATGGAAACATGTCATTGCCCTGAATCTTACCTGCTGTAAGACCTCACATTAAGTCCTTCATAGTCTTTCAGCCTCAGCTTCATCATCTAAAAAACTGAGAAAATAGTAAATGACCCTTGTGAAATAAAAATATTTGTTTTTTTTTTTTCTTTCAGGACCTCAGGGAGCAAAGCATAAAGACAAATCAGCAATAGATCCAGAATCCTGACATGGAACAGATTTCTGAATTTGTTTTGAAGACTTGTTGTTTGTGTCAGTATTTTGTAATCTCGAGGTGGCCTGCATAGTACTGGCCTTGAAACAGAGCCAGCCCTTGAATCCCTGAGTCCCTGAGCCAGGAAGGACCCACAGTGCAGTGAAACACCAACATAGAACTTCTGCCATGGAAACTGGGGCTGAATACATGGGTGCTCATGTCCTTTCACCGGCTTTGCCTAGTAAGGTACAAGTGAAAAAATTCATTTTTATTTTTATACAGAAAGCTCCATGGCCTGGTCCTCTGAATATTCTTCACATTCCAAAAGGAGGAAGATCAACTCAATAGCTTAATCCTACTTCTGTAACAGAAACACCCTCGACAGGGTACTATATTATATTCTACCACAGTCTCTGAGTTCACACATGCACAAACCTGTGTGTATATATGCATGCAAGTCAACCACAGTAAAAGTACCTGGGTCTAGAAGGACACTGACTATCTGAAGGAGGAAAGCAAAAGTAACAAGCTCGATCCTAGTACCTAAGACAATTCCATTCCTGACCAATAATGATGGTCTTTAAGTCTACCTCAAAAGTGTTTTCGGCAAGCCCCGTATCCCTGTCCAGTCCCTCTATTGTGCCAAGGCTGCCAGCCAAAGGGCCAATTAGTGTCAACTGTGATGTCAACACTTGCCTGGTGAGTCCCACATCCAGCCACATCTTCCTAACAGAGCTCTGAACTATTTAATTAGGAGCTGCTCTGACAGTTCTATCCTTGTCACATCAGCAATAGATTGGAACACAAGGGAGAACGTTTCCATTGAACCCGTGCCACAGCATTTGCTCTGTAAATTGAGATGAGTGGGATGCATTCACCTTGCTAATGCATAGAAATAAGAGGTAATGCAGCTTCTCAGCAGATCAGGTGGGAAGGTACAAAGACACAGCCATTCATAAAACAGAGAACGTCTGTTTTTTGCCCTAAGTTGTTTGCTCAACATCTCTTCTTAATAAGACATGCTTTGCTGTCTTTAAGGGTATTGTCTTTAGAGTCACTGGGACCTGAGTTTGATTTCTCCTCTGGCATTTATGGACCGCCTGACCCTGGGCTAGATTCTTCATTTCCCTGAGGCTCAGTTTTTTTAACTGTCAAATGGGAATAATTTAATTATGCTATAACAACTCTGAAGTTGTTATAATGATTAAAACAAATAAACAAAAGTGAACATAAACTACTAAGCACAAGAACTAAATATATAATCAACGATACTTCTTATTACTGGTACATCTCAGTGCCCTGTGTTCAAAATTAAAAAGATGAATTCTACACTGTGATGCATATAGCATTGTCTCTATGTGCCTCTCCTCTATTCGCACTCCAGACCCTTCTCTTTTCCAAACCAGTCACTTCACCAGTCCTTATATAATGTAGGTTTCAGACCTCACTAGCCACATTGTCCTCCTCTATTAATTCCAGTTTGCAGGTAATTTTTAAAAAGTATGGCTCCCAAGTCTGAACCCCAAGCTCACTATCACGAAGTACAATGGGATGGAACTTTTATTTCCCTTGAACTGGATAACTTGCTCACTAATTCTGTCTTGAGCCCCATTAACTTTTTGGCAGCCTTTCCATGTGGGGATAGGAAAGGGCCTTTCTAGCCTAAGGGCCAAGAAAAGGTGACTTACTTGGAGGAAACCACCTAACTCCACCCATTTAAGTCCTTATTAAATGGAAAAGAAATGAGATCTTGAGTTATATAATTCATTTGTGAATATTATGTTCTTTGAAAAGGTTAAGATGCTTACCACAAAATCTAAAACTGTAATCTGCATCTTTACTGCTGATATTTCAAGAAGGGGATTTGCAAATTTTGGAAGGCAAACATTCCACCAGAGTCTTGGGAGACAAAAAGGGTATTTGGGATGGGGTCTGACAATCAAGGAAAATGAAGATAAAAAGTGAAATTGACCCACAATTTCACAGTTTCTCATATCCAGTTCAAAAGAAAATGTAAGCTTTTGCAAAAGCTAAAACTACCTTTAAAAACCAAATGTGATGAGATTTCTTTCTTTTTTTAAAGATAATATTTTTAAACACCGCCCTTTTACCCTTGAAGCCAGCACTCCTCCTCCCTGAAGTGGGCCAATCAGGGCACATTGCCCATCAGCAGAGAAGGGACATTCCAGCAAGGAGGCCTGCAATTACCATGTGATCAAAGCACAAGAGATTAACTGGGAGCAAGATCCATTTAGAATTTTTTTTCCCTCATTCAATTTGTAGCCAGGTCAATAATGATTTTTTTTTTTTAATCTGGCAGGGATTTCCATGTTCCATGCCATCCAAATGTATCTGGCACATCTGCAAAGTCATTACTTCCATCCAGAGCCAGGCAGAGAAAAAAGAAGGAAGAGTAGCTTCACTAGCCTGAGTTTTGAGAGAATAGTAACCTTTGGCAAAAACAGAACCTTATGATGACAAGGATGGGAAGTCTCTCATACACTAACAAAGAAGCACTTTCACTGACAAGTAAGAGGTAAACAAGAGTTCCTTAACTCTTGCATCATGAGACCAAACCAAGAAAAAAAGTAAAATCATTTGTCTCCTCAACTTGTATGTGAAACCAGAAATAGGTCCAAGTACTCTAAGCCAGGGTGTCTCTTTAGGAGATATAACAGGCAGGCAAAGAATGAATGATACAGAGAGACAGGCTAAGGGAGCAGATATGGAGAAATGAGACAAAGAGGATATGATTCAAGGAAGAAAAGAGAGAAAGTGAGGGGGAGACAGAAATACAGGAGGCCCCAGCTGAGGGGAAATGTGGCAAAAGGAAATGAAATCAATAGCAGCATGAAAGTTAGAGAAAAGGCATTTGATGGGCAGGAAATAATGGGAATCAAAATGAAAGGAGAAAGGGAAGCAGAATAATGAATGTGGGGTGGGTTACAGAGACACAGAACTGGATAAGACACTGAAGCTGTGTTCTTTACGTGTTTCTTTGGAGGACCTAGAAATTGCAAAGCATAGTCCACAGTGATTAATGTCTACTCTCCAAGACCAGCAGTTTGGGGGTCAGGCCAATCTTGATTCAGATCTTTGAAATCAACACTTAACTTTTTGAGTTTTAGTTTGTGCATCTGCAAAACCAGGGTAATAACCTGCTTCACTGGATTGTTGTGAAGATTAAATATAATAAAGTAAATAAAATGCCACCACAATATCAGACTAATAATAGATGCTCACTGAATGTTAGTTTTCCCTCTTTCCCCATATTAGGCATGCTATGCTAGCCTTTTTTTGTTATCATTAATAATTCTCTGCGCTGCCTCCCCATCCCACCCTGTGGATCTGGCCTTTGACTGCTAAGTTCTTTAAGGGCAGAACCCATGTCTAGTTCACCAGAGAATCCCCAGCATCTTGCACAGTACTGGCATAAATTCAATAGAAGCAAGAGAAGAAACAGGAAGGGCTAAGAGTACATAATTACTCTATGGCCTTGACTTTCTAGTATTGTTCCAGTTGAAATATATGGGCCCATCATCAGACTTCACGCACATTTTCGGGTTTGTAAAACTATCTCACATCATATACAGAAGAACAGAATTCACCCCATTCCCCAAATCATTTCTTCTATGACTTCATCCATCTAGAAGACAACCAGCATTCTGGAAAAAAATTACAGTAATTGAAGCTGGCAAATGTTTCCTTAGAATCTTGAAAACATTCCCATCTGTTGCATAGAGGAGGCGTGTTTTCCAAACCAACTTCTGAATGAATCATAAGCTGCAGCATCTGTGAGAATGGGCCTCACAAACTTCCAACTACAAAAAATGTAACCGACCAAGGGCCCCAAGCTTCTGCTGGCTCTGACACCCATTAAAATTCACCATGCTATGGTGCTAAGGCCATTCTTCCCACTGGCCGCTCCCAGGCAATGACTCAGCACAGCAAGAAGTCTAAGGCAGTCTCTCTCTTGGGAGACATGGTGACTTTGGTGCAGGGACTTCCCTGGAGTCTTGCCAAACATTCCCTAGAATTTACCTTAACCCTCTCAGCAGTCTGGGGTGCTTCCATCCAACATTTATTTCCTCTCTCCTTCATTCCTTTATTTCTGCATCCTGATCTAATGGCTGTGGCAGACTTTTGCCTCCCTGCCACTTTCTCTGACATTTTCCTGGATGTTTCCCTTAAAATCCTGTCTTGACATCTTTCTGGAGGACCTGGACTGTCACATGAGTCATCCGAAGCATGTCAATGAACAGGAAGGGTGATGCGAAAGAGGCGGGGACAAGAGAATCATTACAAGACCATCCAGAGCAGTCTTCTTACATAACCAATGGAACCATTGCTTATATGTACTTATATATACATATATCTAATGAGAGAATAGCTTGCAGTCATGAGAGAGGAGAAAGTCCCAGAAGAACCAGGTAGGACTAAGAGATATACATGACTACTCTAGAGTTCCCAAGAGTGTTCTAATTCAAATCTTCTGGACCATGACCAGACCTCGTCTTTGAGCATGTAAAACATGCTCACATCAGAAACAGAAGAATAGAATTCACCCCATTCCTAAATATCATGTAAACACATGTACGTGTGTGTGTGTGCGCGCGCGCGTGTGTGTGCGTGTGTGTGCGTGTGTGTGTGTGTGGTGTTTATATTTAGGAGCAGCAACAATTAAAGGACATTTTGCATTGTTAATCCTTGTCAAGAAAAACAATCTCCATTCCTGAATAGATAAAATCATTGAAATGTTTTAAAGTTTTCTTCTCCTGCCTGTATTCAGGCAAAATTTTCTTTCCTTTTGATGAGTTTTTATTCTCAACAGTTCAGCTATTTTATTTAAACTGTAATTTAATCAAAGTTCTCCCTGATTATTTCATGTCTAGTATACTTTTCGTTAGAATAGACAGATAAAAGATGATACTTAGACAGATGGATAGATAGATCTCACAATTTTAGAAATCTAGTCTGTAAACTTCACATCAGTATAACTCAACACTAACATCAGATCCTACCTAGCTTAATGCTGGGCAGATAGCCAGCATTTGAAAAAAAAAAAAGCCTCAACCTTGATCCTCATGAAGGCTGATTTGATACAAACAACTCACAAAAGATTCTCTTTGCATTTCTTTTCCAGCATTTGCTAACCCCTTAAACAAGGCATGTCTAGAAGGACTGAGTTTTGGCCATGTGAAGTATGGACAGGGATTGTCAAATGCCCACATGGAAACTTCAGTTACTTACTGGTTAACCCTGACCCTAAATAAAGTCCATCCAAAAACACTGATTCAAACTCCCATGCAACCACCCTTAGAGATCATTAAAATATGAAATGTTCAAGGATACCCAGCACTCTCTGAGCAGCCTGAGAGGTTCTGGGATTGCTCCTACACCATTATTTTGGCTCCAGAAGCTAAACATGAAAGTAGAAATTGCTTGCTGCCTAGCTGACATTCAGATTCATCGAGTCTACATACCCAGGGTTCCCTTGGCCATGGAGTTCAACTGTAAATGAAACGGGAACTTGAAGTCTGGCCAAAACGGTCCCATGGCCTAATTATTAGTACCTTTCTAAAGTAATCTTGATGATCATATAGGCCAGGAATACCATTTTTCAGTGGCCTAGATTTTGAAAAAGAACAAATCTTTTTGAAGAACAAAGATAACCCTTAATAACCTTGGTGTGATGAGTTTGTTTCTTTTGTTGTTATTTTTTTCTTTGTCTCTCCCACCATTTTTCCTACCACTCTGGATCCTACCCCTACCCAACCAGGCACAACTATGAAGCAGGAAAATTTTGACCTCGTGTATTCATTCAAAAATTATTTATTGAGAACATACTATATTCCAGTCCTAAAGTTATATTCTATAAAGACCATGATAAGCAAAATCAACATACTTTCTGCCATCATTAGGGCTTTAAGTTTGGAACGAATATGGTCAGTAATAAAGTAACTCCACATATCAATACCTAATTTTGAACTAAGAAGTGTGCTACAAAGATCAGGGTGCTAAGAAGCGTCCCCAAGAAAGTAACAGAGGGAGTAAGCTGTGAAACATGAGGAAGCATTGACTCAGAAGAGAGAAGTAGATAAGAACTGGGATGCGGTAGGAGGAATGTCTCCAGGCAGATGGAAAAGCAGGAAGAAACACAGAGCATTTCAAGAACTAGAAGAAGGCCACAATGGCTAAGCCCCAAGCTTGAGGAGTAGAACAGCGAGATGAGACCACAGGAGGCCACTGACCGACCAGCAGGCCCTCCCACAAGCCACAACTCTGAAGATTTTCTCTCCTTGTACTTTTTCTAATCCCCTCACCCCAGAGCCCTGCGTCCTCAGAATTCCCTCAAGCTTGCATCCAACTCTGCTTTGCATACTCTCCTCATGCATTTCAAGATTCTCTCTCACCCATTTTCTTCACTATGAAAACACCCAGGCTCTCATCCTGGGCCAGCCTGCAATAACACTATTGAAGAGCCCCTGTTCCTCCTGCTACTAGCACTGCCTCTAACACCCTGCTGCTTTTTCAGTGTAAGTGTCTTGCTTCTTTTTCTTTCTTAGCTCAAATTTATGCTCAGATCCTTCCTACTTTGTTGCTGTGTAAATACCTGGCTAGAGCCCACTCTGTAATCCTTCACAAAGACATTAGACATTAAAAAAGGAAGCAAGTCCTCTTTGTTTTAACCCACAACAAGGAACCCCCAGTCAAGGTTTCCAGATCTTTCATGGTGGGAAGACACTGGGCACCACATTTCTGGAACTCCTTTAGCCTGCACATAAGCAACCACTATTTTCCCCAAACTGTACCTACCTAGCTTCTAGAAGAAATATATGAGAGAAGGTCATCCACAGCTGTGTTCAATAAACCAGTGGTTCTCAACTAGGGGTGGGGATGATTTTGGCTCCCAGGGGACTTACAGCAATGTCTGAAGACATTGTTGGGTGTCTCTCTGGAGTTGGCAGGTGATAGTACCAGCAGCTAGAAGCAGCTAGAAGCAGCTAGAAGCTAATGTCCTGAACATTCTACGATGCACAGAACAACCCCCAAAGCAAAGAATTATTTGTCTCAAAATGTTAATAATGCTAAGATTGAAAAACCCTAAATAAACTTCTCCAACTTTGAAGTGACGGTTCAAGGTCTATACCCTTATCTCTGATTAAAATCATTAATTTGCTATAATTAATATCATTCGGTGGTGGCTAACCACCTCCACAATGCATTCACATAATTACTGCCTATATTTGTATGTATTTTTGTTGATTACACTTTCATCTTTGTCTCTCCACTTTAGATATTTCAGGCATTCACAAATAGATGACACTTCAATATACTTAATGCACATAGTAACCCAGTAAGACCTGAGCAGCTGGCATCCAGCAATCCAGCTCCGTGTTGGCAGAGATGATTAGATTGTTGAAAAGTACTAGGTCTCCCTTTTGCTCTGCACATTCTCTCTAGGTAGAGAACAGGACTATCGCAGTGGAACCCAGGGCTGCCCTGTGTAGAGGCAGACAAGGATCTTTAATATTCAAGATAGGATTGAACATGTTACAGTGACAAAAATACATCCCTGCTGTCACCTCTTTTCATGAGGATGCCAGTCACCCCACCCTTATGGCTTCATTTAACCTTAATTACTTCCTTTAAGTCCCCATCTCCAAATACAGTCACATTGGAGGTGGGGGCTTCAACATGTGAATGGGGAGGCACACAATTCAGTCTATATCAGTGGGCAAGTTTGGTGGCAGGCCAGTCAGAGAGGTGAAAGGTACAGCAGAAATCCAAGAAGAAAATGATGAGGCCTGCACTGAATTAGTCGGCGTAGGGATGAAGAAAGGGGGAAGTATCTGAAAAACAGGAAGTCAGTAGGACTGATGAGACACAGTAACTGGTTAATTGTGGAATGACTTAGGGAACTGAGTACTGGATAATCATGTGCTGAGGTGGAGGAAAAGCAGAACATGGGATAAAAATGAAGAGCTCACTTCTTCACTGTTGGTTTTGAGGTTCCTGAGGGACATATCAGTGGAGAGATTAAACATGCAATAGGTATGTAGCCTGGCTCAGGAAAGAAATCTAGTCTGTAAAAGGAGATTTGGGAATTGCCGACATGGATAGGGGCTGGCTGAGGACATGAGAATGGATGAAATCACCTAAGAAAAGTAAGTAGAGTGAAAAGAAAAGGTGGCCCAAATCCAAACCTCAGAAAGAAACCATTTAAAGAGTGGATAGAATAAAAGTTGCTTGTGAAGGTGCCTGAGAAAAAAGAACTAGGAAAGTAATTGAAAAATCAAGAGCATATGAGGTCACAGAAGCCAGGGAGGAGAGCTCAGGAAAGGCCTGGTCAGCAGGGCCAAATGCCACCCAAACTGAACAGCGTGGACTTAAAAATGGATGCAGCAGGCAGATAGGAGGGACCCCCATGGAAGAGATCTAGCACAGCACAAGAGGCAGAAGCCATGCTCAGGGGTTGAAACAACGGGGCACAAAGAAGGGGTGACATAGAGTAAAGTAACCCTCTCAATTTGCCAAGTGAAGGAAATGACAAGGGAAGAATGGAAATGAAGGGGAACGTAGAAGCACATTAAGGACTGGTGTTGTTCACATAAGAGGTTTAAACACATTTATGTGCTGAGGGGGATGTGCCAGTAAACAGTAGATTGAAAATACAACCAAGTGTAGGAAACTGAGGTCATAAGGATTCCGAGGAAGCAGGGAGTACAATCCAGGGTCCAGATGGAAGGAACGCATCAGGCATAAGAACCTTTTGCACAGACAGATTATAGCCCTGAAGTCCAAAACCTCAACATGCCCATGCTCTTACTTCTCCCTCCCCCATCTTCGCATTACGACTTCTGCTTTACTAGAGCCTTTCCCCTGTTCAGATATCTCCTTCTTTTCAGAACAAACACATTTTTCCAGCTGAGCTATCATTAGCTAGATATCTGGGACTTAACACAGTCCCAGGGGCCTAGTGGTTTCAATAAATATTTTTGGGGGCCTTCGCTTATTCAGTACAGACCTTGTACCTTTCCTTGGACACCAGAGAATGGACCATAAAGAAAAGGTGACCATACTTGCAGGGAAGGCCTCTGGGAAAGATTCATTATTCATTCTACAAACATTAACTGAGTGCATGGTGCTACCTTCAGCCACAGAACAGATGGCCCAAAGCAGCTGATTCATAAGGACTCCTCCAAACTGGAGGATTCCCTGCTCCCCACAAATGACAACTCAGTGGTGTCTACACGCACCCATCTGCCATGAACTGGGAGCCCAAATATTCTCTCTGAATCCTCGGCATCGAGAAGCAGATCACTATCCATTTTTCTCTCTGTCAACAGGAGCTGAGGAATAATTATGCCCAACCGACATAAGCGGCTCCAATTGCCTTCAGAATTTGGCCTGAAGCCCAATTATATTTCTCTAGCTTGTGCCACAGTACATGAACAGTATGATTTGTCTTATTTCTTTCTCCCACTTTTTAGAATATTCAAGAAATTTTGGCTCACTGAACCCAACCAAGCATGTTCTTTAAGAATAATTTTGAGCACGATCCATAAGCCAAGTTAATATGATATATATTCTGAGAGAAATTCAGTTGAAAGCATCTAGATATATTATTTTTAAATTATATGCACATGAGTAAAGTATATTGCACACAAATAATTTTAAAATGCTGTTGCTAGGTTGAATATAAATTAAGGTTGTAAATGTGTACGTGTAGGGACATGCACGTGCGTGTGCGCACACGCACGCGCGCGCGCACACAGTCTCAAATTCACCCCTGAGCTGTTTTGTAAAAATTATTGTCTAAGCTGGTTGTTTGAAATTTAGATTGTATGTTTCCACAGAAAATGCCGTGAATGTTGGACAGCTTCCCAGTGTTATCTCTAAAAACCAATTTTACCTATAATTTAGATGCGCTAGGTAGGACTGGTCTGATTCTTGGGGAGAGTGGACTGACTATGTGTTCAATAGGGAGGAAAAAGAGATCAGGGGAGCATCGGATAGAAAAAACTTAGCTCCAGCTAGAATTTTGCATTCTTCCCTGTCCAAGCCCCCCATGTTGCACTAAGTCTGATGTTCTGGAATCCTTTTCCCAAGCTCAGACCTGCACTTGATGTCCAAGTCTCCATGTACCAACTGTGCTTATCCCTGCCCATGACCAAAACCTGTACCCCCCTCAGAAGCACGAATCTTACCCCATGAACAGACCAGCAATGTCCATGCACTTGTCCTCGAGAACCACTGGTGATACCAAAGCCAAAGGAGGGTTTGTTTGGCTCATTCACTGTAGGCTTGCTGAGTCTTGCTTTCTTTTTTCAAACTGTATTAGATACCAATATTCTAAAATCAAGAGTAGAGAACAGATACTACTAATACTCACCAACATCCATTTGTCTTCTTCTGAGCACACTTCCCTTCGTAGTCGACAGGGCCACATGACTGCCTCTGGCCAATGGACTGTAAGCACAAAGGACGGGTCTTTGAGGCTGAGGCAGGGAAAAGCTCCTGTGTGTGTCCCCCAGTCTTTCTGTTTCTCTGTGTATTAGTTTCCTGGGCTGCTGTAACAACATGCCACAAGCTGAGAGGGTAAAACAACAGAAATTACTGTCTCAGGGTTCTGGAGGTCTAGAAGCTTGAGATCAAGGGATTGGCAGGCCATACTCTCTCGGAGGGCCCTAGAGAAGGATCTGTTCCAGGACTCCATCCTTGCCTCTACCAGTGCTTTGGCTTGACTCCACATCACCCCACGTCCTTACATGGCATTCACACTGTGTCCATGTCTCTGTGTCCAAAATTTCCCCTTTTTAGAAGCACAGCAGCCATATTGGATTGGTGTTTACCTGATGACCTCTCTTCAACGTGATTACTTCTGTAAAGACCCTGTCTCTAAATAAGGTTACATTCTCAGATACTAGGGGTTAAACCTCCAACATATCTTTTTAAGGGGATATAGTTCAGACCATAATACAAAACAATTCAACCCACTGTGAACATGGAGACCTGGTGTTGACATAGCAGACCCTGGACTGCTGGCTCCCAGACTCTGAGAGGACTTCACATGAGGGAGAAATAAATTTTTGTTAAGCCACTGGAACCTGGGGGTTGTCTGCTATCACAGCATGGGCTAGTCTAACCACCTAATTATACAGGAATATTTCATGTAAAAATCCAGATTTCTTCCTTGGAAGATCTAGCCTGCTCACCTCAGTGAGCAACCACAGCAAACAACTGAAGAGTAGCAGTTTCCCTTAGACTTAACCAAATACTTCTCCTAGGCCCCAGTTCACTACAATCCCCACTACTCCCTATCATCACTCCTCAATCACTTTCCATTCCATATCTGTTCTTATTTTCCTTAATCTCCATGCTTTATATGATTACATTACCTGCCTAGCCTCCTTAAGCTTGTGAATCCACCAAGTCTGCTCTGTACTGGTCCTATTAATCATGGCTGCCTCCTTATTTCCCTTTCTGAACTTCTAAATTATAATGTGTGTGTGTGCATGTGTGTTCTCAGTAGCTCTATAGATAGCTGCAGGTTGTATTGGAGGAGTAAGTCCTTCTAGCTCAGAGTTCATAATTACCTATTTGCCTGTTCACTTTTAATGTAGAGGCATATTATCTTCTCTTTCTCAATGAAGAAAGTAAAGAGTAATGAATTAGGTGATGTACCCACTGTCCCAGAATGGGAAATTGGTGAAGACAGAGTTTGCAGCCCCTAGGACTCAAAAGCAGTGTCCTTTCCAACCTCTGGGTCTCCATTTCCTCACAGAAAGTGAAGCTATTAGATAAGAAGTAGGAACTTCCAAACTTAAGTTTAGTTGTGGAAGTTTTATTCTAGTCAAAGCTCAACATGGAGCAGCCAAAAGTAAGTAAGTGGCTCTGGCCAACCTAGAGGTAAGCTCCCAAGTCAGATAGGTGACTTTTTGATACCAGCATATGTGTTGACCAAGGAACACTTTGACTCAGGAGAAAATACAATCAATTAAGCTTCCAGCTTTTAAAAAATTGCCAATTTTCTTTTTTAATTACCAAAGGTAGTAGATATATCCACGTCCAAAAGAGATCTCTACTTCCTAATCTCCAGAACTTATGAATATTACCTTATGTGGTAAAAGACTGAATGTTGCCTTATTTGGAAAAAGGATCTTTGCAGATATAATTAAGTTACTTAAATTATGGGGCTTGAGATGAGGATGTGATTCTGGATTATCTGGGCAGGCCCTAAATCCAATGACAAGTATCCTTATAAGAAACAGAAGACAGACACAGAAGAAAAGGCCATATGAAAACATAGGCAGAGATTGGAGTTCTGCAGCCACACACCAAGAAATACCTGGATCCACCTTCTGGAAAGGAAAGATTCAGGGAAAGATTCTCCCTTAGAAACTTCAGAGGAAGCACAGCCCTGCCGACACTTGATTTTGGATTTACAGCCTCCAGAACCATGAGAGAATAAATTTCTGTTATTTTAAGCAGCCAAGTGTGTGGGAATTTGTCACAGCAGCCAGGAAACTAATACATCAAGTAATGTGGAAAACTTAATAAGTCCATATTATACCTGAGCTTTACCATGCTGCCAAAATCATCCAGGGTGGAAAAGTAGAGATGAGATCAAGTTGAAGGATGGTGGATGAGGCTCAGAGACAGAATGAGGCTCAGAAATTCTGAGAAGTTTTTATAACCTTGGCTGGCCCATGTCTCAAATTCATTCTTCCATCAGAGTTAAAGACACTTTGTGTTCAGATATTTAGCCCTTTTCTTCTCAGCTCCAGACAGCACAGGAAATTGCCAATTATATTTTTAGAAGTTCTCCCAGAACTTTTGATAATATACATTTTCATTTCATAATATTCCTATGTAATGCTGGTTTGTGGAGATAAGCCTTGTGGTCCTTAGAACTTATCCCAGTTTAATCAGACTTCTAAGAAAAAAATCTTCAATATTTTTCTGAGTAAAAATAATAAAATGCATAAAAACTCAAACAATAAGTCAGTGAATAAAATAGAAAATGAAAATGGCTGTAACAGGAATAGGGGTTAGGGTAGAATAAAAACCAAGAGTAGCTATTGCACACATTATTGATGATAACAACCAGTGATTTTATGGTTTTATAGGGTCATTTTGTACAGCCATGCCATGCCATGATATCTAAATCAGAATGATTGAGCCAAGATGAATCTTGTATCAAGACAGCCTTATCAAAGTGCCTGCTTTGCCTAGTGAACTATATATTCTCCCTGTCCTTACAACACCCAGAAAGTCCCTTAAGAAATTTCCAGAAACTCCTAAGAGATCTTTGGGCCACAGTTTGAAAAATGTTGGGTGAGATGCTCTTAAAGTGTCTCTCAGCTATAACATTCAATAAATGTGTGTAGTTGCAGATGTGCTTAATAGGCAGTCATAAAATAACACAATACAAGAGAAAGTTATTGGAATGGATACCCATAAACCAGTAAAAGCCTGCCAGCAATCAGAAGACTGGTAGTTTCTGCCTCTATTGATACTTGTGATTGCAACTTAATGATGTTTTTACTTAACTGATGGCAGCTGTCTCCATGAGAAGCTATTAGCACATTAGGTCTTTATTAAGACTGGCAAAGTAATAAATAATGTTTGTGACTTCTCCTTTGTTCACAAGGTTAATTGTTGTTTAATAATATTCCCGTGATGTGTTAAGAGCTGCTAAGGAATTATATATGTAAACTACTTAGCTAAAAAAAGAAGTCTTAACAATCTACTAACTTTCAAGTTGTTGATAGACATACCTGGTGGTAAAGTACTGGGTATTATCATGATTACCCAGGATTTTTCATTTATTCTAATGTTTGTTGTTGTTGTTGTTAGAATCAACAAATGCTTATTCAGCAAAATACTAAGCTAGAAGCTCTGGGAGGTACAAAGAAATATAAGATACCATCAATGTTCTCAAGAAATGTTCAATGTGATCGAGGAAGAAACTATACACCATGATAAGTAGATTACTGAAATGAGCTATACTCAGAGTATACAAAGAGAAAACTAGTTAAGCTTGGTTATAATATATAATCTTTTTCATACATTGCTGGATTTGGTTTGCTAAAATTTGTTTAGAAAAATTTTTAAGTCTGTGCCATTTGTTTAAGCCGCTGTTACTTGGTTACTTTGCTACTCACTGCCGAACACACCCTCCCTTACCTATGTGTGCTCCCTTAGACTCCACTCTCCTCTGAGTAGGACAGAACCTGAAAGATTATGAATTTTGATCTCTCTATCCTGCCAAAGAGGAGGGTAAAGCCCAAAGAGATGAATGGATTGGCCAAGATAATGTGGTGGCAGCAAAGCCTGGACCCACTAGGACTCAGGTCACCCAATCTCTCATTTCCCGAGGCCTTAAAAAATGGTTTCAGCTGTGCCCTTTACAGTTTGCCCAGTTTGGCCATATCACCTCAAATCCCAGCACACAAGTTAGATACACAGGCAGAAAGGGAAAAAAAAGATGGTGATAGTGGTGCTAATGGTAGTGGTAAAGGTGGTAGTGATGATGAATGAGGGGAAGGAGATGAGGAGAAAACAGCAATTTAGTGCGAGCTTAAGATGGACTAGGTGCTTTACAAACACATCTATTGTAAGCATTACAGTATCTCTCCAAGGTAGGGACTAAAAGTATTCTAACTTGACAGGTGAGGAAACAGTGGCACTAAGCGTCTGAGGCTGCACAGTAAGTGGCTGCTAACGAATGTGAAATCCCAGACTGGTCTGACATCAGAGTCCGGATGCTAAACCACAACACATGTAATACATTAGGCCTTGTGACTTCTGGAGAAGCTGCCCAGCCTATGAGTCTGAGAGGGACCAGACAGGGTCATGGGACAATCCTTCTGGGTGGTGGCTGAGAGAGCTCTGAGAAAGGCTGATTGTTAAAGCAGCCCCAACTGGCATTTCTGTGTTCTTGCTCTCTGTGGTACATTCAGTTACCAAGACAATCATCTCAAATAGGAATTCCAACGAAGCTCAGAGCAAGTTAATTAGCCGTGCTGCAGACACATTAAAACTCTGGGAGCAGTTACCATAGTAGGTAACCTTGCATGTTTTACAAAGTGTGGCGTTTTCATTTCAGCTCATGTTGAATAATGAATAATTTTCCCTGCCCCCTGCTAGACAGTGAATGATGAGAAGCCCTTTGGTAATTCAGTGATGTTGAATAAATCTGATGGTAGAACATCTACCTCTTTCCCTAGGCCACCATCCCCTTATTCTCTGTCTTTCCCTTTTCCCCTCTCCCTCCGCCACAAATTCTATCACAGACCTTGAGAGGAAATGGCTGCTGAGGCAGCACCTGCCAGGCCCTCTGTGTGGGACCATGGATGGGAGGGTATGGGGAGCTACCAGGCATTCCTGGCAACCCAGATGGTGTGGTACAAGCCAGCAGTCTCTGTCAGCCCATCCTGAACCCCTCTTGCCTGTCCAAGGAAGGCAATTACAATAGCCTGCGTCACTCTCTAGCCCCTACACTATTTGTCTCTTAAAAAGTTCTATGTTTTAGTTGCTTTTAATTTTATTTTCCTCTCCTGAATGTAAACACCATGATAGTAAGGACTTTGTTTTGGGGAGACAGAGCCTAGTACAGTGCCTAGCACATAGGAGGAATGCAATAATATTAGTTAAATGGATGAATGACTACCAGAAGCATTTGTCAGTAATGTCAGTTTTACTGAAGATTTCCTGGGGAGGCAGAGGAAAGAATGAAATCCCATCCCATGTAGCAAGACTTCACCCAGTCTGTTACTTGTCATCTGATGTCCTTTTCCCACCCAGCCTCCACAAATGCCCCTCAACTGTACCAACAATCTAGGAGATACCTGCCATCAAAACAAAGCCTAGAGTTTGTATGCATGCTCCTTACTTCCACCTCAGATCATTTCATCTAAAGACAAAACAATCCAACCATCAATAGAGAACTAACTAATTAAATTATGGTAGATTCATAAAATGGGTTACTCTGCAGCCACTCTGTGGTCTTTACAAAGAGTTTGGCCAAAAATAGGTAGATAGATAGATAGATAGATAGATAGCACAAATAATAACTGAGAAATATTTAATAAAAAAGCAAGCCATTGGACCACATGTATAGTATGTTTATATATGTGAAAGAAAGAGAGAAATACATATATATTAATATTGACTTAATAGATCTTTGAGAAGACACATAATAAAATGCTAATGGTTTTGGTCAGGAACAGAACTAAGAAATTGTGTGGAAGGAGAGTTTTTAAAGAGTTTTTTGGGCACTGTTTTAAGTTTTGGTTTTGGGGGTGTTGCTTTTTCTTTCTTCCTTAAGAGTGTTTTAATTTTTTTACGTACATCAAATAAAAATAATTACAAACTAAAAGAAAGAGCACATTCTTGATTATTGAAATGAACTATATTCAGGGGATATAAAGAGAAAACTAGTTCAATGTGGTTATAATACATAAACTTTTTTATACATTCCTGGATTTGGTTTGCTAAAATTTGCTTAGAAATTTTTTTAAGTCTATGCCATTTGTTTAAGGCAGTATTACTTGGTTACTTGGCCAAGGAGACCATCAATCAATTTCATAATGCCACTAAAAGAATTCATCCAACCAAATAGGAAATCATGCTCTGGGGATGTCTGCTGAGAACATAGACTTCTTCACTCTTCCATTCTCTGCAAGAATAAAACCTTAAAGTATATAATGTACCTGTTGGATCCCAAGGTCAAAGAAACTCATTGAGCTGACAATTAACTTATATGCATTTGCTTAAGGGAAGCTATTTAAATGTAACTATGGGATTGGTCTACCCAGAACTTTTAGTTCTCCCACCCATTTTTTCCATGGGAAAGAATTTTTTTAAATCAGAATAAATTAGCTTTGTGATAACAATAGAATGTAATGAGTCTTTAGAAACATGTTGTATTTATTTTAAAAAACTCTCCAATCACATCAGCTTGATTTTCTGGAATGTATTTCTCACTGAATTATTTATTATCTACTGGTCTTTTTGCCTGTATTGACCACTTGCTAATAAGTCCTCTACAGTTATTAGGTCAATTGTTGGAGTAAGAGAGAAAGCAAGAGCAAAGATTTTCTGTTTTTTGTGTCAACCCCCTGGGAGAAATCCTACCTGCCCTCTGAAGGGTACTGTGAACTCTCCTAAGGGGTGAGGGTGTTGGCCCTCTCTCAGGGAGAACCCATGGCAGCTGGTGACCACATTTAGCAGCTGACCAAACCATGCTCCAGAGCCACTGACGGTAGGGAATTAAGTCAGGATCCAAGAAACATTCAGTCTAGGCAATCTTCACCTCCCAAGGATTCTGCCAACCCTATGTCCAGTCTATGCCAGGACCTATGCCTATATTTACACCTACACCTATGCCTATACCTATACATCACCTGTTCCATAACATCTATACCCTTTCTCTTAGACTGAGTTAGACAAAAGACTGAGTAAGACCAAGTATAGATAAGGAAAGGGAAGGCTGGTGAATTTCATAGTTGAAGTCCTTCTCTTAGTGACTGCACTATTTGGCACCATCAAGGTGATTATGGTAGAAAGAGCAGTTTGTTTCTGATTATAAAGGAACAAATAGGATTGGATTTTATACTTCCAAGTCAGCTAGAGAGGAGGCTGTGAAAAAGGTTGAAGAGCAAGCCCTGCACTATCAAATCCTGGGTAAGTCCGATGAGATTGCCAGCACAAACGCAGATGGTTTAAAGAACCCTAGGTTCATTATCTTCATAACTTTCTATTTTGCATCTTCCTGGAATTAAAGAAAAATTGCTAATGTAATCAGCAAATTTCTAGATCACTGACAATTGTAGAGGATAAATGAAAACAGTGGCATTTTAATTTAGGGGCTGATTAGCTAATAAAAGAGGTGCCATTTAGAACTGGATGATCCATATTTCTAGCCTTAGAGCTTCACTCCTCTCATTTAAAGCCTTGACAGTCATTTACAAATCACTCAAGACAGAGCCAACTTTAAACCCTTATTGGTCAATTACATCTAAATGTGAGTTAATCTATTTTAGATCTCCCCTTAAGAATAGTTTTCAACAGGAGGAAGAGGAACAGAATATGGTCCCAAGTGTTTGAAGGAGTTGGAAAGCATAACACCATCAAATGGAGTAATGGAAGAAAAAGATGGGGAGGACAGAGTCAGCACCAAAGACAAATTTCACTACTTTTCTTGGGGAGCAGAGCTCTCAAGCAGCAGAGAGCTTTGCCACCTCAAGTGCCTCCATACTGTGTCCGGTGGAAGAGAACGTGGTGGTTTCTGATTCATATGCTATGTATAGAGGAGACTTGTCCACGGATACCTGCCAGCTGCCTGAGCTATGGTTTTCTTGGACCATTCCTGTAACAAGCAGCAGAATAGCGTAACCTCACTCTGAAGTTTCAAGGGAATCATTCTCTGCTTAGAGGATATCACCTCTGCCTGGCTATCCTATCTTCTTCTTAACCACAGCATTTGCACCTTGAACACCCTCAGTATACAATAAACGTAGAATTCATAATGGTTTCTGAATTCATCTGTGTGGCCTATTATTGGCAACTTCTTGAGAAATTGACCCTATTGATAAACATGGCTTTATTAAGAAAGATATTTGACTAGATTCTAGCTGGTTCCCATAGCTGGAGACCTAACACATAGGGAAAACTGAACCTCACTGTGGGGATTAAGTTGTGTCCCCCAAAATTCACATATTGAAGTCCTAACCCTAGTAGGGTTCCATCTGCATTTGGAAACAGTATTTGCAGATGATTAAGTTAAAATAAATTCATTAGGGTAGGCCTTAAGCCAATATGACAATGTCCTTATAAAAAAGGACAAAATTGTACATAAAGACACACGCATGCACACACGAAGAATGCCACATGAACATGAAGGTAGAGATCAGGGTGATATGTCTAAAAGTCCAGAAACAACAAAAATTACCAGCAAGCCACCAGAAGTTCAGGGAGAGGCATGGACCAGATCCTCCATCAGAGCTCTCAGAAGCCAACCTGCCAACATCTTAATGTCAGACTTCCAACTTCCAGAACTGTTTAAACCACCCAGTCTGTTGTACTTTGTGTTGTACAGCCCAAGCAAACGAATACAGTAAACTTCAAAGCCATGGCTCAATATCCCTAAATAAATCCCTAATACCTAAAAATATCCCCTTCTCTATTTTGCCTAATATCCAGGAATCAGTCTTCAGTAAAATAGCTCTAAACTGAGATGGGTCTTGAGTTTCTCATTAGGGCAGGGTGGATGGGGAACTGGTTTTAGTCTTGGCTCACTATTTGTATGACCCTGAGCAAATTATTTAAAATCCCTATGCCATAGTTTCCTGATTGTCATATGATGAGGTCGAATAAAATTCTTGTGGCAAATAGATTTCATCTCCTGTGTCTGTTCTAAGTGACTTGTAGCAGCAAACTAGAGCACCATCTGGACCACTTGATGTGGATCAGTTCCTGGCATCCCCGAGCCTGACCCACCAGCTTTGCTCATCTCATCAGATGAAAATCAGGTAATTTAGTGAGTTATATCCATCCCTTTTGTACACTGTTCCAATGGCTCTAGGTGAGACTCTTTATAATCCTGTAGAGCAAGCACTTCAGCTTTAGGAATCACTCTTTGCCTTGCCAAACAGATGCCTCGATTGAGTAGGAAGAGTACAACGAACAATCAGCAATCTCTGCTGCAAACATGAGATAGGGAATTTGCCCCTCTCTCATGTACTTGCCATGCTTGGACTAAATGGTCTCTGAGCCCTCCCAAAGTTAAAAACTTTAAAATTTCTTTCTCCACTGATCTAGGGCTTCCTATTATTGCCCTCGTCATCACTTTTAGTTATTGCTATTCTATGCTACTCTCTTGAACCATCTGTTCTTTCTCATTTTTCTCTCTCGTCTCTTTGCCAATTGTGATGGTTAATTTTATGTGTCAACTTGACTGATTCTAAGGGATGCCCAGATAGCTAGTAAAACATTATTTCTGGGTGTGTTAGCAAGAGTGTTTCTGGAAGAGGGTATCATTTGAATAGGTAAACTGAATAAAGTAGATTGCCTTCATCAATGCAAGTGGGCATCATCATATTGAGAGCCTGAGTAGAACAAAAAACAGAAGACGAATAAATTTGCTGTCTGGCTGAGCTGAGACATCCATCTTCTCCTGCCCTTGGACAGTGTTGCTTATCATTCTCGGGCCTTTGGATTCCAACCAGGACTTACACCATTGGCTTCCCTGGTTCTCAGGGCTTTGGGCTCTAAATAAATTACACCACCAGCTTTCTTGGTTCTTCAGCTTACAGATGGCAGATCATGGGATCTCTTGGCCTCTGTGATCCTGTAAGCCAATTTCTATAATAAGTAGAAGATCAATCGATAGACAGATAGATAGATAGATATGAGGATATATGTATATATCCAATTGATTTTGTTTCTCTGGAGAACCCTATGATATGCCAGCCTTTTTCTACTCTCTTTCTCCTATGCTTTATGGCTTTGGTGGTGACAGAATTATCTGTTATAACCATTACCAGCCGATGAAAATGCATATTTCCTTCTAGCTGGCAAAATGACCAATCACAAGACCAAAGACAAGACATTGTCTATAATCTTTTCAACTTAAGCTCTTGGCTATTTTCCCTCAGTGCTTATAGTAGTTTTTTTTTTTTTTTTTTTTTAAGTCTCCTAAGGGTTTATGGTAGTCCTGGGGGTTATGAGTGCTGGATGCTGATAAACTGGAGCAGTGTTGTGATACCACAGAAAGCCTTCCAACACTCAACAATTGACAAGACATAAAGCCACAGTCACAATTTCTGAAGAGGAAGCAACTGCATTACAGTAAACGAAGCCCTATCTTTACCTACAGTTTTCCATACATCATCCTGTTTGATCTTCACAATCTTGTGATGCAGGCAGGGCAAATACTCTGTTATTCCCACATTACATTTAGGGCTCAAAATCAGACTCAGTGACTTAATTGCATAGAATTAAAGCATTGCAGGTGGTGTCGTCTCACCAATCACGCAACAAATTATTTAATCTCACTCATAGGGATATTATCATATATGAGTAGATCTTCTTTAATAACCATCAAGATCCACCAAATGAGTAAGTTTAAACTTGGCCAGGATTGCACTGATTAAAAAACACATTTAATGAGGCTTTAAACTATGTCCAAACAGCTTTTCCCCAAAGCAGCAGAATGGCTTCTCTCTGAAGCATTCTCCCTTTTGAATGAACCAGTTTGCTATATAATTTCATGCCTCACTCAAGAGGCTCTGATTGCCTCATCAGGTGTGAATCAGATAAATTAAAGAAATAACTAAATTCATTTTGCACATGGTTCCAAGTTAATAGGCTCAGAGTGAAGGCCTGTATTTTACTCCACATTTATCCCATGAGAGTAATGGGCTTGGGGGTCACAGTTTTCCTTACTAGGAATGCCCCTTTCACTATAGTCTAGATACCATCAGTGTGTCTAGTAGTCAAACTCACCATAAATATACAAACACATGGCCAAGTGTTTCCACAGGGAAGCAACCAAGCTTTAATATTTTCTGGGACAGGGAGGAAATTATAGTGTATCATATGCTCTCTATTACTGCCACTTTTTCCAATCCCTGAAACTGGACTTTTCTGAGATACTGGCAAATAGAAGTAACAGGTTCTCCTGTAGCCTAAATTTTCCTTGAACCAGAGACAAAAGAATGTTATACTGAGAGCTCAAAATAGAAAAGGCTTGCTGTGAAAAAGCACACATCTCTAGGAGGAGAAATCAGCATCTCCTCTGCCTCCTGGTTCTGGTGAGGCATCAGTGTTAGAGGAGTTCTGTGGGGGCGAGCAATGAAAGCTCACCTCAGGAGATGCAGCTGTGTCTAGGTTTAGACCAAGAACTAAGGTTTGCTCCTGGACAAGCTAGTAAGTTTTGGGAAGAAGTAGGAACACAACTATCCTTCTTTGCTCTTGACAGGTATTACCCAAGTTATTTGCCAAAAGGACAGAACACGGGTTTCAAGTAAGTCTTTCAGATTGAGATAGCATGGAACTCACTATTGGATTAGAGACCGAAAGCCACCAGGGTGATGGCTGCTGGGCAGGCCTCCCACAGTCATGAATCACTCTTCCTGGGGCTGTCCACCCACACTACTTCACGAGTATAGTCACCTGTCAAGTATCTCTGGTATACTTGCGAGGCTCAAATACTTAGGTAATTTTTAGGCCTTATTTTATCAGAATTTTTATCAGATGTGATCATTCTCTACCTCTTTAAATCTTTTTCCTGCTTCTCTGACACTATACTCTCATAGGTTTTCTCCTATCCCTCTGGCAACTTCTCCCTAGTGTTTCCCTCATATCTCCTGTTCTCACGTCCAAATGTTGGAGTTCCCAAAGTGCATTCCCAGTCCCTATTCTTTATTCTTTTCTCTATACAGCCTTTCTCTTAGGTGTCTCATTCATTTCATCATTTTTAGTAGTATCTGCATATGACTGTTACCAAAATTTTTTCCACAGAGAGATCCCTCTTCCAGACTTCTGGATTTGTTTACCCAACTGCTTTTCTGTTACCTTACTGTGGATGTCTCAAAAGCTCCTCAAATTTAACCAAAGCAGAACTGAAGCCTTGATTCAATAAAAGTCTGACATGTGCCCCTATGAATCAGCACTCCTGTATCCTTTGGATAAATTCCTAGCAGTGTTATTGCTGGGTCATAGGGTAGTTCTATTTTTAATTTTTGAGGAACCTCCACACTGTTTTCCAGAGTGGCTGCACCAGTCTATATTTCCACCAACAGTGCAAGAGGATTCCCATTTCTCCATATCCTCACTAGCATCTGTTGTTTCCTGAGCTGTTAATTTTAGTCATTCTGACTGGTGTGAGGTGATATCTCAGTGTGGCTTTGATTTGTATTTCCCTGATGATGAGTGACGTTGAGCATCTTTTCATGTGTCTGTTGGCCATCTGGATGTCTTCTTTGTAAAAGTGTCTATTCATGTCTTCTGCCCATTTCTTCACTGGATTATTCATTTTTCAGGTGTTGACTTTGGTAAGTTCTTTATAGAGTTTGGATACTAACCCCTCATCTGATATGTCATTTGCAAAACTCTTTTCCCATTCCATCGGTTGCCTTTTAGTTTTGTTGATTGTCTCCTTTGCAATGCAGAAGCTTTTTATCTTGATGAGGTCCCAATAGTTCATTTTTGCTTGTAATTCCATTGCCTTTGGAGATGGGGTTGAGCAAGAAATTGCTATGGCTGAGGTCAAAGAGGTTGTTGCCTGCTTTCTCCTCTGTAGGGAATAAGCTTAGGAATTCCCTGAGCTTGCACTGATGGGTTAACAAGGTATAAAGAATTAGAAAGCCATATGATACTCACACCTAAATTAGGGTAAACTAGATTAGGTAAATAAGTATAGAGAGGGTGGGGCAAAGGCCCCAGTATAGAGAGGGTGGGGCAAAGGTCCCAATATAGAACAAAGGTACACCAGATTAGCAAATCAGGGTGGATACCCCCCCCCCCCCCCCCCCCCCCCCCCCCCCCCCCCCCCCCCCCCCCCCCCCCCCCCCCCCCCCCCCCCGATTAGTACTATAGCAGAAAGCTGCTTTCACAGAAAGGTACCAAATTAGGTAAACAAGTAAATAGGGCTATAGACCACTGTGGGGAGAAATTGCCCAGAGTGGAGGTAATTAGCAAAAGAAAGTTGCCTTGTTGACCCTGAGGTAGTAGCATGCTTTATCTGTCTTATCCCCTAGGCTGGCTAAGATAAACAGACACATGTCTGCCATTAACAACCATCTGCCCAGCACCAGGATTTTGTTTTATATTGACCCAAACCTCTAACACCATATATCTTCAAAACCTCCTTTCCCTCATGCCCATGAGTTAATGTTCACAGATTCATTTGTCTCTTTGCACACGTCCATCATGCATGTAAGCCTTCTGATCTTAATAAATACGGAGCAAGGACCCTTATTAGGGGTTCTTATCTTCTCCCAGACATTAGCCATCTCTGCATTTTAATCCTGCATCCCACTTTCTCGCTAGACAAGAAAGAACTCTAGACCCAGAGTCTCCTCTAGGGTTTTGATGGTTTCCTGTCTCACATTTAGGCCTTTCATCCATTTGGAGTTTATTTTTGTGTATGGTGTAAGAAAATGGTCTAGTTTATAGCAGCGCTTTCAACAATAGCCAAATTATGAAAAGAGCCTAAGTGCCCATCAACTGATGAATGGATAAAGAAGATGTGGTTTATATATACAACGGAATACTACTTGCAATGAGAAAAAATGAAATCATGCCGTTTGCAGCAACATGGATGGAACTGGAAGGTATTATGCTGAGTGAAATAAGTCAGTCAGAGAAAGACAGATATTTATGTTTTCACTCATATGTGGATTTTGAGAAACTTAACAGAAGACCATGGGGGAAGGGGGGGAAAGCAGTTACAAACAGAGAGGGAGAGAGGCAAACCATAAGAGATTCTTAAATACAGAGAACAATCTGAGGATTGATGGGGGGTCAGGGAAAGGGGAAAATGGATGATAAGCATTAAGGAGGGCACTTGTTGGGATGAGCACTGGGTATTGTATGTAAGCAATGAACCACGGAAATCTGCCCCAAAACCCAAGAACACTGTACGTTAGCCAATTTGACAATAAATTATATTTTTTTAAAAAGGTCCAACACTTCATTTACAGATTTTGATCAAAAAGGACAGACAGTCACCAATGCTAGGAGAATCACTTCTCATAATAGCAGGCCAGATAAGTCAGACCAACTCTCCCACTGAGAAAAACTAGAAAATCTAGGGAAATAGTTCCGCATCTGTTTTAGGGCACCAGAGAATGAACATGGCAATGAAAATTATCAAGCCAAGACCCAAGAAAATGTGGAAAGCCAGAGAAATGAGCCCAGGTTTAGGGACCACTTTTTCCCCTAGAGAGATCTTCCAAGTCATGTAGAGGTGGCAGAGGAGCAAAGAAACTGAATAAAGTTTTAACAAACTTGTTTTTGTTTTTAAATTTTTGTTTAAATTTATTTATTTTTGAGAGAGAGAGATAGAGCATGACCAGGGGAGTGACAGAGATAGAGAGAGATGGAGACACAGAATCCGAAGCAGTCTTCAGGCTCTGAACTATCAGCACAGAGCCTGATATGGGGCTCAAACTCAGGAACCATGAGATCATGACCTGAGCCAAAGTCGGATGCTTAACCAACTAGGCCACCAAGGTGCCCCGACAAACTTTTAAGGCAAGGAGACAAAAAAGAGAGTTTGGGGTCTACCAAGGAAAGAACACTTGTAAACTCCCCAGGGTTTGGTTTGCGACCCTGTGTTCATCATGGTTCCAGGGTTCTCCAGAAAAACAGAAAATAGGGTGTGTGTATATGTATATATGTACATGTGAGAGATAGCTTGAGAGGGGGAGAGAGAGAAATTTATTTTAAGGAATTGGCTCATGTGATTGTGGAGGCTGGCAAGTCCAAAATCTGCACAGCGAGCTGGCTAGGTAGAGATCCAGGGAACAGTTGATGTTGCAGTTTGAGTCCAAAGGCAATCTGGAGGCCAACCTCCTTCTTCCTCCGAGGACTCCAGTCTTTTATTTCTTTTTAAGGCCTTCAACTGATTGGGTGAGTACCACTCACACTGTAGAAGATAATCTGCTTTATCCAAAGTCTACTGATTTTTTAAAAAATGGATTTATAAATGTCTACTGTTGATCTCATCTAAAAAAAATATCTTTACAGTGATTTCAAGACTGGTGTTTGACCAAATACTGTGGCCTAGCCAAGTGACACATAAAGTTAAGCATCATAGATTACATACCACTCCTGATCCAAGAACCACACACTGATGAGCAGTAGTCTTCAGATTTTCACATTATTTGGTATGAGGGCAAAGTACTAATTTATATTAGACTTTGAGGGGCACCTTGGTGGCTCAGTCGGTTAAGCGTCCAACTTCGGCTCAGGTCATGATCACACAGTTCATGGGTTTGCTGATGGCTAGCTCAGAGCCTGGAGCCTGCTTCAGATTCTGTATCTTCCTCTCTCTCTGACCCTCCCCTGCTCATGCTCTCTCTCTCTCAGAAATAAATAAAAAAACATTAAATTTTTTTTAAAAATAGACTTCGAAAAATCAAGGAGGTATAATATAATCTCTAAGATAACCAATATAGAAAAGAATAAAACAATGTTTAACTTGAGATAATAGAAAGTGATCAAAAAAAAAGGAGAGATAACCAAATAAAAAGTAAATAGTAAAATGGTAGACATAGGCCAGATATATCAGTAATTACCTCCTATGTAAATGAACTAAATACTTCAATTAAAAATTAAGGATGTATTTTTTTTTAAACTATGCTTAAAGAAACACATTTGGATATAATACAGAAAGGCTAAAAGCAAGATGGTAAAAAAGAACAAAAAAAACAAACCCCACCATGAAACCAAGAGAAACCTATGGTAGCTATGCTGCTATCAAATAAAAAGGCTTTGGAACAAGAAACATTATCAGAGGTAAAGAAGACTGCTGCATACAGAAAGATACAACAATCCCACATTTGTTTATACCTTACAACATAGCTTCAAAACTATATAGCAAAAAATACAAAAAGAAATGTTCAAATCACTATTACAGTGGACTATTTTAATACTAGATACTATTTAATACTATTTCATAGCTAGCAATCAGTAAGGGGTGTCTGGGTGGCTCAGTCGATTAAGGTTAAGGGTTCAACGCTTGGTTTTGGCTCAGTCATGATCTCATGGTTGTGAGATCCAGCCGCTCCATGTTGATTGTGGAACCTGCCTGGGATTTTCTCTTTCTCTCTCTCTCTCTGTCCCTCTCCTGCTTGCATGCGTATGTGCACTCTCTCTCTCTCTTAAAATAAATAAATAAACATTTAAAAAATCAGTAAGGATACAGATGATCTAAACAACACAAATATAACAAACATTTCCTGATGGGCATCTATGTAGAATAATACGGCTAATGAAGAACACACAGCAAATTTACCAAAACTGCCATATTCAGAGCCATAAGGCAAATCTCAATATATTTCAAAAAATCAAAATCAGGGGCACCTGGGTGACTCAGTCGGTTAAGCGTCCAGCTTCGCTCAGGTCGTGATCTCGCGGTTTGTGGGTTCGAGCCCTGTGTTGGGCTCTGTGCTGATCAGCTCGGAGCCTGAAGCCTGTTTCAGATTCTGTGTCTCCCTCTCTCTCTGACCTTCCCCTGCTCACGCTGTCTCTGTATCTCTCTCAGAAATAAATAAAACATTAAAAAATTAAAAAAAAATCAAAATCACATCAGAGTATGTTCTTCAATGTTAATGGGACTAAGCTGAATAACTAGAAAATCCATATCAAGAAAACTAAGAAGTAAACTGCTAAATACCTATGGTCCAAAGGAAAAAAAAAAATCACAAAGGAAATTATATAACCAATATTAACCCAATAATTAGAAAAAAAACATATTCAAACTATGCTTTTATGAAATTTATAGTCTTAAGGGCATACAGCAGAAAAGAAGGAGGCTAGGGGCACCTGGCTGGCTCAGTTGGTAAAGCACACAACTCTTGATCTTGGGTTTGTGAGATCAAGCCCCATGTTGAGCATACAGACTACTTAAAATAAAATCTTGAAAAAGGAAGAAAAGAAAGAAGCTGAAAATCAATCCACTAAGTATCCCCTTTAAGAAGTTAGTAAAAGAACAGAAAATTCAGCCCAAAGAAACAAGAAAGAAGGAAATAATGAAGATAGGAACTTACATTAATGAAAAAGAAAACATATATGATAAAGGGATAATCAAAGAAAATAGTAATTTTGTTTAGAAGATTAATATAGCGATAAACTCCCCCCAAAAAGGCACAAATAATCAAAGTCAGGAATGAAAAAGGGAAAGTGATATCACTATACATTCCACAAACATTGAATAGGTAATAAAAATTATCATTTTTTTAAAAACTACATGCCAATAAATTTGAAAATTCAAATGAATTAGACATAATCCATAAAACACGCATCCAAGTTAGCAAAACCAAAATTAATTTTTAAATTAATTCACTACTTAAAAACTTTCCAACAAAGAAAACTATAAGGCTAGATGGCTTCACTGTGAATTCTAAAAAATATTTCAAGAAAATCTAATGCCAATTTTTCCATATATTCTTCCACAGGAGACAAGAGGAAGGATCTCTTTGACTCATTGTTTAAGACCAGCATAATCCTGATACAAAAACTGGAATTACAAGGACATTACAAGAAAGGAACATTAGAGACCCATCTCTCTTATGACATTGATCTTTTTAAATTCTCAACAAATTCTAGCAAATACAACCTAGCAGTATGAAAAATAAAATTATACAGCACAACCAAACTAAAGTTATTTCAGAAATGCAGTTGGCTTAACAGTAAAAATTCATTCAATGCAATCTGCTTCATTAAATAAAATAAAGATGAATTCTATGATAATCTCAGTAGATGTCAAAAAAGCAATTCATAAAATTCAACATACATTAAAAAAAAACCTTGTAGCAAACTGGAAATAGAAAGTAACATCCTTAGTCTGATAAAGGGTGTCTACAAAATACCTAAAATAAAACTGAAGTTCTTTATTATCTGCTCCAAATCTACTCTTCTTCCAGTCTTTCCAATCTCAGTAAAATGGCACCTTTATATTTGCTAAAGCTAAATACCTGAAAGTTATTACTTAGAGCTCAGTCTCTCTGTCTCTAACCAGCCTCACACTCAATCCATTTGCAATATTTTGATTCTACTTCCAAATATTTCCAGAGTTTATCCATTATCTTCCATCCCTTTCATTACTACTCTGGGCTACTGCCATCTCTCACTTGCATTACTGCCATAGACTTATAATGGATCTCCCAGTTTCTACGCTTACCCCCTCCAAAGCTTCTCCAGAACCACTTAGCACACAAAGTGATAATCTTAAAACATTAATCAGAAAATATCACTGCCTGTTTAACAACTTCCCAGTGTCCTTGGGGGAAAAATCCCAAATTGTAATGCTATTTTCCCTTCGCCCACTACATCATAGTGGCCTCTTCCTGTTCTTTGGATTTGCCAAGCTACTCTTCTCCCCAGCACTGCTTCCTGTATGTGCAATGTTCTTCTCTCCGCTTCTCAACGGCCAGCTCTTACTCAATCTACAGGATTTAACTTAAATAATACCTCTACACACTTTCTGAGTGCCCTATCCTTCCCTTTCTCAGAACCCTATACTTTTCCTTCAGAATTCCTATCAGAACTTGCAAACCTATATTATCTTATCCTTTGACTTGTTAAACTCCTGTCTTCTTGACTACACAGTACACTCCATAAAGGCAAGAATCTTGACTGTTTTGTTCTCTTGTCTTCATCTCTATCTGTCCTAATGTCTAGTACATAATATACATTCAAAAAATCTTTGTTGAGATAAGAAATGAATGAATACTTCATATATTCCAAATATGTTAAGTGTGTGCAGCTGTTTTAGTAGATTCCTTCTGTCATGCACATTTCAAGCCACCATTGTTAGTAGTTGTGACTATAAGCAGTTTCAGGCATATAACACTGAGCTTTTAGACAAACCTTGAAGCAAATGAGCACTGTGTCTCACTTAGACCCATGCAATTAATTCCACCTCCTAAAAACCCTTATCTCCTGTCACTAAGGTTTGCTACACATGGATCTTATGGGAAGTTATTGCAAACGAGCATAAAAGCAACCAAAGGCAACATATTAAGAGTTAAACGTTTTTATTCAGCTACAAATAAATACAGTTTTCTGGCTGAGCAGACTTCAAAGCCAAGTTAAAAACTTTCATATTCGTGGTAAGCAAATAATGTTCCTAAAATAAAAATAAATTGCCCAGCCAGTAATATTTATTTACAAATGCCCTATGACCGCCTTCTAGAAATGCTAAATGATGGTAAAATTTCAATGACAGCACAACCAACACAATCTTTTTGTTAAAAATATTACCATCTTAATGTGATAACCCCAGCAAAGTAATCTTTATTTGTCTTGTAACTTATCTCTAATTCCAGAGTAATGCAAGATTAATTTGGTTATGCCTTTATATCTCATTTATTTTACCTGCAAAAGGTGGTTGCTATGCTATGTGCAGATAGAATCTATAGAGGCCCCAGCTTCCTAATAAGCCTTAATGATCGGATCAACTCCTTTAATATCCCAGAAAGAGAAGAAATAAAATTTTCATTTTTATTCATAGGTTGAAAGACATGGCCAGACTTTGTACCATGATTAGAACCAGTTCTTTCTATGATTAAACCAAAATCAAAATCACTGGCTCATAATCAGATACCAGAAGGTAGTTAACTCAGATAGGGGAGAAAGAGAAGTACCCACTATCTAAATCCTTACTTAAATAAAAAGGCACTAAGTAATTATCAAGCTGTGGGCCCAAGACCACTTAAGGGCTACTGGTAAGGGCAACAAGGGCTTTGTTGGTGGTGAGTTCAAACTCCAGCTCCTTCACATATGAGTTGTGTGTCCCTAGCCAAGTTACAAACATCACAAAGCTTCTATTTATCCATCTATAGAAAGGGGATAACAATGTCCCCTCAAAAGTTTCCTGTGGGAAATTAGAGATTATCTACAGAAAGTACCTGGCACACAGGAGTTCAATAAATGGTATTTAGTGGAATAGACATTGGCCTTTTTTTTTTTTCCTATTCCTCTTTTGTTAAAAATAGATGAAGAAAAGGAGAAGCTGAACTAGCAAAAAATAATGTTCTTAAATACTAACATTCCTCCTGGGGATGTTTAATATTGCAAACCCATAAGAAAAGAATGTAAAGTAAATAGAGACATAGTTGGTCTCCAGGACTTTGTTATCTCACATCCCCAAATTGATAGTATCTAATAAACTGACACCAAATTTGTATTACATTGAGAATAATGTTTGGAATCCCATGGGGGAGAGACAGTAAGGAAGGGAGGAGAGGGAGGAGATGGGAGGAAATGGAAGGGGAAGGGAAGACTTAGAAAGAAAGAAAAGAAGACAGAAAGAAACCAACCAACTCCATCCAGATACAAAGTTGCTTATAAGCAGAACGATATGAGACTCTTCCCTCTGCTATATTCCTCATGAAGGCAAAAACCATGGCCGTTCTGTTCACTTCTATATACCCAGTAGCTAGCACAGTGCCTGGAACATCATAGATATTTAATAGGTGATTGTAGAATGTACAAATGAGTAAGTGAATGAGTGCTGCATATGTCTCTGGAGTCATAAATATTCAACCTGCAACCAAGAACTAGAAGACACAAAGAAATGATTTTATGCACGGACTCTGGCTATTTGGAAATAAAATTCCAGATATAGGTGTCCCTAGGTTGGTACCTAGTAGTTGTTTCTTAACTGTCTCTCTGGTCCTGCAAAATGGCCTTTTCAAATAAAGATTTGAGGATCCTGCAGGGTGGCCTCAATTTCAGCTCTCACTCTGCCAGTGTTCTCAGTTGCCTTATATTACAGCTTCTGGTGCTAGATATTAAAATTTAGAAAGAACTGTTTAGAGACTCTAGGTTGTATACAAAAAAATCAAAGATAGAGCTGAGCAGTTAGAAATCAGTCAATACAGTGTCTGCTCTCATTACGGAGAGATGCTTAATCTCATTATTCAGTTTCAGGAGAGAACAGGAGGCATATAGTGAAATTCAATAAGTTAGCAACAGATAAGGTAATGTTGCAATTACCAATTTCAATATAAGTTTACCTGTTGATAATTACAGCTATTTAATCAAAACATTATAAGAATATTTTTGGTATATTGCATATTAACATTTCTTATTCTACTAAAAATGAGTCAGATGCCCCATCAAATATATAAAGTCTACAGAAATTTCACCTGGATGATGTGAACTACTAGATTTATGTTTTGAGACATTTTCTAGGACAACTCATAGGAATCTACTGCTACCATAACACAGAGCTGTGAGGATTAAATTTAATTGTGTATGTGGAAGTGCTTTATAAATATTTGGTGTATGTATGGCGACATTGTTTCTTGCTCAGCCAGTTAACATGTAACGTGTAATGAAGTCATTTTCCATCCATACCTGCCTTTCTGGTAGAGGCAAGATTTTTCTTCTCTTTCCTTCTTAAACTAATGAGATTGTGAAAAAGCAATCTCAACCCCTCAGAAACCACCATATTTCAGAAATGAAGTGATTTATGGGTAGTAATTACATTACAGAAAGTTTATACATCGTTTGGGCATCATTCAGGAAAAAGGGTATAGTATATTACTGCTGTTATTAAACCCCAAAGACTCATTGATCAAGAATATAAAGATCAGCCACTTGTTTTGTTAAGTAATTAACTTAACTCTTCCCCATAGCTCCCATTCAGCCTTAAAATGATCCCGTTTCTCCTTGATAATGAGGGTTCCCAACAATATATTGAAAAGGGCTACTGAAAGGTGATACCAATTAATTGCCAAAAGTAATTGTCATTTTGTAATCACATTATTATCTAATTTGCTGCCACTAGATCATGAAAGTGCCAATTATGCATCTCTGCTTTAATGTATTAATAAAAAAGGCAATCATTCATTTAGTGCCTTTATAATTCCTGAGATAATTATACAACAGGCTAAAGGTATATTCCTTCTTTGACTCAGCAAACTCTGCTGCCATATCGAAGGCTCCAAAAGTTAGGATATTAATGTACCAGAACTGACTCTAAAAGCTAAAACCAAACATTCTCAGCTACTTCCTTCAAAGTGCCATAGGGCCATTCATTCCATGGAATGGTGTGGTGAGGAAGGGCTTGCCTCAGTAAAATAGTCTCTTTCCTTTTTCTCCATTATTTTTCAAAGAGAAAGAAAACCTCATTCAGGAACAAGAAGGTGTTTTTCAGTTTGGTTTATAGGCCATGGGTTCTTGAGTGGGCGCATGGTTCAGGGCAGGTTGCATTTCTAGGCCACGGAAGAAGAATTTTCATCTTGGGCAAGTCTCATCTTACCTGAGGAGAGGTTTAGGCATCTCCGCAGCACAGAGAAGGAGGCTGGGGTGACGGGGGGCTGAGGAGGTCAGTGATAGTCTAGAGACTAGGTTTTCAGGGTTTGGTTGCATTATTGTGCTTGAAATTCTGTCAGTTCCCACATCATAAGCCTCTTCTTTAAACACATACAAAAATCCATTCTGCAGATAAATAGAAATAATTTAAGGAGTCTCTATTTTGGACTCTCTGTCCTAACTTTTAATATAAATAATTGAGCTTCAACTCAATTCATGTGTCAATCTTTCTTATCGAAAAAGTTACAAGAAAAGTAAGTTCTATTGCTGCATGTCTTTTTGTCCACTCTTCTCCGTATTTGCCGTATTTGAGACTTAAGTAGCTGCATTAAATGCTCCCTGGAGTGCATTTTTTTTTCTTGACTTTAGTCTTTTTTTTTTTAATGTTTTATTTATTTCTAGGAGAGAGAGAGAGACAGCGTGAGCAGGGGAGGGTCAGAGAGAGAGGGAGTCACAGACTGAAACAGGCTCCAGGCTCTGAGCTGGCAGTCAGCACAGAGCCCGACGCGGGGCCCGAACCCACGAACCGCGAGATCATGACCCAAGCGAAAGTCGGACGCTTAACCGACTAAGCCACCCAGGCGCCTGCATATAGCAGGATTCTTCAAAATATTGTGGAAGCCACTGCCTTCTCACAAAAAGGATTCTATGCAAGTGCTTCCCTAGATGTCAGAGTCCCACTGACATCCCTTTGTTCATTACAGACATCGTTATGGTCCAGAGGTCGTCAAGCTGCAGTCACAGGCCAATCCAGCCCACCCCCTGTTTTTGTAAATAAAGTTTTATTGAAACGTAGCTATGCCCACTTGTTTACATATTGTCTCAGTCCATTTCACTCTACATCAGAGTTGCGGAGTTGCAACAGAGGTTGTGTGACCCACAAAGCCTAAAATATTTACTGTCTGAAACTTTATGGAAAAATTGCCAATCCCTGTTCTACTCGGGTTTTTTCATTGACTGTTACAGAATCTCCTTCCTTACACTGATGATCTTTGTTCTTACCTTGCTTGATGTTTCACTTTCTTTTTTCTGGATTATTCTTTCTAAATTATAGCATCTTCTTCAACTTCTGAAATTTGTGACATTTCATCCACCTACTCCCCAGTGACTTTGAGAACAGTTCCCCCAAGGATGCTCAAAGATGCTTGACAATTTCTTCTCTAAGTGGATCTAAAAAGATCATTAATTCCTGCAGGTAACAGACATTTGATGAAGGTCCTTGCTATGCACCAGGATGCTGATAATAAGGCACTGATTCCATAAATAAAACACAGCCTTGACCTTCCTAGAAACTCAGTCTGAAAGGAAAGCCCTCATACACTTCAGGCTCTTATTGTTGTTGCAATCATTGTTTATTTTAACACTTTCTTAGTTATATACCAAGACCTGTGTTAAGGGCTTTACATATATATTAACTCATTTATTTCTCACAACAATCCTATGAGGAAGATGCTATTATTATTATCCTCATTTTAAAGATTAAGAAAAAAAAAACTCAGGCATGAATAAAGGAATAAACATAAGTTAGGATTATAACAAAGGTGTAGTAATTTGACCAAAGTCACACATTTATTAAGTAGCAAAGCTGGAGGGCTCCTGAATGTCTCAGTCAGTTGAGCTTTGGATTCTTGATTTGGATTCAGGTCATGATCTCATGGTTAGTGGGACTGAGCCCCACATCAGGCTATGTGCTGATAGCATAAGCCTTCTTGGGATTCTCTCTCTCCCTCTCTTTCTGTCCCTCCCTTGCTTGCATGCATCCACTTTCTCTCTCAAAATAAATAAATAAACATTTTTTAAAAATTTACAAAGCTGGGATTTGAACCCAAGCAGTTTGGCTCTATAATCCAAATTTGTACCATTTTGTCAATACCTGCTTTTGTCTTTCCTTTCTGTGCCCTGAGAGAAGACACTGCTTGTATTTGGGGCATCCCTGAATTCCCTGTCACATGAAGTGGGTCTGAGTTATGCTGTGCACATACATAACCCCTACCCAGAATCAACCTGCTTCAATTGTAGGGAGACAGGTGGGTGCTGGCACCTTCAGACTCCCAGCCACCTGGGGATGCCCAATTTCTCAGATAATGATTCTCTTATCAGACTAGAGCCTTTCAAAAAAAGAAAAAAGATGATTTTAACTCCCCTGTAGTGGGAGGGGAGGAACTATCATCTCATAGCGAAACCAAAGGCAGCTATTTCTGACTTTCAGGGGAGAGGCAAATCCTTCTTCAGGGGAGACAATTCTTTACTTTAGGAAAAATATTTTGCTGTATCTTAATAGGGTACTTTTATTTGGAACTTGGTTTGGGTTTATTTTTTAATTTTTGCAGTTACTGTAAAAAGCCCCTGAGCGCAGATGGAGAGGAGTTTGTGACAGCACAGAGAGTTGAACTGCTCCACATAATAAAGTGAAGAAAAATATTTTTAAGCTTATTTATTTATTTTGAAAGATAGAGAGAGCCCAAGCCGGGGAGGGGCAGAGAGAGGGAGAGAGAGGGAGGGAGGGAAGGAGGGAGGGAGAGGGAGAGAGAGAGAGAGAGAGAGAGAGGATCCCAAGTGGTCCATGTTCTAATAGCTAATAGTACAGAGCTTGGCATGGGGCTTGATCTCATGGACCAAGAGATCATGACTTGAATGGATATCAAGAGTTGGATGCTTAACTGACTGAGCCACTCAGGAACCCCTAAAATGAAGAAATGTTTAAGGGCACCTCAAAAAGAAGAAATAAGAAGCTTGGATGTTTGGAAATGGTAAAAGTATAAAAAGTAAGTATAAGGGCACCTGGGTGGCTCATTCGGTTAAGCCTCTGACTTCAGCTCAGGTCATGATCTCAAAACTTCAATGTTCTGGGGCGCCTAGGTGGCTCAATCTCGGTTGAGCATGCGACTTAGGCTCCGATCATGATCTCACAGTTTGTGGGTTCGAGGCTCCTGTCGGGCTCTGTGCTGACAGCTAGCTCAGAGCCTGGAGCCTGCTTCAGATTCTGTGTCTCCGTCTCTTTCTGACCCTCCCCTGCTCACGCTGTCTCTCTCTCTCTCTCTCAGAAATAAATAAAAACATTTAAAAAAATAAAAATAAAAAAAGTAATCTGAACAAAGTTTAAAAAAAAAAGGTAAGTATAAAAAACACCTAAGAAGAGAAGGAGGCCCCAAAAAATATGCATGCAGTGGGGCCATAGGAAGAGAAAATTAGCCAGGAGAAATCCTCTGTATAAAGATGATCAATGGCCTTTAGGACTGTGATGCCTGATACCAAGTTTAAAGTTGTTTGCTGTGCTGTGTGATCCTGGGAGGGGCAGCAGCCCCGAAGGAGACAAGAGCAAGACAGGGGGAGGGACTATCATGGGAGCAAGATTAGTCATAAAAACAGCCTCCTAATGAAAGGCACGATCACAACTGGAAAGGAAGAAGTAAATCTATTCCTATTCACAGATGCTATGATCTTGTACATAGAAAACCCTAAGGAATCCATAATAAAACTATCAGAACCAATAAAAAAGCTCTACAAGTTTGCAAGATATAAGACCAATACATAAAAATCAATTGTATTTCTATACACTGGCAATGAACAATCCAAAGATGAAATTAAGGAAATGATTCCATTTTTGGTAACATCAAAACAAATAAAATATTTAGGAATAAATTTAATAAAGAAAGTGCAAGGCCTATACATGAAAACCAACATATCATCATGGAAAAAATTAAAGACCTAAATGGAAAGACTTTCTAAGTACTTGGATGAGGACACTTAATATAATAGCTAAGATGATGGGGTGCCTGGATGGCTCAGTCAGTTAAGCGTCCGACTTCGGCTTAGGTCATGACCTTATGGTTCTGACCTTATGGTTCGTGTGTTCAAGCCCCGCATTGAGTTGGGTTCTGTGCTGACAGCTCTGAGCCTGAAGCCTGCCTCACATTCTGTCTCCCTATCTGTCTCTCCCCCACTTGTTTTCCCTCTCCCTCCCTCTCTGTCTCTCAAAAATAAACATTTTTAACATAATATTTCGTTAAGAGGACAATTTGCCCCTAATCGATCTAGATTCAATGCAATCCCTTTTAAAAAAAAAAAAGTCCTCTGCTTTGTTCACAGAAATTGACAAGCTGATCCTAAATTCATTTAGAAATGCCAGAGACTCACAATAGCCAAAGTAATTTTGAAAAATAACAAAATTGGGAGAGACTTGTACTTCCCAATTTAAAAAACTCACTACAAAGCTATAATAATCAAGACAGTGTGCCTGCTGACATAAGGATAGACATACAGGACAATGGAATAGAATTTAGAGACCAGAAATAAACTCATATACCTATGACCAATTGATTTTCAATAAGGGAGGGAAAACAATGGGGAAGAATAATCATTAAGCAAATGGTACTAAGACACGCAAAAGAATGAATTTCAGTCCTATCTGACACCATACACAAACATTCACTCAAAACGGACCAACGCCCCAAATGTAATACCCAAAACTATAAAACTCTTTAAAGACAACATAGGTACACATATTCATGTTTTGGGATAAGGCAATGGCTTCTTAGACATGACACGAAAACAGCAAGCAACAAAAGGAAAAATAGATATATCAAATTTCATTAAAATTAAAAACTTGGGTGCTTCAAAGGTCAAGAAAGTGAAAGACAAACCAACATACTTGGAGAAAAATTTTGCAAATCTGACAAGGGAGTTAAGTAAAGAATAAATGTTTAAAAATGCTTATAACTCAGCAATAAAAAGCCAATGCAGTTGAAGAATGGCCAAAGAATTTTGACATTTCTTCAAAAAGGAATATACAAATGACTAACCAGCCCATGAAAAGATGCCCAACAACACTGGTCATTAGGGAATAAAAACAGATATGACAATGATGTAATTCACACCTACTAAGATAGTAATAATTAAAAAGGTGAACAGTAGCGACTGCTGAGGCAGATGTAGAGAAATTGAAACCTTCACATATGGCTACTGAAAATCTAAAATGGTGCCGCCATTTTGGAAAACAGTGTGACAGTTCCTTAAAAGGTTGAACACAAAGGTACGGTATGGTCTTGCAATTCTATTCCTAGAAATATGTCCAAGGGAGTTGAAATCATACGTCCACGACAAAACTTGTCCGTGAATGCTCATAGTAGCACTACTGATTTTATCCAGAAAGTAGAAGAACCCAAATAGCCATCAGCTAATGGATAAACAAAATGTGATATATCTAAACAATGGAATATTATCCATCAATAGGAAGGAATAAAGTACTGATACATGCTGCAATATGGATAAACCTTAAAACATTATGCTGAGTTAAAGAAGCCAGGCACAAAAGGCCACATATTGTGTGATTCCATCTACATGAAATGTCCAGAGTGGGCAAACCCATAGAGACAGAAGGTGGAATGGTGGTTCTCAGGGGCTGGGGGGAATGAGTGATGAGGAATGACTGCTAATGAATATGAAGTTTCTCTTTTAGAAGAATTAAGATGTTTGGGGATTCTAGTGATGGTTGCAGAACTTTGTGAATATACTAAAAACCACTGAACTGTACAACCTTAAAAGCATGAATTATATGATATGTGAATTATGCCTCAGTGTAATGTTTTTTAAAACCTCCTTTTCAGCTAATACAACAAAAAGAAGGTGACCTTGAAAAGGGAAGGAAATAGTTGTCAGGGGAGGAAATCCCCTCATTCCTACAGAAAGACCCTAGAAAAAGAGTATTCTCTCTTTCTTTAATTCAGAAGAATTAAATGTGGTTTCTAAGGCATTCATGTTTGAAGTACTGCACCAAATAGCAATTTCATCTAATCTAGACAGTGGTTTCAGACAGTTCTGATTGAAAAGAAAGGGAAAAGAGATTTCCAAACTGACGTGCTGTGGGCAGATGTTTTCTGCTTTTTAGAGTGGCAGGAATTCAAAGGAAGAGTGTGTAGGATTCTCTGGCTGCAGTAAAGGCTTCAATCTCAGAAGACTAGGACTATTCTCTGAAAAGCAAGCTGAGAGTGAACTTGTGGCCTGAAAGCCAGCCCCAGCTGGGTGTCACCCCTGTGCAGGGGGTGAGGGCACACACCTGGGCAGGCCAGGAGATCTGGAGAAGAATTAGCTGGGCCCTTCCCCCCACCCCCTTCCAGGGGGCTGTCCTGGGGCTTGTGGGATCAGGGCTGCTCCAGTCCACACCAGTCCCTCCATGACACTCTGACCGAGCCCATTTCTGTGACCTGGTTGGTAACTTGAGCAAATGAGAGAAAAAAAAGTGCTCCTCCCAGTTCTGTTTTTCAGCCCCCTAGTTTGTATTTTCTTTTCACTAGCATTTGTTTTCCATAATGTAATAAGCACCTGCATAGGTCAAACTTTGCTATCAATCTTGTGAGACCAGTCAGGGCCCCAGGACACTTGGGACTTCATTCTTCCTGGAGGGCCACGTGGATACTGGAGAAGGGGAGGAACTAAAAAGGGAAGGCTGCGTCCAATGGGACAGGGGTAGAATGCGTGGGATGCCCTAGAAGACCTAGGAAGTATCCCATGGTAAAACACAACCCCTCGCCCCACTGCTACCCAAGGCCCAGACTGAAGGCCTCTTTCCCCATAATGACAAAGTGGGAGGTAGCTAGCGCACAGGAAAAACACCAGCACTGCCCAGGATCTGAAAGCCCATCAGGAGAAAAGTATCACCTCCTCCTGCCTCATCATCAGGGAATAGCAAAACTCACCATGGACAGCCCAGAGCACAGACCCTTCTCTGCAGCTCAGCCAGAAACAGCGGGGTCCCTGTCTCTAACCATATGACAAGAAGTGAAGGGGTCTACCACAGAGGTTCCAGCCCGCTATATGTGGGCATCTCCAACACCACCTCCTGTTAATATTGTGGGCTTTTAGCTCCAGTTCTAAAACTGGATGGCCCCAAATTCAAATCTCAGCTCTTCTACTAACAAGCTAAGTGACCTTGAGCAAGTTGTCATTCAAAAACACCTAAGGGGAATTTTGAGGTTTGGAGCTGAGGGAATTAAGCCAAAGGTATAAACTTGAAAGTTTTCTGGAAGTAATTAAAGCTATGGCTTAGTTGAGATGGCCCGAAGAGAGGACAGAATGGTTAGAAGGCTCAAGACTGTCAGGGAAAATTATCAAAACCTTGGAAATGGACAAGAAAAGACTGGGCTCTATGTACTGTCTAGTAGACCCTCCAGGGATTATCTTATTTTGTGGAGCTGTACTGTACACTTTTGATCGCCTTTCTATTGGCAGGCTATTTTACAACCCTCTTAAGGGTAGAAGTTAATTTGAAGAAAACTGATAGCAATGCAAATGATTGTTGTCCATAGTACTGTGACGAATTTTGTCCCAAAAGAGATACACAATTGATTTTTACCCTGTAGAAGGATGACCCCAAGCATTACATTTTATTGTTCTATAGAATATTAACCATCTTGAATCCATTAGCAGATTCATTTTAGCATTCCTGAATATATATGCATGTGTTCTTCAAATTCTCCTTTGACCTGATTTTAACACCTTACTGGTTTCTTCATTAATTAATGATTACATAAAATCTTTGATGTGCTCTCTTACATTTGTGTGAGAGTCCTGGATTTCACCTTTTTGAAAATGATGCTTTCGCAGGACCAAGCCCTTGAGGAAAGCCAACAGATGGTGGAGGGCCATGACCTTGCAAAGGAGGGAAAGGAAACGCAGCCAACGAAGCAAGGAATGAAACAGGAGTGTCTGGGCACAAAAGTCAAGGTAAGACAAGTGTTCTGAAAACAGGGAGTGAGCAACAAAATCCAAGGGGCATTTAATTAATTTTCATCTTACATGACCACCCAACTGCATTCAACCCCCAGCCCTTCTTACTGCCTCTCTGCACCACTAGTCCCTCCTACAGATGTGAAGCAACCTTTTCTAAACCACACAAAGCACGGGATGTCTTGTTACTCCCTTCTCCTGGGACCAGAAGCCTTCTCGTCTAACATTTACATAACCAAGGGAGCCTACTCAAGCATTCTTTGTAGAGCGAGGAACATTTACTTCAAGGTGATTTTCTGTTCCCAACTTGACTGAATCCGTTGGCATAGAAGGAAGGAAGGAAGGAAGGAAGGAAGGAAGGAAGGAAGGAAGGAAGGAAGGAAGGAAGGAAGGAAGGAAGGAAAAGAAAAAAAGGAAAAAACCCTCAATTTAATCTACCCTCACACCTCTTTAAATAAAGTGTGTATATCCTACTCCACTAACATCCGTAAGGGTTGTCCCACCACATTAGCATCCTTAGAAGACAATCTGTTGGCAAATTTGATCCCTCCTTTCATTTCAACCACAGATGGGAGCACTGAAAAGAATTACGTGGCTGTGTCTGAACACATATAAGTTACCCAGCTGCTACTTCTTACATGACCTTTGGATCTCAATAAGCCCTAACTTCCCCCACGTTCCCCCTATCTTCCAGATAGATTGCATTTACCACAGTCACAATCTTCCCTGTCATTTTCCAACTCCAACAACCCATAGAAGGCAGGAGCAAGATGTAGAAAAATCACTGAAACCCAACCATTAGTTTTTAAAAAGCAACCAGCCCCGCATCCCCTCCCCCTCCATGTTCTCTAACCTTAAAAAAGCAAAAGCCACAGGGAGCAGCTTGAAGATGCTCTCATTTTTCTCATCCCCATGTGTCCAGATTGAAGGAAAATCCCCCAACCGCCAGCAGGCATCGTTACTTTTCATTTGTTAAGCACCCAATGGATGGATCAGCCTCTGGTATTGGGTGCTCTACTGTGCCACCTGCTATGATCTTTCCAGGTGTGCCCGCAAATGACACTTAGCTAACAAGCCTGAAGATTTTCCTGCTCATCAGAAGAGCAATTTAAGAAATTACCCATGTGTCTAGAACTCGAGGTGGCTGCAGTCACTGGCATCCCAAATGGTACCGCTTTTCAGCATTAACAATTTCTAAGGGAGGAAGAACCTGAAGCACAATAGATCTCTGTCTTCAGCGTCCACCTTCTCGCTTGCTTCCCAAAAGTAAGATGTCAAAGATGCCCTGGTGGTCATTTTCAAACTTTAGAGTTCTTGGTACCTACTACTTATGAGTGCAAGCCAGGGATACCTCTGGTAAATTCCAACAGTTCCCATTCTTGAACTTTACGAAATGTAGGGTAATTCTACTGAATAGCCACTAGATGGCAGGCTACAACCTCCTAAAACTTCTCCAACATTTCCAGTCTGCTGCCTGCAGGATTTGGGGGACACTGGAATGACAAGCTGTGGGCAGAGGCATCTCATCTCTTCCATTTATTAATATTCCCAGGCACAGCTTGAGAAGCTCTCACTTCACTTTAGGGAGCTGATTTGTTTGGGCATTCATTTGGTTTAAGAAGAATAATTCACTAATCATGTGTCAGGTGATGTGCTTTTTACATTTTAGCTCCTGTCTTTATAGGAAAAAATGTCTACCTGAAAGATTCACGACAAGAGGATGTGCATATGTGCAGAATATTCACCTGCATGTTAACAGAGCACCAGGGGTTTCAGGGAATAAAGAATTTACCCACTGGCAAAATAAATGTAGATCTATATCGCTGGAACACACATACACAAATCAGAATGAAAAATCCTATTAGCAATTTCCTGCAAATACCGTTTCAAGTTCCAGCCATAATTATAACACTCACTATCAATCCTACTTGTTCTTTCTGACTTTTAATGACTCAGTCACCTACTCAAAGATGAGAAAACAAAGGTACAAGAATTGGTGTTTTAAGGTGTCAGTCATAGCTTCAAAAAGCAGAAAAGAGAAAATCTGTTCCAACTTGTTTGGAAAGAATTATGTGCTTGGACCCATGGGGAATCTACCAGTTGGGGGGAGGGCTGCTGGGGAGGGAAGGCAGGGAACAGATGAGGACAGGGATCCACACTGGGGACAGTGGTTATACAAACAGAAATAATCTAGGTTCCCTTGGACAAAATGAGGAGGTAATTTAGTTGCAGCTGGATCAGGAAGATTTCAGAGCAATAAGAATCAGGTAAGGGCAGCAGAGACAGTTAATAGAGGACATTTTAGACTCACAATAAAGAGATAATTTCCTTAGGGCCTTAAAAATAACAATAGCTTCCAGAAGGTAGTTAGCATGCAGACTTGGAGATTACTTCTGCTCATTCTGTTCATAAAGACACACACACACGGGTCCATCCACAAGCGTCAGTAATTAGATTCCACCACTCTCTGTCCCAAGCAGTCTTGCACAGTGACCATTAACCCTCTGCCCCAGAGGTGGGAGAAGTGATCTGAGAACACTGTCTGCACAGGCCAGGGCTCATAATGACAGCAGCCATTACCCTTCCTCCAAGCGTGTGTCTGCCTCCAGGAGGGCCAGTGCACTTGGCACATTAAAGAGCATTTATAAACAGTAGGTTAGAAGAGCTCAGGGGAAGAAGAAGCATGTAATGAGTGATGGTTATTAATGACTATTATTATCCTTGTCCTGACTCAAGAACTATTCCTCCAAGAGTGTTTACTTAGCATGCAGGACTGGAACTGAGTCAAATATGAGGGGCTCTGAAACTCTGCTATTAATCTACCAATTTTTATAGAGAGAGGAGATTGCTTCATGGAGTTCTCTTTTTAAAAATTAATATATATAAATGAAAATTTTAGAGACCTCCCATGTTCCACGAGAAGAAAAACGGATCAATTCTCTGTGTGGTGAGTCACGTAATAGAGGGCATTAGGGCAGGTTTAACATGAATAAGGTATTGATTTCCCCTTGTTACTTGATTCAACTTTATTCCTTTTGGATTGCCAAAGGCCTCTGTGATGGCATAGGCTGCAGTCCAGAGGGCAATTGGGAGCTGTATTTTCTGGTCCTTTATTTATTCATTAAAGTTTCGCACTAACAACATCTGAGTGAAAGAGAGGATTCAGTTAAAGCCACAAGTATGCCTAATCCTTTCCACGTTTAATAAAGAGAGTAACCAGGTTACCATAGAGGCACCAAAAAAAAAGGTGGGGTGGGCAGGCCATTCTCAGTATGATTCATGCTACCTGGGGGTAGGGGCATTTGTTTATCTTTTTACTTGTCAAAATTTCATAATTCATTAATACAGTCCTGTTAATATTTTACATTATATGAAATGATTTTGAGGAAACAGTGACCATCTCCTTTTGCACACCTACCCCCTCTCCCAATCCATGCATTTCCTGTTGGTAACACTGTGAGTACTTAGATAATGTATCTATCCAGGATTTTCTGTGCATTTACATCTATAAACACATATGCAGTTTTGTTTCCACAGAAATGTAATCACACCATATGTATTGTTCTAGAATATGATGTCTTAGAGATCTTTCCATGTCAGAATAAAGAGCATTCCATCACACTTTTTAATAGCTGCAAGGTATTCCCTAATTTGGATACTGCTTCACTTACTCAATCTTCCCACTGATGGGCTTTCAGAATGTTTCCAATTTCTTTCTTTCTTTTTTTTTTTTTTTTTAATGTTTATCTTCAGAGAGAGAGCACAAGCAGGGTAGGGGCAGAAGAGAAGGAGAGGGAGAATCCCAAGCAGGCTCCACGTTGTCAGCACAGAGCCTGACATGGGGCTCAATCCCATGAACCCTCAGATCATGACCTGAGCCAAAATCAAGAGTCAGACATGTAACTGACCGAGCCACTCAGGGGCCCCAGAATGCTTCCAGTTTCTAGTCGCTGAGCAATGCTGCAGAGCTCACACACCTTGGCCTCACAGAAGGTCCCCTGACACACGGGTAGCCAGATGAGGGGCAAAGTGGTTAGGCAAGGTCTGGGATGGCAGAGGTATGTCCTGGGGCCACCACCTCCCTGCCTAGGGAGGGAGCCCATGGCCCTGGAGATAGGCTCAGTACAACGTCTGAAAGGTACCACCATCCCTGCCTGAAACCACCTCACCCTATGTTGCTCAGACAGGTGTACATAAGGCTGAAAATGAGCTGGCAGAACTGGCTCAGCCTTCAGTTAAGATGAGGATAGTGAAGCTGAGTAAAGTGGATGGATCCAAAGATCTGAAACCAGAAAGGATGTGAGGAGCAAACATGTCAGCAATAGACACAGAGTATTTAAAGTCAACCCAACAAAGACACAGAGAGACATATCAGCAGAATCCAGAGAAGACAGACACCTCTGCCCCGGGCCACAGCCTAGAGAGAAGGGCAGGAGAGAAAAATCTGAATTTCCTGTGTCTTTATTCAAATGAGACTTTATTCAAAATCAGCTGAAGTTTCCCAAATTTGCTTGAATTGACAAGATCAAGTTTACCACCATCACTGAAAAAGATTTGAGTGTTATGTTAGTTTGCTAGGGCTGCTGTAACAAAGCACCACAAACTGAATGGCTAAAACAGCAGAAATTTACTCTCTGACAATTCTTTAAATCCTTAACACTGAAGTCCTAGATCAAGATCTTAACATGATTGCTCCTTCTGAGGGTCCAGAGAAAAACTGCTCCATGCCTCTCCCTAGCTTCTGGTGATTTGCTGGCAATCTTTGGTCTTCCATGGCTTATCAAAGCATCACTTTGACCTCTGCCTCTTTCTTCACATGGTGTTCTCCCTATGTGTATGTCTGTATCCAAACTTCCCCTTGGTGAAGGACACTTATCATATTGGATTAGAGCCATGCCTGATGAGCACACTTGAACTTGATGACCTCTCTAAAGACCCCATCTCCAATAAGGTCATATTCTTAGGTACTGGAAGTTACAACTCCAACATATCTTTCTGAGGGGGACAAAATTCAACTCATAACAAGTGTTAAGTTAAAGAGAAACAAAGTTCTACTTTTGCTCACTTGAATCATTTGATTGAAAGGCGAACCCCCAAAACTGTTTCACTTGCAGCAAGAAATAGGAGAACTAAGGGAGATGTCTGTCCTTGAAGATGCTTGATCTATAACTTAGAAAATGTTTTCTCACAAGTCTGTCTCTAAATTTAGCAGAATTTACAGACAATACCCTGAGAATCCATGGTCTCACCTCTGCAGAAGAAGTGACCCTCGAGTCTCTGGAAAAGACCCCACTGGCCACCAAGTCTACCAGGGAATCAGCCCTAGGAGGAAGCAGGTGAAGTTACCCTGTGGTGGGTCCTAGAATGCACCAGAAGAGATACCTAAGACCAACCAGGGGGCCTTCCTAGGTCATCGAAGCAGAGCATAGACCCCTAAGAGCAGGAAGCAGGAGAGAAGCCAGGAGGCTCAGGCAATGGTTCCCTTCGGCATGCCGGCTTCCCAAGACCTTTCTCATGATTCACTTAACTGTTCACCCCAGGAAGAACCAGAGAGTGGTCTCAGGAGGTGGGCTTTAGGCATGAGCCCCAAGCGGTGGTCCAGGAGTCCATGCCAGCATTTTGAATGGTCAACTAGAAAGCAGGCAGGATTTATCCCAGACTCAGAAACTTGTCAGAAGCCAATTCACTCTCAACTAGTTAATACCTGAAGTGAGGTTAGCAACTCGGCAGCAGCAAGCATTATGTGGAGCTTCTGGCCCTGCCATTCTCTTTTGACAGTTTCTATTAAGACATCCTGTTAGGGAGTTGGTTATGGAGCTTTGTTGGAGACCGTTGTTTTCTCGTATATGTCAGAGGTTGACTGCTCTTTGTGGAGGGGAGGTTGGGGAGAGGGGTTGCCGGCACAGCACCGGGTGTGACTGCCAGAGACTGCAGCATGGCATTGTACCTGAGAGGGAGCTTGAAAAACCTCTGTGACAAAAGCAACAAAAAACCCAGAGACACACCACAGGGAGTTGGTGAGTGGCTCACACCTAACTGATAGATTGGATTTATTCCAAAAAGCACAAATTGCATATCATGTGTATCACAGGCTGGAAGTGCTGGAAAAGCAGACTCAAAGGATGGCTGATGAAATGCGGTAAATAAATACCCAGCTCCCTCACTCCGGCTGGAAGAGCCCTTGATATCTTTTGTGTGCTGGCTGTAGAGTTCCCCAGGAGCATAAACTCCAGTCGCCCACCTGGGTGCTTATAACACCCCTTTGCTGGTTGCCTCCTCCCTTCCCCCTTCCTCTATGGGTGTTTCCTGGCATCACTTCCCAAATATATTCCTGGTCCCCAAATCCTTGTCTCAGGAAAGACCCAATTAGGACAAACACTTGCTCAGCTGGATTGTTCCTATTTCACCAAGATTAAACCAAGGTCTGAACACGGATTTGCTAAGAAACCTACCCTGTTCAGCACAGTGTGGGCTGAAGGGACATGGCATGCTAGCAGAAGACAACCTCTGGGACAGCAGCAAGTGAGAACCGTGGTCGAAGGTGTGGAGAATAGTAGATGTGACTGAAAAGGACAGGGTGGCTTGTGGGGGAGCTCTTTTTCTCTTCCTATGTCTGCAGCACATCTTAAAATAAGAACTTGCACCCTCTCCCAGTCTTTTCCATTTTCTTTATCACCCATCTACTGATACAGGAAAGTGTCCTGAGCACATGACTAGCTCTCACTGTCCCTCTTTTGGATCCAGCCTGTCCTAGGACTGGACAATGACTTAAAAGTCTACCTTTACCCTTGGTGGAATCTAGCTGCCCTGGCTGTGATGGGGCCATATGTTCAATTCAGACAAGACTATGAAGTCCATGTCATCCTGACATCCAAGCCCCATCCTCCTGGGGCTGGAATAAGGCAGGTGCAACTGAGCCTTGTGGACTCCTATGCCTAGTTCTCAACTGGTTCAAAATCCAGAGGGCAGACGACATGAGTAATTGGCACTTTAAATACCAACAGTTACCAAATATGCTATGCTTATGATGGAACAGCATAACCTTGCTTTGTTAGCAGAAGGAGTGTTTCACTGGTTCATTTTGTGGGCAAAAGGTCAGATGGTTGACCTGGGAACAAATTGGCAGCAGCAGGTGGCAGAAGTCACACAGCCCAACTCCAGCTGCAAACATCTGGTTTCATTCTGACTCATTTGATGAAGACTAGTTCTCTTTACCTCCTCAAACCAGCTGCTCTGGAAAACAGATCTGCCTGATTAGTGGCAAAGAAAAGACTCATGTCCTTAGTCAAGTCACTTCACCTCTCAGGGCCACAAAGAACTGCCCACTTTTCTCCTGCCTTCTTCCCAAGTTTCACATTGCTCTATCTCCTTGAACAAATATGTTTTCCTCTGCCAGATCTTTGCCTCCCCCTTGGTCCTGTGCTACAGCCAGACTCCAAGGTGTCTTATACCAAACCCATCTCCAGTGACACCGGGAATCCTAATACCTCTTTCAGCTTTAGGACTCCTTGGTTCTATGTGCCCAGAATCCCCCATACATGGAACTTCCTAACAGTTCAATTCCCCCAGCCTGGGAATCACTGTCCCACCCTACTTGGAAGTTATGTAACTAACCGTAAATAATTCTCTGAGAATCCACTGCAGAGGTAAAACCTCAAGACTCCAAGGAAAACCCCACTGGCCGCCAGCTCCACTGGAGATGAGACCCTACGAGGCAACAGGGTAAGGTATCTTGCACTGCAAAGAACAGAGAGCCATGCACTGTGTCACCCAGAGAGGCAGAGGAAAAGGTGGAGGCAGGCCCATGTTTCCCAGATAGACTCTACTTCTGGACTTAGTAGAAATTCATTTCTATGAGAATATGGGGTAAAGAGGATGTTCCATCACAGGAAGATCATGTGAAACAACTATTTCTAAGCCCCAGGCACTGACCTACATAACCCAAGTGAGGCTGACTGTATTAACACCAAGGAAGCTAGACAGTCGTGGGGAGTTCACTGTAATAGGATTTTATCAGAAAAATGTTCTCCCTCCTCCTGTGACTCTCTATAACCGGACACTCCAGAAAGGCCACCAGGCTTTCCACCAGGGCAGACCATGAGGGAGGGCCTAAACCAGAGCAGAAAGATCAGAATAATTGGAGCAATTCTGAGCTAGGAGAAAGGACACCAACCAATTGCCCTTCCTCTGTGAAACTAGCACAATTCAAATTCAACACAGCAGATGTTTCACCTCCAAAGTAAAGATCTGAAGTATCATTTTTGTTCTTCAGTCCAAATGCCCTTTCATAGTGATGTCCCTCTGGCCCAGGATCTTTGACTCTTCTGCTACACTTTCTACCAGGTAGGGCATTGAAACTCAGTTCTATACTTAGAGTATCATTCTGTGCCTCAAATGTAGTTATTTGGGCTCATATCTCAGCTCTGACAAGTGGTGAGAATCCAGGCCTGGGAGTAAGGAACCCTGGGTTTGGTCTCAGCACTGAAAAGCTACAGATCAAGGGAAAATCTTTCACCTGTTCTAAATCCCACTTTCCTGCTTTAGAAAATAGATGGATAAACCAAGAAATCTCTAAGGTTTCTTCCATCTCCTAAAATATCTCTACTTTTATTCAATTTAAAGGTACACAATGGTTTCATTGCTTGTATAGGCCATATTCAGGAAGGGGGTAAGAGAGGCAGATGGGTGAGAATAACACCTTTTCAAGACACCATTAAAAAGTAATTTATATTTCAAGACTCCTATTCTGTCTTTTTGGAAAGCCTGAAAGAAATTCCTTCTTTTATCCGGTTGCCAGACAACCTTTCTTTGAAGCTTTCATTTCTCTTTTTTTTAAAGAAATATAAATCTGGCTTTGGATACCTGGTTAGGAGTGAAAGCTGACGTTAGGTGTCCCTCAGCAAGAACATGAATTATGGTTGCCTACCAGTAGTGTGGCTGAAATTGAAGGAATTTAAGGAGAATGCTTTAAGGCAGCTGATGAAACTAAAAACGGCTCGTAGATACTGGAGGCTCCAAAAAGTTATTAAAAAGATTGATAATTAAATAGTATATTGTATTTAGTGATTCTCTACTTTGCAAAAATGTCTTCCCAAGTAGTATTTTATCTTCATATTAGCTTTTTGAGGAAGAAGGATAGATAGACCCTTTTTAACTGATGAGCAACTACACCCAAAAGAATAAATGACTTACCTCAATTTTCCTGTCTAACTAATGACAGAGCCCAGGTTTCCAGCTGCTAGCTTGGCACTTGACTTCTGGGTAAGTATCTACAGAAGACAAAGAAAGCCTATTCTCCTCAATCAGCTTCCCTCAGACCAGCAGCCCAAGCAGGGCCAAGACCGAGAAAAATGAGAAAACAACAGGTAGGTCAGGCAGTGAAACTCTAGGGAGGAAAATCCAGGGTTATGTTTGTAGGGAGCAAGAAGAATCACACTTCTCTTATCTCAAGTCCCCACCCAGCCCCTTGTCAGGAATCAGTACAGTGTTTTAGAAGGAAACAGAAAGAAAAAGATTCTAAAATTAAGGTACAGCCACACTTAACATAGCCAATTGTTTTGTTTCAGGTGTCTAGCATCACCCTGCCAGTCTGCAGAAATAAAGACCACTTGTCATATTGTAATGCATTTGTTTATTTGCCTACCTTCCTATTAGACTGTAAATCCACTGAAGGCACAGACTGATGAATCATTCAATTAAGTTTAAATTGGCAGTTAGAAACTACATCTCCTTAATCTGTAAGGTTATGTGCCTGATATATTTGGCCAAGAATGCTGGAAGCTTAAAAGCACTGAAATGAAAGTCTGGAGGTAGTGGTCTAAATATTGCGTACCTACTAGAGTTAGAGACTCATTCTTTCACTTAGTTGTGGCAACTAAAATCGTAGTGAAAAATTCTCAAGAGACTTTCTCTGCCAAGACCAACTGTTGTAAAGATCAATTGCCAGTTTTGTTTACCATCATAAGATTAAGAGTGGGGACTTTAGAAGATCAGGGTTATATTATTGTATTATTATAATAACTAGTGTTACTCCTAAGTGGTATTGGTATCATGTAGATTCCTTCCAAATACAGTAGCTATCACTGTATCTTAAGTAAATAAATTAACAAATAAAGAATTCATTGGTCATGAAAATTTTAAGGAAATGTTATGTAACTCATCATAAAAGATATGTAAAAGGTGATGAACAAGCATAGTAAACCACTTGCTATCAAGGATTTAAGTGGCTTGATGCTTTAAAATGTAAATCATGAGTTGTACCTCACACAAACTTTAAAAATGAGAAAATATTTTATAAAGACAAATAATTATACAATAAATGGTATTAAAAGTCAGGGAGGGGAAACAATGAATGAACGCTGGAAGGAGCGGGGGAGAGCTTCTGCTCTCACCCAGAGCAGAAGCAGAAGAAGCCATCGTAGCAGTTTCCTATGGTATCTAGAGCACCAAGCCTAATCCCTCCATACCTGGAGCTTGCATCACTATTCAAGAATGTTTGCAAACAGTTCATGCCTTTGATAGGAAATTTTTCCGGGTACCCATCATCCTTTTGGTTCTTGATTCAGACTCAGCATCAGCAAGCCACACCAGAAGCAGAAGTGAGGGGACGCCGGGAGGGCAGGAAGTAAAGGCAAGTATCCAGCTTTTCCTGAATAACACTCTTGCTTCCAGGTCCGCAGCAGGTGAGGCAGTCCATTTGCCTGTCATTTCTTATTCCTCATGTTCTCCAGCATCTATATAACATCTGGTCCCTGGTTTGCACTTTACATGCATTTTTTAATTGACTACCATTGTTGTCTCTTAGCTTGGTTTCCTTAAACACCTTTCTTCTCCCATTCTAACCGCACAAATATGAGCTTTGGAGACCTTCATTAACTTGAATGTTGACCTCACTAATAGTGGCATAACCCAGGTCTACAAGCATTGATTCAATCTCTTTTTCTATTATACCACATAACCCTCTCTTAAAAACCCACAAAAGTTCTGTGTGGCTTAACACATCAAATTTAGATGTTTCATCTGCTCAGTATTCTCACTCAAATGCCTCCTATCTCCCTATCTTTTCCCCCCATTCACAGAAGGTTCTCTTTGCTAATCAGGCGTTCCTGCTGGTTGTCAGCCATCTTGCCTTCTCAGAAGTCCTTGGCCAGGATTTAAAGTATTTCCCTGTCTCTTTCTACAAATTCATATCGCTTTTCCTTCCTTGGAAACGTGTATCAGACCTCTCCTCTTCCAGAAAGCCCACCGAAACTAGTACTACTTCACTCCATTCCACTCTGACTAAGCCCCCATCAGCATTCCAGCCACACTTATATTCTCTTTATGGTTCATACTGGCTGACACATAGCAGGCACTGAATAAAAAGTTGTTGAGTAAATGAATAGATTCTATTGATTCAGCCTCTGAGCCATCTCTCAGATGTGTCCCTTCCTCTCTATTCCCACTGTCACAGCCCTGCGTATGGCTCTCACCATTGTTCCCAGGGACCATCAAAATAGTCTCCTGAGAGCTTCCTCTCCCTTCCCTTCTCCCTCTATTCAAACCTCACAGTGCCATCTGGATAAACTTTCTGAAAACAATCTGATCACATCTCCTATTCTTGGTCCTATTCTGTTCACATCTCCAAAGCCTTGGGGATAAAATCAAAAGATCTCAGCAATACTTTCAAGGCTCTGCACAACCAAGTGTCAAATAATTCCTCTGGTCTCCATTACTTTCCACTATTGACATGTCCATGTTTGAGTTAACCCTTCAGCAAGGGGGTGTACATCTTGTTGGTGCTACCACTTGTTCTGGAGGCATCCTCCCCTCTTCTCTACCTGACAATCTTTTGCTTATATTTTGGAGCCTATCACAGATGTCAGCACCATAGCCTGGATGGCTGCTCCACCCAACCTTGGGACTCACCCTGCTCTCCTCTGGATCCTCACCAACTTTGTGTGGGGATGAGGTGGGGAGGGGCAGGGCACACTGAGCATAATGCACTATAATTGCTAGTTTGTGAGCCTCTTGAAAGCAGGACCAAATGTCCCTATTTTTTGTATCCACAGCCCCTTTAGAGAGAGCTTAGCTCCTAGGATGCTCTTAGTATTGTTAATAAATGAACAAAGCATTTTATTCACACCACGTTAATTTGCATTCGCTTGGAACCAGACTCTTTTAGAGCTGAAAGGGATATTAGAAAATATCTCTTCTAACCTGCTTATTTTTCACACGAAGAAACTTCAGCCTATAAGGATTTAATGACTTGCCTAAGATCATGAAGAAGCAGTAAGGGGCATAGACTCTGCTCCCCTACAGGTGATTTATACCATCTTCTGCTTATTGTACATATGAAGTCATGATGCCAAAAGACAAAGTGTCCCTAGTGGGCAGAAAGCATGTTTTTTCTTTTGCATTTTCAGGAGGGCTATCCACCCTCATTTGAATTCAACAAATGTGACTGAATGACATTTACAGACATGAAGCTCTGCTTCACAATTGTGCAATTACCCCTTGCTATCATCTTGAAGCACATTTTAGTGAATCTATTAAGTTGGCTTGAAATTTTAAAAATTCCTCAGATCTTTGGGGCACCTGTGTGGCTCACTCTATTAAGCATCCTCCTCCTGATTTTAGCCCACATCTTGATCTCACAGTCATGGGATTGAGCCAGGTCAGGCTACAAGCTTAATGTGGAGCCTGCTTGGGATTCTCTCTCTTTCTCCCTCTCTCTCTCTCTCTCTCTGTCTCTCTGCCCCTAATCTGCTCATACTTTCTCTCTCTCTCAAAATAAATAAACATAAAAAAAAAATAAAAATTCTTCAGATCCATCAAAATTCTTCAAAACCCCTCTTAAGATGATGCATATTACAATATTTAAGTTAAATAATTATGGATATTGACTTCCTCTAATACTCAAGATCAAATTACAAAGTTCCCAGTTTATGCAATTAATCTAGACAAACACCAATGTCCAGCTCTTCCACTCAGATGTCTTTCTCACAATAAGATGCTGAGGACAATTTTCACTTCTCAGATGGGAAAAGATGATAATAGTGATGATTATAGTAATAACAGATGTGAAAAACCAAAGGAAATGACATTGTCAGTCAATGGGAAACTAGGACACTCAGATCCTTCTATCTTTTCAATATTCTACTATACTCTAACACAAAAAGAAATGCTCTGTTTCAGAAAAAAAATTAGATGAATTCATACTTTACTCTTTTCAGCTATGGAAGGCAATGTGCCCTCTGAATTCATCACTACCTCCTATCTGTTGACACTATCAGTCATGAATCTGTAGCCTTCTAACAACAGCGAGAAAACGGCTTAAAATGGTCTAAGAAATTTGTGTAAGTAAATATACAACAAAGATTTTTCAATCATTTGCCATAGAAAGGGAACTGCCCACGTTAGAGAGATTTAGCAGCTTTTAACAGTACATTCGTGCACTAATGTATGCACAGCCTGTAAGCGAGGCGGTTATCTTTACGCTCTTACTAATACACTCCATCTCCACTCCTTTGTCCTGCCTACAGTTAAAACAGGCTTCAATAGTCACATTACTGTCATTTTGTGCTATCTCAAAGTTAAATCATAATGAGCTTTGAGACTGTTAGTTGTTTCTCTCTTGTTTCTGCAGAAGTGCAGGCTCCTTTTCCATTTTGGAGGATCTAAGCCTCCAGGTTTCTATGATTGCCTCTCACGCCTTCTCTCTTCTTTTATTCTCTTCCCTTCTTTGGCTCAAAAAGCAAACTCATTACCAAACCAAATGCATAAGCCTCCCACACAGAATCTGGAGGAGAAAGACATCCCATTTAATTCAGAGGAGCCATTTCCGAGGCTAACCATGGTCTGCGGCTTCACTGGCATACAGGACAGGGCAAGTATAACCTGACCGAATACAGGACTGTCTATTTACTGACCCGGAAAAGCAGCTACTTTTCCCATGGCATACCCCAATCCCAAATAGTTTACAATTTAAAAATTAAAATTATAATAATAACAACAGTAATAATAACAAACACTTATATAAGCATTCCTATGTGCCAGGTACTCATCAAAGCACTTAACATGTATTATCTCACTTAATCCTCACAATCCTGTGAGGAAGATGCCCTCATTACCTTTGTTTTATAGAAGAGTAAAGTGAGGCTCAGAAAGGCCAGTAACTTACCCAAGGTCACACAGCTAGAGGGCATCAGATGCAGATGCAGCCTTATATGCTCTGGCTGTGAGTTTCTGCTCTTCACCACTATGCTATGCTGCCTCAACTTATAGGATGAGTGTATCCATTAATAAGATTCCTCTCACCAAAAGTGTCATAGAATCCATTTGGAAACCCAGAATTTTATAATAGAGAGAGTAAAAGTAACAAGAACCAGAAAAGAATAAGAAAGGTAACAAGAAACATTTATTGAGGGCTTACCATGTGTCAGATACGGGTGTTATTATTATTATTTCTCATCTTGGGGGTTATGTAGTAACCCAAAATCACAGAACTAGTAACTGTCAGTCAGTAACTGAACTCATGCACCCTGACTCCCAAGTCATCTCGGTCTATTTCTCCATCTTACTTCCACAAATGTAAGGAACATGAGGCACAGAGGGGTGTGGTATGTTGTGCGATATAATAACCTGATCTATTTTCAGAGGTAGTCTTTGAAAAGCTCACACCAAACTCCAGGTCTTCTGATCTCAGCCATGCGCTTCTCACGGTAGCTGCCCCTCCTATGTTCCTTTCCAGTGGATGCTACCCCTCATCATAGAAGTCCAAGTTCGACACTTTTAAAATCACTCCTAGTTCATCTGTGATGCTCAGCACCCTGCAGGCAATGTGTCGTTATGGCCCACTGAGTCTGCCACCGAATGCTTCTTGAATCTATACCTTTGCCTATGGGATAAAGTCTACCTGCTTCCTAGAGCTACCTAAGGCCCTTCACCATCTTATCTCAACCTTCTTTGCCAGTATCTCAGCACCACTGCACTGATCCCCACACACATACACACATACACTGTGCATTGCTCTGTAGTCACGCTAAGCCACATGAAAGTCATGCTTCTTCACACCAATAGCTCTTGCAAACACTGTTCTCTTTGCAGGCAATAGCATTTCCCAAACTCTCCATTTTGTAAACTTCTATAAAACCTTTAAAGCCTTCTTTGTGGAGCCAGGCAGAATCCATCTCTGTTTCTTTGGTACTCCTATGTCATTTTGATAGTATTTATCAGTCTGTGTTGTCATGTGATATCAAACTATAAAATCTGCGAGGGTGAGAATTTTGTCTTCAATGCCTTTGGGTCTCTAGCACCTTGTACCCTGCTGCTTCATACTAATGATTCAAAAACAGAAATTTGAATTAAACTGAACCTCTCTCACTCAATAGCTAACACTATAGGTCTAGCTCCTTGCTACCAGTTAGGCTCTATGTGACTAGTATTTGAAATAATATTTTAAATGAATCTCCTTTGTGTTTGGTAATAATTTGCAATAATGTGGAACTTACTTTCCTTTCTCACCTAACCAGTAAAACTACAGTCAACTCTACCAGTCTTCTAAAATTTGTGGGAGCTCAGACATATGAAAAATTTTGCAACCAGGTATTATTTATTTAGGCATGGAGATACTATATTAAGGTAATTGTACCCTCTTGGTATAAAACAGACAATCCATGAAAAATCAGAGTCCTATTGAATAGTATAAAGAAAAATATGTAAAATTCTTTTTCAAAAGTTATAATGGAAATACAGATACAGTTTGAAAGTTTAAATTGGCCTTGGAATTCCAAATAAATACATAACTAAAAAACCAGGATGTATTTCCTTATCAGTTTACAGAAGGTAAATAGCAAAAGGAGTTGACAGTGTTTCACATTTAGAGATGCTAAGGCCCTACACGTGTTTTTAGTTCATTTTTCTTCTCAATTCTGGGTGACAAGATCATATAGCTACCTATTCATTTTATTTCATTTCATTTCATTTATTTTTAAAATTTTTTAACATGTATTTATTTTTGAGAGACAGAGAGAGACCAAGCCCAAGCAGGGGAGGGGCAAAGAAAGAGGGGGACACAGAACTCGAAGCAGGCTCCAGGCTCTAGGCTGTCAGCACAGAGCCCACATAGGGCTCCATCTAGGACCGTGGGATCACAACCTGAACCAAAATCAAAACTCAGATGATCAGCCAACTAAGCCACCGCGGTGCCCCCTACTATTCATTTTAAGGATAAAGAGAATAAAGCATAGAGGGTTAAATGATTTGCTAAAATTACCCAAGCTACTGATAGTAAAACAGTAGTAATCATTTATATTCTTTAAGTTTTTTATGTTTATTTATTATGAGAAAGAGAGAGAGAGACAATGCACAAGCCAGGGAAGGGCAGGGAGAGAGGGAGACACAGAATCCAAAGCAGGCTCCAGGCTCCAAGCTGTCCATACAGAGCCCAACATGGGGCTTGAACACATGAGCTGTGAGATCATGACCTGAGCCAAAGTCAAAAGTTTAAGTGATGGAGCCACCCAGGTGCCCCTGTAGTAATCATTTATTAGGGCTGACTGTGTGACAGACAAAATGCTAAGCATTTATTTGAATTATCTCAGCCCTCATATCAGTACCACAAAGTAGGTGCTATCTATTTCCTCAACTGTGCTATCCTTTTTTTTTTTTCTTTACATTTTAACAACTCTAAAATGGGTGAATTTTGCGATCACTGTTGTGTCACAGTTTGATTAGCAGCAATTTTTCTTTCTTAGTTGTACATAAAAGAATGATGACATCCTAGATCTCAGAAAATGCAGTTTGAGCCCCATTTCTGTAGGTGAGGAACTTAAAGCTCAGAGAAGGACCTTGTCCAAGATCAAACAGCTAGTGAGTGGCAGGGTCAGAATTTGAACCCAGACAGTTTAACATTAAACTCACACAATGATGCTCAACTATCCGCAGTACCACCTTGACAGGTAATGTGCACTCCCAGAATCTGACGTGCCAGTGTGGTAATGGATGCTATACATCGACCCGAGGAGGCAGCAGTCTCTTTGGTTGCCAGGGCCACTGGGAAGAATGATGTATGATAAGTGAATGAAAAATCAAGTTTCCCGTAACAAGTAGCCTTTGATTTCTCTGGGGGTCCTTCAGCGATACAAAGCATCTATCAGTAGGAAAGTCCTGTGGGAAATGCTCATTCTTCCTAGAAGCTGAAGTTGGGTTGCAACATCTCCCAGGAGGAGCCACGGGGTCATCATCCCCCCATTCTGCATCTCCCTCTTACACAGGCAGCCAAGTGAGAACTCACCTCTGATTAGATCATCACCTGCTGTGAACTTATTCTATTTCCTAACATAAAGCCTGATTCTTCTTTAAATTGTGAAAACCCTTCTTAGACCATAATTAAGTTTCCATTATTGGTTATATTTTAAAAAACAAAATTGACAAGGCTTAAACTTGAGAATAACAAAATAGATATGTATTTTTCATTAATGGGAATTAGAATGAAGTCGTATGCAGGAATTGGAATGTGTCAGCTGCTGAGAGAGAGAGAGGCAGTTGATTTGGACAGCAGTGTGACTAATTAGGTTTTCTTTTGTGAAGGAATTAGTTTGTATTGATTCATTTATGTCTGATGTAACTCAGTAGTCATCTCCCTGCTGGGGAGAAGCCTGCCTGGACTAGTAAGTGATAAGAAGGTGGCAGAGCAGCTCCACTCTTCTGGGCTATGTGTACCTCTCAGCTGAACCAACTGTGCAGGGCCAGGATGACCAGGTCACTCCAGTGGGTGTCCATTCCCTGCTTTGACACAGGCCAATGCTGTAAACTATCCCTGCTGGCTGGATATGGAAGTCCTAACACTAGCTTGCCCTGAAAAACCACAAGAGAGAGCTCAGAGTCTAAGCTGTAGAGAGCTTATGCTTTTCTGATTCAATAAACCAAACCAAACAGGGACCCGCCCTATTTCTCATGCAGGAAAAAGCTCACTCCCCCTCTGTATTGAGGCCTTTCCTATCATTTCCATCTCAGGTGGGATAATCTCTCTAGTGAACTTGGCACTAGAGTTAATGGATCAAAAAAACAAAACAAAACAAAACAACCATGCAGGCAAAGCATCAAGGGCAACTTTTAGCATGGATAGTACTTTTCAGAAAGTACTACAATCTTCAGATGTGGTTTTGTAACTAATTAGCTACAGATGCTTGGTCAAGTGACTGAACCTCTCTGGGCCTGTGTTTCTTTATTTGTGAAATTCCCTTTACAAAATGACACCAGTAAATTTAAAGGCAGTCCTAAGAGGAAAGTACATTGCACTCCAGGCCTATTTCAAGAAATTAGAAAAAGTGCAAGTATTATCCCTAAAGGCCATTCAGAATCATTTCTCCCAAGAGACTAATAGTTTGCATTAAGTTATCCACATTCTTTTGCTCAGAAACTTGTCTTCAGTACACACCAATATCAATACATAGCAGTCTGAATTTCTACAGTCATAAAAAACCTTTATGTAAAAAAAAAAAAAAAAAAAGTGGGGTGCCTGAGTTGTCCAGTGGGTTAAACGTCTGACTTTGGCTCAGGTCACACTCTCATGGTTTGTGAGTTTGAGAGCCCCACACCGGGCTCCACATTGACAGCTTGGAGCCTGCTCTATCACCCTCTCTCTCTGCACCTCTGCCACTCATGTTCACTCTCTCTCACTTTCTCTCAAAAAATAAATAAACGTTTTAAAAAGGAAGTTTGGAGAAATTAGGTAAAGTCACATGTAAGTAGTGGAAGTAAGGTCAGTCAAGCCAGGTGCCCCAATCCCAGACTCACCTCATAGCCTGGAGGCAATGGACTTGGGAGGGAGGGGCTCCTGAAATAGTGAATCGCCCAGGACAGAAGGATGGAAACCAGGTTTGGGCATCCCAGGGATTTGTGGAGAAATGAGGAGACTTTTAGAGAAACTGCCAGACACAGAAAGTATAAACTTTCTAGTGCCAGAGCATGTGCTAGACCAGGGGCAGTTTAAGGAAGCTGTCCCGGGAATGGAATGTCCGGAAGGCCAACCCTAGGTAACCAGAATGGCAGAGCATAGGAAAGGCTCTCAATTCAGGTTCAAGTGAGCACCAAAAAAACCAAATTCATGCCATTCAGGGGCAGTCTTAGGACTCAAACAGAAAGGGCTTTGTCATCTCATTGACCACCACTTTTGGCCATTGTAATTTCAAATAAGTAAAGATCTGTTCTTTGGTTGCAAACAACATAAACTTATTCGAGCTAATTTGAACAATAAAAAAGAAATTTGGGGGAGCGCATGGGCAAATCCACAAGGGCAAATCCACAAAGTTAATGAAAAGCTGAACCTTAGACATAAGAACAGCCAGGGCAATCTCAATAGCAAGACTATTGGACAGTGACCTCAGGTCACTCCTGCAACCACTTCCTGTCCTTGGGTCAATCTGCTAAAGGTTTAAATTCCTGAATAAAGTATCTGATTGGCCTACTTTTGCAAGTGCTATGTGCACACATGCACAAGTGCACACAGGCACGCACATGTGAAGAGAGGGAACCGATTTTAATTGAAAGTCTCAGCAAGAGTTGTTTGCGGTGTGGGAGGAGTCATAATTACCAGCAGAAGAATGGGTCCAGAGCAGGCAGAAACAGTGGATGTCCACTGAAGACTCCCAGACCAGGAGTTCTGCAACAAGACTAAGGGAGCAGATGCCTTTCCAGGAGCTATCTGGAAAGTTTACAGGAGTTACAGGTTACTCAGAGCTGAAGAGAAACCCATGCAAGCAAGTGCTCAGGAAGGAGAGAGGCTCATGAATCAGACATTCAGAACAGGACTGATAGGTATCAAGCCTGGACAGTGTGACAAAATTTCACCTCAGCCAAAATCATCTTAAATATTCTTTGCTTTGGTGGGGTCCATCCAGAACCTGGGTTAGCCAGCCTGGTGCCTCCAGAGAGAGAAACACAGTGAATATGAGCTGTTTTAGGAGTTAGGTAATTGAAAATAATAGCAAGCCTTGCCAATGATAAGATAAAAAGCTAAACAATTAGTTCTGCCCTTGGGGGGTAGGTGGGCCCACAGCCAAACAGGACAGGAAGTATCTCTGGGAGTCTCTTTTGTGCCCCAAAGCACAGTAACAGATTCAAACACACACACACACACACACACACACACACACACACACACACACACCCGCACCAAGGGTAAAACCAGGGAATAGATGCTGTTGCCTTCAGTCTCTCCCTACCTCTCTTCAAGGATATAGTTTAGTGTCTTTGGCTTTCAAACTGTCCTCCATGCTTCTTTTATCTATTAATAAATTCATGCACAATGTGGTACACTTTTGCATTTTTAAACCGATTATCTTTTAGTCCAACTATGGAATAAAATATATTAAAACATTATGAAAAGAGCACTTTATGTGTTATCAGTAGACTTAGGTTCATGAATCTAGGCTGAGCACACATTAAGTTGGTCTCATTTTCACTCCCCATTACCAAAGGCAATGTGCAGGGCAAGGAATACTGTTTGCTCATCTTTCCCTCTCCTGGGCCATTCTCCTCCCTTAGCAGCTGGTCCTAAGTTGCTCTACCTTACAACTAAATCGCATCCATCTTTCATATCTGGCCCAAGTGAAGGCAGTGAGGCATGAAGGAAAGGATCAAAATGCCCCAGTTCAGACTCCAGCTCTACCAGTGGTGAACTGGAAAGCCTTAGACAAATTACTTTACATCTCTGATGTTCTGTTTTATGATCTGTAAAATGGAGGTAATCATACATCTCTTTCAAGACCATGAAATAGTTGATGTAGAAAGAAGTGCCCACAGTAGGCACCTGATAGCTATTATCATTACCTCTTCCATAAAGCCTTCCCTGACCAACCCTTTTCAGAGCAAATTCTCATTTTTCTCCATACCTTTGATGCAAATTCCCTGTACCATTCAGATAGTCATCACGTGCTCTGAGATGCTAAAATGTTATCTTTCTTCTAACACCTATATCAAAAAGGTGCCCAGTGTAGTCTTTTATTTTTAAGTTTATTTATTTATTTTGAGAAAAAGAGGGCACGAGTGGGGGAGGGGCAGAGAGAGGGGTAGACAGAGAATCCCAAGCAGGTTCCATGCTGTCAGCATGAAGCTTGACTCAGGGAGCTCGAACTCACGAACCCTGAGATCATGACCTAAGCTGAAATCAAGAGTCAGACACTTAACCCACTGAGCCAACCAGGGCCCCTCCCCAACGTACCCTTTAAAAATAACAACCAAAAAAAAAACCCAGAAAACAAAACAAAACCCACCTTCTTTGACAGTGTATGATCTCGTGCACTCCTTTTCCAGGAAATGTCCTACTAACTCAACTCCCCATCATCAAGTCCTATGACTTAGCAGCATGAGTAAGATGTTCAAAAGAAGACTATTTTGAGTAAGAAGTTTATAACTATACCCAAATATATCCAAATCTGTGCTCATTTTCCTTCCCAACTTAACCCAGAAATGTTTTTCATGCAGATATGCTTAATTTCTGAACCTCAGAACAAGCCCTTATTTCCTTACCCTTAGAGTTAGTCACTTCTCTGTTCCTGCTATTAATCCTATCTGCACCATCCACAGCCTTGCAGTCTTGTGTCCTGGTTGTTCACGTCATCCTCTGTTTCTCAGTTGTGCCCAGCGTCAGGATGTGTTAACCTAGAAAAAACACAGACGTGGGTGGATGTAAGTAAGACCCAGGCTTTATTAGAAACTCTGCCCACTCCTCCCCTTTCACACCTCCCCAGGCACCATAGCCCTCTGAGGAGTTACTGAATTTGGGTCTCATGTCATTCAATTTCTTTTTTTTAAATTTCTTTTTATTTTTATTTATTTCTAAGAGACAGTGTGAGCAGGGGAGGGTCAGAGAGAGAGGGAGTCACAGACTGAAGCAGGCTCCAGGCTCTGAGCTGGCAGTCAGCACAGAGCCCAACGCGGGGCTCGGACCCATGAACCGCAGATCGTGACCTAAGTGAAAGTAGGACGCTTAACCGACTGAGCCACCCAGGCGCCCCACGTGTCATTCAATTTCATCAAAAGTCCAGCACGGCTGCTTCATCTGAGTAAAAGTGCAGAGAGCGAGGAAGTTTAGAGCCCTAATATCAATTCAGTAAGCTCAAACCAGAGACACAATCTGGCTTTAGTGGAAGAGATAAAAGGGCATGGTTGATGGCTTCCCTGGGTGGGAGAGAAATGAAGTCTGAAGGCTGTTTTTGCTGAGTGTGCTCGTTGTCAGGTGTCTGCAAACAAATCCCTAAAAATTGAGCAAGATCAAAGGACTCGTCAAAGACCCATTCATCAAAGCTGGAACTCCACGTAGTCTGTTACAAACCACGTCTTCTATCCACTCACAAGAGAATCTGCGCAGGAGAGAGCCTTCAGCCCTGCTTATTGGTGTAAATCAAACAATACCAGAAATGGGGAAGGGAGAAAAAGATAAATGCCAGGAAAATCAAGGTCTCTAAAAGTTTTATGGCCTTTTGAGAGACTCAAGAAAATCTCTACCTCCTTATTCCTTCTTTTCCTAGCAAGGCTCTTGCTAGCACCAAAAACAGATTTATAGTTCTTACTATTTGTAAGACGTAACACATTGAATGCCAGCAATGATAATGTACAATGTACAACTAAATCCAAACACTGTTCTGTGGGCTGACATTCAGAAGAGATAAACCACTGAAATATCAATGAGAAAAAAAGACAGAAAATGGCCCTCAGGAACAAGTAAATGTGAGTGTATTTACAGACTTTTTTTACTTTCCCCACCACGCTGTGGGAGAGTATGAGCTCTGCACCCAAGAGAGTGCCTTGCTTGGAGGGGCAGGCACTCCAAGAATTAGAAGAATTGCACTTTGCTTTAGCTACTTTTGAATGCTGGGTGTAAACAGACAGAGTTTGCCCTGGACACAGATGATAAACAGATAGGCAGAAAGGAAATGCCCAAGGCTACATCTATTCATGAGTAAGGACAAAACCATGAATGGCAGACAAACTTGCAAAGCAGAATGCTGCCTTGAAGGATCAGGTTGGATACAGACTCAGAGCAGATTCAGTATTGCAATTAAAGTTCATAGCTTTTTCCACATTGTCTCCAAGGCCAACTGCCAAGTGGAAAGGAACAATAGACGAAATGTTTCTATGTTTCTCCCCTAAAAGATCTTGGTGAGACAACAGATGATGACTTTTATAGACTCAAGGTTATGAGCCCAGATGTATTTTCCAGTTAAAACAGACAGAAAAATAGAAATCAGTTTTGGACCTTGCCAAGCATTGCGATGCCATTGCCAGACAAGTCTTGTCTTAATTTTAAAAGCATTTGAGAAATGGGATGCTTCTTCTACAGTGTGGTTTCCTAGTATTTTTCTACAACAAAACCAAATGTTGCAGAATTTGAAAGAACCAAAAATCATACAGTCCAATTAAGGTTTCAAGTGAGAACTGTGTTCTCTCAAATGAAGTCTTTTCATGAGGAACCAGGATCCTCATCTCTTATAATATTTGGGGCTTGGCTACTATTATCCTTATTCTTCCACGTGGTTTCTGACCCTTTTCCAGGAAGTAACAGCTGAATACAAAATTAGGATGGGGGGGCAGTCACACCTGGAAGACTGTTCCGGGGGTAGTCCCTCCAGGAAATAAATCCACACACTTCAGTGACAACAGTGGGAAATGTTCTCAACAGGCTCGCTACACAGCCGCCATTGGGGTAGGGTGGGGGTTGTCACTATCTTTCAGAAACAGCTTTTACTTTGGTTTCTTAAGAAAATAGTACATGCCCTTTCTGCTTCCCACTGAGAGTGAATTACTCTTGCCTGCGCTCAAGCAGAGAGAGGCTGACTGGGCTGGGAGCACTCAGCTACAGCCTATTAAACTGAAGTTGCCTTTAAAGTTGGTTAATGACAAGAAAAACTGTGTTTCCATCTATCTATATATCCAAGCTCAGACATGGGAGAAGAAACTTTGTGTGGAAAAATGCCTTCATTTTACAAATTTGAATGTTCCTGACTTAACATCTAAAAACTCTAAAAATAAAAACATCTTGAAAATTATTAAATCTATATTCTATGAGAATTCAAATGCATGCCTGCTTGCTCCCACACCCACAAACAAAACGACTTTCCTGAAGGTCAAAACTCCACACAGTATAGTTAGGCAAAGAAGGCAACATACCTTTTCTCCCTCCCTCTATCATCATCATCAGTGGTTAGCATTTACACGGCACTGTGCTCTTGGCTGTTTTTCATAAGCATTCCTATCAGCTGGCCCTCAGCAGTAACCTTCCTTTAGAAGTCAGGTCAGAGAATGCTAGTTTGCAAATGAGAAACAGAAGCCAAAGTATTTGCCCAGCATGTCAGATCAGGAAACAATGTCTGAGTATATACATTTAAAACTGAAAATAAATTATATAGCCATCATATTCCCAATCCCAGGTGTTAATCACCTAGGGTCATTGATTCCAAAAAATTTTTCAGGCCAAATTTGTAGCAATTTTATTACTCGATTTCTGATATCTTTCTCTTTATTCTTTATTGCAATCAGCTTTAGGTACTTCTAAGACAAACTTTCTGATATAAAATAACATTAACATAAAGACTACTTACTTGGAATTACCCTCCTATCTCTCAGTCTTACAAAGCCTGGTTTTGTTCTTTATTTGTTTTAATAATCAAAGGCTATACCCATAATTGTCCAAGTCAACTGACCTAATTACTGCTGTCGTATGCTTGACCATTGTTTTAAGTATGTTAAATAACTAAGAGTTGGCGATTGTATATGTCCCTGTCACCGTTTTAAAAGACAAAGGCACAGTTTCAACTTTCAATAATTTCTTCTTAGCTTTTAATGGAAAGTAGAAATGGTGAAGAAAATGCAAGGCAAATGCAACATCAAGGGCCACTATTTGTCAACTGTAAAGCACCACAAATGTCTGTTGGTGTTGCCCATGAAAGGAATAGGGTGGGGAGAAGGAGGAGGCAACTATCATTTCCATAAAGAAGTAACCAAGCTTCATTTCTGGTCCTTAGTTTCAATCACATAGACAATCAGCCTTGGCTAATTACAAACTGGTTTTGAAATGTTAGAATTACAACATGGCTGGTGGCCTGATCTGGAAGTCTAACCTTGATTGAATATAAGTTGACCACATAACGCCTTTATTTTGTCAGAGTGATAGGATCTCAGTCACTTACCTAGTCTTTGATCTTGAAACTTATCAAATGGCAGAATGATACATAATGCCATAAAATCCAACTGGAAAGAACCTGGGACTAACATGTTCTTTTCTCCAGCAAAGGACACTAAAAACATTTGGTACCTTTTCAAAATCAGAACATTCAATAACCTGCAGTGATTTTAACTAGGTACAAAATGTGATCATTTTGAACTCAGATAGTAATCCATTTAAGATTTCCTATCTGAAATTCTACATCAACCATAAAAATAAGCACTAACTCATATACTTTGGGCCTAAAGAAAAACATCCAATAAACTACAAATAGCTAACTCTGGTTTCTTTGTTTGCATTATTCCCAGGTGTATCTGCACAGATAGCCTGCAAGTAGCATGCAAAGGGTACCTTCACCCCATTCAGATGACTTCCTTTCTGGTACAACACCCACCCTAACACTGCCTCCAAGTATTTCCTTAACTCATGCTGCTGTCTCCCGGGTATGCACCACCACCACCACTCACGGTCTTTGTTATCTAGCTCAAGCCAGTGGCTCTGAATAATTGGAAAACTGATCAAGCAGCCACTTCTGAAACATTGGTAGTAAGGCTGTGTAGTATGCTGCAAGGGCCAGGTTCTGGAGCCAGACTGCCCAGGTTCCATCTCACCTTTGCCAGTTTTTCTTTTCTTTCTTTCTTTCTTTCTTTCTTTCTTTCTTTCTTTCTTTCTTTCTTTTCTTTCTTTCTTTCTTTCTTTCCTTCCTTCCTTCCTTCCTTCCTTCCTTCCTTTCATGTTTACTTCTTTAAACATTCCTTCCTTCCTTCCTTCCTTCCTTCCTTCCTTCCTTTCTTTTTTTAATATTTACTTCTTTATTTTGAGAGAGTGTGAGCAGGGGAGGGGCAGAGACAGGGAGAAAGCACAGAGCCCAACGTGGGGTTCAATCTCACAAACCAAACTGTGAGACCATGACCTGAGCTGAAGTCAAGAGTTGGAACCTTAACCGACTGAGCCACCGACGTGCCCCTCACCTTTGCCGGTTTCTAGCTATTTAACCTTGGTTTAAGTTTCTAAACTCTGTGTCTCAGCTTCCTCTGTAAAACAGGCATGATAAAATTACCTCCCCACAGACTGTTATTAGGATTGAACGTGTGGATATGTCTAAAATATGTGTAGTATTACCTAGAATACAGTAAGATTTATACTTAAATTAAAATTTAATGAAATGATGAAATTCATTGAAATGAAATTAAAATTTCATTGTTAAGGGCAAATTTTGAAAAACGTTGCTGTTGTCCTATTATAGTCTGAAAAAACCTCTGCCTCTCTTTGGTCTGGCAGGTAGTTCTCAACACCCTATGACAATTCTCTGACCCTCCTTACCCACTACAGATAGGACAACAGTCACCAGGCCCTCTGGTGCAAGCACTCCCTGGATTCTACCCATACACCTGTCACTCATATATCACCCAACCAATCCCTCTGGCCCCCACCACTCACTCACACGTGTCCCTAGAATGGGTAGATAGATATTCAAGTGAAATTCTGTTGGACAATGAAGGAATAGAATTGTTAATGTCAGTAAGAGAACGAAAGCAATGCCCCTTGTCCATATCCTACTTGAATGCTCCAGAGAGGAAATACCCTAGAACTAGACCTGCCATGTTTACCATTTATTCCCGATTGCTATCTTCCTTCTGGCTCCTTCTGAGGAAAGAACACATGCAGCAAATGTGATGTGAGCACCCTGAGAAACAGGCTCTTTTCCCAGAAATACTTCCCCTTCAGCTCCTTCCACTGTAGGATTCTGCATAGACATCCTACCCTCTTGTCCACCTTGGCAGAAACATCCAACCAGTTCTTCTCTAGCCAAACCCTATTTACTTAGCTGCTGGATCTTCACTATCCCCATTAAGGCTTTTTCCTTCTCTGAAAAGTCTGAAATGGGTCCACTTCTTCCCAGCATTTACTGCAGGTAGAAATTTAAAGCCACGTAGGAAGGGGAAGAAGCAGTTGTTAGAGAAAGTCCCTTGGGCAAGCTGGATTCTCACTTCACCTTACACTTCTGACCAACCTGTTTCTGAGGGTGCTTACATCACATTTGCTGCATGTGCTTTCCTTAGAAGGAGCCAGAAGGAAGATAGTAGCCAGAAATAGTAAATATGGAAGGTCTAGTTTGAAAGCTGACTTTAGGATGAAGTTTTTTTTCCAATGGCAAAAGATTGGAGACCAGATACCAGCATGCAAAGTGACAGCCCTTTTCCACTTATAAAAAATTTAATAATAGGCTGCAAACCAATAATCTATCCTAGAATACAGAATAGATTATGTTCTACCATGAGGAGGAAGTAGTAACTAAGTATGTTTGACAGTAAGATCTTGGGACCCTCCAGGATCCACAAAGTATCTCACTATAATTTTTTTTTTTTACTTTGTGACTTTACAGCAATTACATATTCAAAACAATAATGTAAGCATTGCCACATACCATAAGTCTGTGTTCCTCCTAAATTTATGTTGAAACCTAATCCCTAATGTGATGGTGTTTGGAAATGGGACCTTTAGGAGGTGATTAGGTCATAACGGTGGAGACCTCATGAATGGGATCAGTACCCTTAGTAAAGAGGCTCCAGAGAACTCACTCACCCCTTCTGCCACGTGAGGACACAGCACAAATAAGTCAGCCCTAGAAACTGGATCTACTGGAGCCTTGATCTTGGACCTTCCAGCCTCCAGAACCATGAGAAATAAATGTTTGTTGTTTATAAGCCATTCAGTCTAGGTATTTTGTTACAGCAACCCTAAAGGACTAAGACAAGCATATTCTAGATCACAAGTTTCTAAAATCTCAAAATCGACTTAAGATTAAGAAACCCATAAAAACAGTTCACTCTTGAACAAAATATATGGGAAAATGTATAAAGTAAACTCTAAGTTAATAGATACAGATAAGCAAATCTGTATGGAAGCCAAGATGAACGTGTCTTTGAATTGGTTCTCTCAATATTTCTATGAAAATTCTCAGTGTTGTTTTTTTTTTTTTTTTACAGTGTCACTTTCCTGAGTTCTATGCATAATTTTTATGGGAAGACATGTTTCCAACTTAGGTGATTCTGATAACAACCAGTTTTCAAGGACCTCTTTGTTTAAACTGAACTGAGGCTGATAGTCCAGACTCAGGTAGTAGCTCCACCTCTAATTTATCATATAATCCCTCTGAGATTCCATTTCCCTCTTGTGAAATGGAGATGATGATAGGAAATAGAAGCTCTTTGCAAACTCTAAAGTAATGCCTATATTCTAACACAATGCACTGTTCCAGAAGCATGTATATTTCCTGAAAAGGCTGCAAGGGTAAATACTCAACTTTTTGTACTTATTTTTGGTTTGTGGCTTCCCAATCCTGAGCCCTTAAATTATTTTAGTGAAAGATGCATCCCTCCTTCTGCTAAATCCTTATAAATAATGGAAGGTTTTTAGTGATTTCTCAAGGGAAGGAACAGCTATTCCCACACACACATTTTGCAAACTGAAAAGTTAAGCTGACAAAAAGAAAGATGTCTAGGTTATAAGTGGAATTAAGATACAGAACAAAAAGAAAGATGATTTTTTTCACAACCTCCAAAAAATAAATCTCTTATCTTTTATTTATTGACTCAATCATGTGTTCAACAAATATGAGCAATCATGGTCACAGGCACTATTCCTGGCCCCAGATAGCCAGCAATGACAAAGTCAAGGCCCTGTTCTTATGGAGTTTACACTCTAGTAGTGGGAGAGGGTGGAAACAGACAATAAATAAAGTTACCAGGTGGTACTAAGTAATATGAAGCTTAAGGAGCAGAGTGAAAGGAAGGAAAAATTCTCTAGCCTCCAGGTCTTCCAGCTGGACTAAGAATTAAATTTACATAAGACAGATTAACAGGAAAAAAAGCCAAAATTTTATTATGTGTGCATGGAGGCCCTGTAATGAAATTGAGACCTAAAGAAATAACCAAAGCATGCAGTTCTTATACTCTTTGGGCACAGAGACAATAAATCTGTGAGGAACTGACAAGACAAAAAAAAAAAAAAAAGCTTAACTTAGGGCACTTCAATTAGTAAGAAATTCTGAACAGAATTTGGTGCAGGGTAGTAAAGCAGTAAAAAGTAACAAGGTTGTTTATACAGCCTTCTGGGGTCTAAACTTCCCATCTCTGGTGATAACGATGTCTAAATCCTTGTACAGAGAAGGTGCCTTTCACATGGAGATTAATTCCCTGCTTTCAGGGGGACAGAAGAGGGTCTGAGTGTCCTTGCATAGGCTGCCTCTTAAGTAACTTTTATTTAAAATGATCAATACACCAAAGTGGCACATTTGGAGGCAGGCTGCCCGTGGCCCCTACAAGATCATGATGGAGGGAGAAGGTGTCCAACGGGGTGGTTGTTATGCCTTTCTCATTAGGTGACAGTACAGCTGAGACTGGAATAGAGCAAGGTAGCCGGTCATTCAGATACATGGGGACAGCATGTATCCCAGCCACAGGGAATAGTAACGAAACCCTGGAGGCTAGAGAGTGCTTTACCAACCGCTGCTTGTACTCACCCACCGACCTTTGTCCCACATTCTTCACCACCCCTCCAGGGAGACCAGCTGCCCTGACAAGACCTCCAGCTGCCCTGACCGGATTTCAGCAGCCCAGACCACCCAGATCAGTTTGAACTTAACCTCAGACTTACACTACTAGAATAACCAACAACTACCTTTACCTCATTATAGTATTAAAATCTCAGCCCAGGGCGCCTGGGTGGCTCAGTCAGTTAGGCGTCCGACTTCAGCTCAGGTCATGATCTCACGGTTCATGGGTTCAGGCCCCACATCGGGCCCTGTGCTGATGGCTTAGAGCCTGGAGCCTGCTTCGGATCTGTGTCTCTCTCTCTCTCTCTCTGACCCTCCCTTGCTCATGCTGTCTCTATCTCTCTCTCAAAAATAAAATATTTTAAAAAATAAATAAATAAAATAAAATCTCGGCCCAAGGAGGGGCATGAGCCTCATCTACATAACATACAATGTATATATAGCCATGTTTCCTTAGGACTCATGCACTACCTTGTGCTCGCCTCTATATGCAATGACATGGCTTCCCTATGTAATTATGTAACCTAATCCTAAATAAAATGAACCCATCTACCCTTGCTCAGAGGAGTCACCGCTTTGGAAACCTTTCCCCGTAATCTCCGTTATTTGCTGCAAGTTTTCTTTGTGCGATCACTCATCCTGGTGCAGTTTATGATTCACCAAGTGAACTCGTGTTGGTTTGGTTATAGAAGCAAGGGTGCCAGTGATGGCCTGTGAGGTCAGAGAGGTGCAGAGGGACCGATAGTATGCAGTCTGCAGGCCATGGTAAAGGATTTTACATTCTACTCAGAGAAGAGAAGACATTGTAGGTTTTAGTGCAGAGGAGTGATACGATCTGGTTTGTTTTTAACAGATTTCTCTGTGGAGTGTATATTGGGTTAGAAGGCTGCGGGGATCTACATGGTAGCGGTGCAAGTGGTAGAAGTGAGAATTCTGATTATATTGTGAAGATAACACAATGCTAATTCTGATTATATTGTGAAGATAACACAATGCTAATGGAGAGGATGTGCACCAAGTGAGAAAAGGAGTCAAAGACAAGTACATCAACTGAAACAATAGTTATGCCATTGCCTGAGAGGAGGAAGTCTACAAGAGCAGTAACTTTGATGGGAGGAAAGAGAATCAAGATTTGTTTTGGACATGGTAAGTTTGAGCTCCCTGTTAAAGATCTAAGTGGAGATGTTGGAGCTGTTGTTATGGAAATCTGGTCTGGATCACCCCACAGAAGAACCAAGTGGCACTCGGAGATCTTGGAAGGCAGGAGGTTTATTTTACACTGGTGGGCTCAGAGGAGATCACTCTCCAGAGGTATGAGTCCAAAGCTCAAGCAGAGGAAACAATTTATAGTCTGTCACTTCCACATTCCTCATTAGTGCACATGACAAGCAGGTTGGGAAGGAGAACCTGGAAGGGAAGTCTTTGGGCGGGAATTGGAATTCCCGTATCAGTGCTGTCAGCCATCTTATATAGCAGATTTTTCCCTATCATTCCACACTTTGATGCCCCTTTAAACAGATCTAGTCGGTATTAGAGGGTATCATCTTTATTTATTATGGGCTGGTTCTTTTCCTTTAGTTCCCCTGACTTTGGTTGTGACTATTCCTGAATGGTTTACAAAGCATTGTTTACAGCATTCTTTTCCAAGGAATATTTAGGTGTCCCCTTTCCTGGCAGTGAGGAGGTTAAGGGCCCATCTGTTTTGGAGGGCAACTCCTGCCAGGGAACTTATTTGGCTCTTTAGGGACACAAGGGAGTCAGCTACTCATTAGTCCCACAGAGGGGCCTGTGCCTCCTCTGCCAGTCCCTCTCCCTGTGGCCATTCTTGTCCATAGGAGGATGGGTAGTAACACCACTTTTTTAGCCTGGGCCTTAAGGCTGAAGGTTAATCTAAGCACCAACTTTTATCCTGAGAATTATTTAATCTCTTTTTCTTGAAGTTTGAGGCACATACATCAGTGCAAAAAATTCCCCAAAATGGCATTAACAATTTCCTTACTGGCAGGCAACCCAACAGACGGAAAGAGGTTACACTACATTTAAACTTTTAAACCCCCAGATTCTTCCACTGAAGGTACTCTGCTCCTACAAATGGGGCCCAAATTAGAGGCAATCAATATGAACAAAACATCCTATCCATGAGAAAGGTGAGTACAAATGGGAACCTCTCGCTGTTTCCCCAGCTTTCCGATGGCAAGAAGTAAGGACAGTCTATTTATTTTCTCAGACCAGCGATTCCTCAAGCTTCTGCCCTGTGTAGACCTTCCTGGGTGTGGCTAGAACAAGGCTGAAGATCGAACTTGGGTCATGTTCCAAGTCTGGGGCTCCTCAGGATTGGTCCTCTTGACTCTGGAGTAGTAGACCCATGGAGTGATACCTGTATGAGGCCCAGTCCACTGTGGTTTGAGAGGGTCTTTTTTTCCAATCTTTGACCTAGACTGAGTCCCCTGGTGAGAGGGGATGTATAGGAGATCCTAAAAAGATGGGGGACCTCTCAAAAGGGGAGAAACCTTGAGTTCCTTGTGTGCAACAGACACACAGGAGGGCCAGGGGCAACAGGTCTGGCCATGGGAGGTCTGTTTCCTGACAGAACTTGGCTAAGGTTCTCTTGAGGGTGCAATTCATCTTCTTTACTTTTCCTGAGCTTTGAGGCCTGTTATCGCTGTAGGGTGTGGCTGGTAAGGCCAACCAGGGGACAGTTTCTACTTTGAACTCCTGATAGGGCTTGCGGCACAGATAAGGGAGGGAGCTAGGTCTACCTCCTTATTAGCTGCTATCTTGGTTGCTGTCTGTCAGAGGGATTTCCTGATTTCCTTGTGCTGTAGGGTTGTCTCCTTTCTAGTGTTCTTTGCAGTGTAGAACCGTATGCTACTGGCCGTTGCCAAGGGCCAACAGTCTGTGTGAGAACCCCGAGGGCGACCTTTTCCTTCTCATGCATAAAGAGATTAAAAGACTTCTATATTCTGGCAGACCAAGAGCTGGTGCCTGCCCCAAGGCTGCCTTTATCTCTAGCAAAGGGGCTTCAGCCTCCTTGGTCCAGACAGGGGGTTCCCGATCTGGCCCTACCAAGAGATTATAGAGGGGTCTTGCTATTGCTGAGAATCTGGCAATCCAGATTCAGTAGAATCCCGCAGCCCTGAGGAATTATCATAGCCCCTCCTTAGTTTGGGGCTGAGGTAGGGAGGTGATGACCAATTTCCTCTCCAGCAGTAGTGCTCTTTTTCCTTGGGTAAGGAGGAAGCCTACATATCAGATTTGTTGTTGGCAGATCTGTACCTTTTTGCATGAGACTCAATACCCTGAGTCCAACAGGAGGAGGGCCCTTGTGCCCTCGGTACAATTTTCCCGGGTAATGCTGGCAAGGAGGAGGTCACCCATGTTCAGGAGAAGGGTATGTGTGGCCTCCCTTCAAAAGCTGGCAAGGTCTCTGGCCAGTGCCTCCTAAGAACGAGAGCAGGTGAGTTTTTAAACCCCTGTGGGAGGCATGTCCAAGTCAGTTGCATCTGATGCCTTGTGTCTGGTTCTGTCCATTTGAAGGCAAAAAAGGACTGGCCTGGAGGCGGGGGGGGGGGGGGGGGGGGGGGGGGGACGGGAGGCCAAGTGGAGGCAGAAGGCATCCTTTAAGTCTAGGCAGGCAAACCATCTGGCAGAGCCCAAGATCTGGCTGAGGAGAGTGTACGCGTTCAAGACCACAGGGTACAAGGCTTGAACGGGTCGGTACCCTCTTCCCATCTTCTCGACTGGCAAGAGCGGGGTTTCTGGGGTGACTGGCATTCAACCAGAATGTGTGTTTTGTGTGTGTGCCTGCCCTTGCCTCTTGTGGGAGGCAGTACTGCCACAGTCTCTACAGTTGAGCCCCTGGGATTAACTCTACAATGGCGAGGGCCCAGTTGTGGCCAAGTCTGGGGAGGGGAATTGTTCTCGGGACACACCGTGGGAAAGGCAGTCCTGAATTCAAGTGGGCCGCTTGGTTGGGCCTGGGCACAGAATAGCCTCCATTTGGATCCAGTTGGGGGCTAGTGTATCCCATTGGCTCAAAGGTTACTTGGGCCCCCAGCATTGAGAGTATATCTTGGCCGAGGAGACGGATAGGGCACTCGGGTAGGTAGAGGAACTCATGCCATACCGTGTGGCCCTCGAATACACATAAAAGTCATAATATGGACCCCTACTTTTATTTTGACCATAGGCTCATAGGGGCCAGGAAGAAGTGAGCCTGGTCTCCCTCAATCTGAATCTATTCCTGCTAGGCTTATGAGGTCCTTTTTGCAAGGTTCTTGTGCATCTCAGCTGGGTTTCTGGGACTTACTTTCCCTGGTTGGGACATTTATTCTTTTAATGTCCTTTCTCCTTGCAGTAGGCTCATTGACCCTTGCTAAGGAGGTTTTGGGCCTCCCTGCTTTTGGCAGCTGGACCTTCCCTGTCCTTTTGTCATGGCTCTCTTGTGCCTCGGAGTCAAACAGGGTGTAAGCCTTGCATAGGCTCTCATAATAATCCCCAGGGGATTCCCCTTTGCTGCTGGGTATATTCAAGGGCTTCTTCACCCCTGCTTGGATCCACCCTCTTTCCCAAGGAGAGCCTCTTGGTATCAGCAGCAGTGGACCGGCACCTGGCCAAGGGGACAATCTGGCCACTGGTATGGGGGGAGAGTGGATCTGCTGAGTCCAGAGGTATTGGGGAGACTGAAGATGGCACAGTTCTTCCTCCAGAGTACCGGCAAGAATTTGTGGAAGTCAGGACTTTTGTTGACTTTCCTTGGGCCACTTTGTCGAGGTGACTAAGACCCTAGCCTGTCCCTGTTTGTTGCAGGTAAATCACACCCAAGAGGGAAGGGTTTGGGCAATCTCTAACCAGGAGTCGATATACAGGAAATGATCAGGGTAATCTGGGTCTCTGGAGACATGCCAAATGCCGTGGATGGTTGGGACACCTAAGGTTCCCTCTAAGGGCCATTCTACACCAAAAGTGGGCCATTCTAACTCACATAGGGCACTTAATTTGCCAGGAGTTCATCTTAAATTCATACTCTCCCGAAAACCCCTTCTTTGCTCAGTCCCGACCCCATAATGTTCCCATGAGACAGTCGCAAAAACAAACAGAGTAGGGGTCCCCCTTCTAATGAGGAGACCAGTCAGATGCTCGTCTGGCCGCGTCTCAAAGGAACTTAGATGACGCTTAGCCATAGCAGTCTCAGCTTTGTGACTTACGATCGGAAACTATTCCGATGCCGCTATAGACGTATGCCGTTCACCACGGAATCGCAGACAGGCCCACTCCGTAGGCTTTTGGGGACCTTAAGGGTGCCCACCAGTGGAGCCACAGAATTGAACTCAGCAGGCAAGTCAGACTGAGTCGCCATTCACACTCACATACACACCGGAGGCACATTCCCTCCCACAGAATTTCTACCGGTGAGACCGCTGAGGTCTCTGGGAAGTGATCAGGTCCCCCTTCCACCACCAGGAGTGGGCCGGACAGGACAGATTCAGGGCCCAGGCCTTACCAACATCGATTCCAGGTCCTCACCTGCCAAGTCTCCTTGGGAGACTACCAAAATTCAGGCAGGGCGCGCCTTCTCCTTTGCAGTTTCTCATTTCGTCACCGCCTCGCCGTTTTCTTAAACTGGTGGCAACAACGGGCCAGCACGGTTAGGTTTCCCGGTCAGGAAACCAAATGTTACAGAATCTGGTCTGGATCACCCAGCAGCAGAAGCAAGTGGCACTCAGATAGCTTGGAAGGCAGGTGGTTTATTTTACACTGGCAGGCTCAGGGGAGATCACTCTCCAGAGGTCTGAGTCCTGAGTGCAAGCATGGAGGACAATTTATAGTCTGTTACTTCCGCATTCCTCATTAATATGCGCGACAAGCAGGCTGGGAAGAATAAACCCGGAAGAGTAGACTTCAGGCGGGATTGGAATTCCCCTATCAATGCTGTCAGCCATCTTATAACAGATTTTTCCCTATCACTGTTATATATGCAAGATTCACTATTGCCGTCTATAAAAAGTTCAGGAGAGCTATTTGGGCTAGAGATAGAAATTTGTGAGTCATTAGCATGAGTTTGCCAGATTTAGAAAATAAAGTCACAGGACTAAATATTATTGGTTGTATATCTGATATTCAAATTTAACTGGGAATCCTGTATTTTATGTCATCCCTGTGGGTGGGGCTATCTGAGATCATATAGAAGCCTAGTGTGAAAAGAGGAGAGAGAAGTGAACCAAAGGTTGGGCCCCAGGGCACTGTGATGTTAAAAGATAAGGAAGAGGAGCAGGAGCCAGAGAAGGGACCAGAAGGAAAACCAGAAAGCATGGTATTCTAGAAACCAAGAGAAGAAAGCGTCATAGGAAGGAAAGAGTGATCACCTGTGTCAGCTGTAACTAATAGCACTGGATTTGACAATGCAGGTGGCATGGGGGAAGGAATGTTAGACTGATTTCCAGAAGAAAAAAAAAATGGGAAAAGATACACTATGAGAACAAGAACATACACACCTTTTGTAATGGGGGGTATACAAATGGCCAACAGCTCGAGGGTAATTAGGGGTCCAAGGAGGTATTTTTTAAAGATGAGATAGTAATCAGCAGCCATGGCAGGTGAGTGAAGTGGCATCCTGTCCCTGGAGAGGAGTTAAAAAGAAAACTACAGGCCCAAAATGGCACTACTTGGGCCAGGCCGAGTCACCAAACCAGGCCTTAATACCTAACCTAATTGCAGCTTTTCTCTTCCACTCAGAAATGTAGTCTTAACCTGCCAGTCAGAAAGTAGCAAGGAGATAATCTGTCACAAGAGCCTTCTTCATCCCCTCCCAACCCCCCCACCAAAAAGGGAAGAATGAGGTAATCTACATAATAAGAATTTCTGCCCTTCCCCCTGAGGGAAAGTGATCTCACCTGAAACAATACTTTCTTTTGCCTAAAACTTTCTTGCCCCACCATCCTTCTTGTAAAAACCTTCCATTTTGTGCAACTCCTCAGAGCTCCTCTCTGTTTGCTAGATGGGATACTGTCCCATTCATGAATCATTTAATAATAAATATTAGATCTTCAAATTTATTCAGTTGAATCTTGTTTTTTAACAGTAGCCATGCACTTGACACTGAGAAGCTGGCACTTGCCTGGTATGCAGGCACAGAGCTTTGGCATCCAGGTTGATAGGGAAAAGCCACAATAAGTCCTGGATCAAGAATATTCAAGGTGTGCTCAGTGTAACACCACGTTTGACTTTATCCCCCAAAAATGCTACTACCTCTGGGATGGGAAGTGCTCCTATATGTCAATCTTTTGCCCTGGGGATTTGGGTACACCCTGTGTGGCTGAGTACCAAGGGTGTTACTACCTATGACTTCCAGAAAATCAAACATCTGTAACAGTGGTTTGTCTTCTTTTCAGCAAACATAGATCTCATTTCTAAATAGAAACAGACATTTTGCAACTGAAATTGCAAATATTTCTACTGTTCAGATACTTAGGGCTTCAGAGAGCCAATACAAGATGGCAGGCATGTCCTTGTGGTATTCAGTGACAGGGCAGAGAATGTGACCCAGATCAAGGTGCGACGGGGGGAGACTGGAAGTCCAACAGAAGACAGTCAGTAGTGGGGCTGGCAGCCATTTACAGGTCAGCCAGGTGCTTCCAGGAATCACAGGACCAGAAACTCCAGCAGTGTGAGATGAGAGGAGCCAATGAGTCTACTGACCTGAACTGAAGGCCAATCTGGCACCGTACACCTGGCCCCTGTATACTCACAGGTGATAAATCCTTTCAGTGCTGAGAACTACAATTCAACCATTTGGAGAAACAGAAGTGTTCAGATTCCTTAGGCGATATGTGCAGTTTATTAATGCTTTAAACAGTTTCACATTTAAGGATTGTATATTATCTCCCCGGTACTTTATTGGGAGAGGGAAAGTCTAAGTCATACCACTCCTAAACTAATTTTAACATTATCTATATCAAAGTTACATGACTTCCTAAGTTTACTAGGAATGTGTGACCCATAAACATTCATTTCATTTATTCCCCCACAAAACCTGGTAACTCCTGCTCCTGCTTTCTGTTGGAGTCTTTCCACTTTTAAATATGACAATTAACAAGTTTACTTTAGTGTATTTTATTGAACACCTATTTGCTGTGTCACTAATTTTGAGCTTTGAAAAAAAAATGTTTTATGCTCCACTAAAAGAGCAAGTTTCATGTTTCGTACCTTTGCACATAATGTTATTCGTCAATAAAATGACCAGACAGGGGTACGTGTGTGGCTGTCGGTTCAGTGTCAGACTCTTGACTTTGGCCCAGGGTCCTGGGATCAAGCCCCTCATTGGACTCCATGTTCAGCCTAAAGCCTGCTTAAGATTCTCTCTCTCCCTCTGCCCCTCTTTCCGCCTCGTATGCTCTCCCTCTCTCTAAAATAAAAAATACAATACAATACAATTCAATTACCAGATAGAAATTTGTTTATAAAGCTTATGATTAATGCCTCTATTGAAAATTTCTTAAAGATGAGATATTGTGAGGGGTGCCTGGGTGGCTCAGTCTGTTGAGCGTCCAGCTTCGGCTCAGGTCATGATCTCACAGTCCGTAGGTACGAGTCCCACGTCGGGCTCTGTGCTGACAGGCTCTGTACTGACAGGCTCAGAGCCTGGAGCCTGCTTCAGATTCTGTGTCTCCCCCTCTCTGTGCCGCTCCCCTACTATCATCTCTCAAAAAAATAAAATAAAGACATAAAAAAAGTTTAAAAAAATGAGATACTGTGGAACCCTTGTATGCTGATGGTAGTGATTAAGTAAGGAGAAGGAGGCTGATCATGCAAGAGAGAATATAAAATTGCAGAAGTGTTGTCCTTGAGTAAGAAGTGAGGTTGGGGAATGTGCAAAAGCTAGCACGCATGTGCAAGAACTGTCCTACAGGGGTACAGGGATGGTTTGCCCCCTACATCAACAGCTGAGAGCTGGCTTATCAACACAGATGCACCTACGTTATGAGTTTTGCTGGTGAGAGCATGAGGAATTTCTCTTCTGGTTGCTTGTATCCTCTCAGTGAAATAAGAAATCAGGTCATGAGCTGAGAGTGAGTAGGGAGGGGCGTTAGAGGTTGGAGGAGGGAAGAGAAGGGATCAGATGACGGTCTAGGAGAAAAGGAAATAATTCAGGGAAATGCTTCAAGATTGGCTGGCTACACATCCGCTGTAGGTTTGTGCTAATTAATTCAGAGTAGAGTGATAGAGGCAGAAAAGGGCAGGGGAATTGAATATATACACAAGGGAATTAAGGCATGCAGTAAAGACTTGAGGGGAGGTAATGATCAGCAAGAAGGTGATGGGGTCAATGGATTAGAGGTGAAGTGGAACAGCTAGTTGAGTCCAAGGACTGGAGGGAATGAGCTGGAAAAATAGGAAATGGTGTAGGATATCAGGTTTGAATTTGAGATTATAAAGGGTTATTTTTCCATAAACATTCTCACTGCCTGCTATTGTTTCTAAGGGTTCAATAAAAGTCAGTTTGACGTTGCCTAAGAATAGTGCACAGAAGCCAATGAATCTGGTTCAGAAAGTACCCCCTCCTTCCCTCCTGCTTTCCCTCCCTCTCCACCTCACCTGCCCTCCCTCCCCAACCCCCAATAATTCTGAAATGGAATAAAACTACTCAAATGTGAATTTAACCAAAACAGACTAAAGCCAAAGCCTGATGAAAGAGCACCTTTCCACCACACTAAAGATGTAGAGAAAACATAAAATGAACGTGTTGCTGATAGAAGCTGAGAGGAAGAACACAAGAAACAGTTGTCTCTGACATTTAAGCAAGCCCAGTGCTGGGTGGTTTTAGATTTATATGACTGATAAATAATACAAGATTCCCTGTAGAGGACAAATCCAAGTGAAAAATAACCAGTTGAATAAAGAGGTATGTGGTTAGTAATCTCAACAAGAAAGGCTGAGCTATTCTGAAATCCATGATATCAAATGATGATTTTTCACTTCTAAAATTGCACCATTGGCATTAGGAAAGAAAAGTTTAAATTGCGTTTTATGGTTAATCTGGGATTGTTCTTTTATTTAGAACATTTTTGTCTATTTTTCAAAACCTCTCTATTTTCCTTCTAATTCAAACATTCCAGCAAAATTCTTCTCAGCATCCTGGCATTTGGCATTTCCCAGCGGTGGAGTATTTCTTCTAGAAGGGAGGTAGGGCAGGGATTACTATGCTTTTCCCTGGAAGTAATGTGATTTCAAAAGTGAAAAGAAAATCCATCCACTTTTTTTACACTAAAAATTAAACATTGTGGCATTCATATTTAGCAGAAAAAATGCAAATGTTAATGAAATATAAAAAGATGTCTAATATCACTAACATTTATTTAACTCATATAGTGTTTATTACATGTCAGGCACTGCTCTAACCACCGGGCACTATTCTAAATTTTTACAAATATTAACTCCATTTATTCCAATAATAATCTTATTTGGCAGGTACTATTACTTTTCCTATTTTCAACGGGAACAATGAAACTGAGTCACAGGGAAGTTATGTAAGTTGCTAAGGTCACACAGGTAGTATGCAACACACCCAGGCAGCTGGACTACAGGTCCATGCTTTTAGACACTATGCCATGCAATCTTGCTAGGAAAATGCAAGTTCAATTGATACCATTTGCTATCCAGCAGATTGGGAAAAAAAATTTTTTTTTAATTAGTAACATCAAATGCTGATAAAGATGTAGGCAAATGAACAATCAAATATTGTTATACCCTTCTTAGAGGGCAATCTGGCATATTCACTAAAAATTTGCAGGACACAAAACTCTATATAACATTCCACTTTGAGGACTCTGGCCAACAGAAATAAAAACATCAGTATATGAGGTTGTATGTGAAATTTCAGCATTGCTAGTGGTGATGACAAAATTGGATATGCCACAAATGTCCATCACAGAAGCTATGGTTGAATAATGTTACATCCATACTATGGAATACTATGCAGCTATTATATATGACTTCAGTCTGTCTATTGACTCAGAGAAAGTTGCAGTAATGTGTACAGTAAGATCCTAACTTCTTGTTAAGTATTTTTATGAGCACACGTAACATTACTCAGGAAGTAGGATATGGCAGAGAAGATTATTAACTTTTTCTTTATATATTTCTGAATTGTTGGACTTTTTATATAAGCTAGTATTGCCTCTGCAATTTAAAATCTAAGTTAGAAAGGGGCGCCTGGGTGGCTTAGTCGGTTAAGCGTCCGACTTTCGCTTAGGTCATGATCTCGCGGTTCGTGGGTTCGAGCCCCGCGTCGGGCTCTGTGCTGACTGCCAGCTCAGAGCCTGGAGCCTGTTTCAATCTGTGACTCCCTCTTTCTCTGACCCTCCCCTGCTCACGCTGTCTCTCTCTCTCTCTCCTAGAAATAAATAAAAAAACATTAAAAAAATTTAAAATCTAAGTTAGAAATAATTATAAATGTAAATGTGATGATCAGCCTACATTTGTTTTATATTTTCGACTCCACAAAGGAAATTATATAAATAAATAGCTTTTCCATTCAGATGTGAAAGACTCAGAGTCATATTTATGGACTCCTCTTATGTACAGGCATTGTACATAGTTCTCAGAAATTACAGAATAGACATTAATTTTCTTTAATGTGCATTTATAGCAACAGAAAGCAAAAGGAATAGTTTGCTCACTCTTTGTCTAATAGTGTAACTAGCCAGTGGAGAATAATATCATTTTAAAAATCAGCGTATGATCTACAATCTCCATTCCTATTCCTTCAATTTCACACTCAGGTTGGAGAGAGAATCCACATTTAAGAGGGAAATGGAGGGGCTGGGGGTGTTGAAAGGTTTTAAAATTCCTTTCTTCTTTGATAAAGGGAATTAGACAGACGTTTCTTGGGCCTTTGCTTCCTTCTGTCCATACTCTACACTGTGCAGGACTTGAAGCAATAAAGTTGGAATCTGGAATAGTGGCTGGGAATGGTCAGGGCACAGGGACTATGATAGGGATTCTGCCAGCATCTTTTGATTTCTGGCTGTGTGAACCACAGGCCCTTCCTGGCTGGTGAAATTTGAAGTGCTGCTGCCATCTGCAGGGGTTCCCCATTGTCATATGTGAGTAGAGTCACAAGTGCATCAGATCCAGTCTCATAACCCTCTGTAGGAGTTCTGAAGTCACAGCCAGTAAGCAGACATCCCAGGTGCCCGCTAAAATGAAGGTAATTTGTCATAAAACCTAAGACAGTTACCTGACAAGGCAGCTTTCAGTGTTTATGTTTAATGTTATAAAATAGTGAATTTGTCCTTTTAAGAGGAAATATGTATTGAGTTAAGATGTAGGGTCCAAAAGGCTGCGACTGAGAAGCAAGCCAAGTCTTAAAAAAATGGGGGAGGAGAGTAAGTTATAGTCTTTTAGATGCTCCCGGTGGCTCTGCAGACAATCAAGTCAGTCTCCCCTGAGGATCACAGTCTCAGTTTCCACTGCTAACATCAAGTTTGGAGATTGTTTGGTCAAGAACCTGTGGGCTTCCATTTTTATCTGTTTTATTGAGTGGTTGGTTCATTAATTCTGAGCCTGTCTCTGTCCTCTGATTTCTTGGATATGGATAATTGATAGGAAAGGCCAAATTGTCTAATAGCATGAAACTCCACTTCTTTCCCAGAAATAATTCTACTTCACTATGATGTGAAGAAAAATTAATTAAGCCCTATAACAAAAATAGGTCCATTACACGTCTTTCTTCATGATGGTTCGAGGCACCTGTGAATGGTCTGGTAGGTCCAGGAGAACATGAATATCCCTGGTGGCTCCCAGGGTGTCAGAGGCCCAATCTTCAGGCCATGATACCACAATATTGTCTACAAATCCTGAAATACTGAAGTTCTCATACAGCTCACTTCACATTTTCTTTTTTGTTTCTTCATCATTTTAAGCAATCCTAAGCTCTCATGACAAATCAAAATGTACCTTATAGAGTCCACTTTTGTTTTTGATTGACATTATTAAAAGCAGAGAGTAAATTCCTTTCAATTTACCTTTAGAGAAATGTCAAGTCATTTTAAGAGACATCCAAGTTCCCCTTCACCACAAATCTGGCAATTAAAAAATGTGTACAGAAAAAAAGGATTATAACACAAAGCTAGCACATTGATGGATGTTAGATCATTGGCATGACACTTCAGAAACTTTGCTGTATCTGGAAAAATGTATTTGTCCTACGAAATTTTGCAGTGGAGTTATTGATTTCTGTGGCAAATGCTTTATAAGGGCTCATTCATATGCTCAGTATTCTACTAGGCACTTTTTCTATGTTACCTCTTCATTCTTCACGGTGATTCCGTGAAGGTCGTACATTCCCATTTAGCAGATAAGGAAACTTGGATACAGATAGTTTACCTAACTTGCCTAGAGTGACGTAGAATTGGAAGCCCAGTGTGCCTTACTTTAACGCCTACAATACTTGCGTAATAGCATCACCAAAGCAGGATTTGCTGAGCTCTTTCCTGTAGACTATGATTATGAAACAGTCATTCAATGAACATTTGACTCTTTGCTACATTCAAGGCGTTGTGAATTTTATTAATATAGCACTAAGAGAAAAAAATAAGTCAGGCCTAAAATTAGACCATAAAACAAGCAAAAGTTATAAAAATGGAAACTATGACTCAAAGTATATTGAGCTATTTGTGTTCACTGCCACTGGGGGCATTGCTGATTTCCAAGTAGAAGGAGAACAAGAGATCAGATTCACATAGGAGAAATCTTATACCCTTAAGATAAATTTGAACCCATCCACAATGCCACATAGGAAAAAGAAAATAGGGGTTAAAACTTAAGACAAATCAAAATACACCTAAGCACCATTTGGGCATCTGGGCCAAGCTATAGTTTATAATTTTTATTTCTACTTTCCTTCCTATCCCTATTACATCTGACCATACAAGCCTTGAAATGGAAAAACAAATGATCCCCTGCAAAATTTACCCCATCTCGTTTTATGTGTAATGTTGTTACTATTTCTGAATCTCAGTGCCTATAGCATTAATTCAATGTTAGGGCAAATCTGGCCATGTTCAATTTCACTGCACTCGCTACTCTGTCTATTCTTCCTACAGAGCTCTAAATGTCCCAGACTCAGGATTTAAACAGTGAAGCCACCATCTCAGCCTGGTGCCCTCAGAAGCCTCTGGTGCCACGACGCAGATACTTACAGCTTAATGAACCACTGTTTTTAGTGTGCTGCTAAATGAGGTTGCAAAGAGCGAACCATCCCTAATGCATCAGCCTTTCACTTAAGGAAAGGGGTTTTTCTCATCACTTATCAGACTTCACCTGAAGGGCAAATGCACCCCCAGACCTTCACATTTGGGTAAACTGGGAGGTCTTAAAGAAGCAGATTTGACTCTGCCTGCTGATCTGATTTTCTGCTCTAGCAGTTATCATTAATATTAATGCTAAATTAGAAGAAGACACAGAGGGGTCCTCAGGCAGAAAGTCAGCACAAAACCCTGAATGTGAATTGTACAGGATGCCCGGGCCACACTTTGTGCTAATAATGATGAAAACTTTACAGATAAATGCTACCCAGATTCAACCTAAAAGCAGTGATATCACTGATCCTATAATGAAAGGTACTACAGATGAAAAGTTGAGAAAAATCATTTGGATTTCTATCTAGGGATGTACCCCATAGTCAAAGAAACCTTCTAATCTAGAGCTGATAAGGACATTCGTCTTGATATAAACTGCCCCAGACATTATTAGGAGTGTTCATTTTTTCCTACCACCTCAACCTCAACATGTCTAGAATATCACCTCTGGCACTCCTAGCCTCCTCCTAAAATCACTTGATACCTCAGCTATCCCAGTGTCTCTGGCTACAAACAGTAGGACTTCCCACAGCCCCTCCCTTGGTCCCTACATTCAATGTCTTCAGGACTTCCTTAGTGAGATCCATCTCATCATCTTTTCATCTGCCTTTCCCCTTGTCCAGACTCTCATCGTTGCACTTCCCACATGACTTAACCCTGAAGTATAGCAGAAAATGCCAAAAAAAAAAAAGAAAATGCCACCTCAAATCTGCCACTTTGATGTGCTGATTATTTTGAGCTGTAGGCACATGAAAACCAGCAGATGCAAGGAGAGGCTTACTCTAAACTCCTGTCATCCTCCAAAAGGAACTCACTTATCATCAATCGCCTCCCCAGGAGTTACAGCAACTAAAAAAGATGGACTCATCACAGGAGAGGAGACTAAAGTCCATACCACACCCAGACAAACTTTGTCACAAACTATCATACCTTCCATCTATTCTTCTTAGGGGCCATTCATCTCCCTTCATTCTTCCCTAAGAGGCCTCCAACTCCCACCCTGCTTTCCCTATTAAGATAGTGTGTAATCCTGAATTGTAAGCCACTTTGGAGCCACTCAGTTTTTCTTTCATGTGTATATGAGGTAAACATGTTAATAGGCTTCTATCTGTTTTCTCCTGTAAATCTGCCTTTTATTGCAGGCATCTCAGCTAGGAACTCAAAATGGTATGGGGAAAATTATTTTCATCTCCTACAATCTCTGGCCAGACTCGTGGCCCTTGCAACATCCTTCACCCTTGCAGCACAGCTTAATTTTCCTAATGTGAAACACTCCCCCATGCAAACCCTGTCTATAGCTCTCAAGTCTTCAGAATAAAGTTCTGACTCCTCAGCTCCATGATCATCATAGCATGGGCTTCAAATACTTCCCCTCTGTGCCCACACTGCTTCAATCAGACCAGCCTCTCCTCCCTCCCTGTAACAGGCTACCTGCCCTATGATTTCAGCCAGTCTGCCTCGTCTCTCATATAAATCCTACTTCTTTTTAAAAAAAATTTAGGTTACAGGGGCACCTGGGTGGCTCAGTCAGTTGGGCGTCCAACTTTGGCTTGGGTCTGATCTCACCGTTTGTGAGTTTGAGCCCCGTGTTGGGCTCTGTGCTGACAGCTGAGAGACAGGAGCCCGCTTTGGATTCTGTGTCTGCCTCTCCCTGACCCTCCCCCACTCACACTCTGTCTCCCTCTCTCAAAAGTAAATAGACATTAAAACAATAATAATAATAAAAAGCTCAGGTTACATGAATCACCACCACCCTCCCTGTAGGCCACCCCAATTCATCTTTCCGTGTTCTTTTCTCTATTTCTTTCACTTTTCACTTTCTGTTCTTTTCGCCATTTATTTATATCACTATTTCCCAGCTAACTCCTGCAGAGATTACTGAGTGTGTCATTCATTTACCACTTCCCGTAATAATAATAGCTAACACATATAGTACTTTCTAATGCCAGATTCTATATAGTGCTTTACATATATTAATGTATTTAAACTCACAACAACCCTGTGAGGCAGATACTATTATTATCTTCATTTTACAAATCAGACAGAGTGCTCGCTTCGGCAGCACATATACAAATCAGACAGAGCGCTTACACAACTTACCCAAGGTTCCAGGCTAAAGAACTACACTGTCGGGATGTTGACCCAGGCAATCACATTCCAGAAACTCTTTACTACATTCTGATAGATAATCTTTTATTATTCATTAATTTTTACATCTGCTTTTATCTCCCCAACCAGATTCTTTAGGGGAAGAGTTAGTTCTTTACAGTTTGCTGACTTCATCTGCCTTATAGTCTTAAATTATTTCTGGAAATAAAAGGTGGGATGTAAACAAATAAGTTTTCTTACACACCAGTCTCCCTGAAAATTTATGACTAGACCTTATAAAGGCTTTTGTCATCTTCTTTGAATCATATATGAGCCTGGAAAATCTGACTTTATATAATGTATGAATTCAAGTAACAAGGGCTATAAAATGAAGCCACACCCCACCTCCTCATGAACACACCAATTTCTAATATATTTAAAAGTATTTTTGCAGGGGAAACAATTCCCAAGAAAATAATTCTCAAATGCATTAAATACAAAATTATTGTTGAAGAAATTTTGGAGAGTGTAGTCAGACTACTGAAATGCTGATTGCAGTGTTATCCTGAAAGAAGTTTGTGCAGCACTTAGATCCTTAGAATTTATCATTCTAAATGTAGAATTGCTTATGAGGTCAGAAACCTTGTGTGATACCATCACACTGATATTGTCCAAGCACCTCACATAGTCATACACATATTAGGTCTTTAAAATTTCTCTGGATTTGTTCCTCCAACTTTCGGGTTATCTTACTGTCACTGATTGCTTTTCTTGTATTTCCCTGGAATACATTAATTTCTCCCAAACTAATGGATTCTGCTCCTCAGCCCTTCCGTCCATCTTTTCAAGCAGCTTTATTTTCTTTGTTCATCTTTTTCTGGGCCATTACATTGTCTACTAGAGTTAGCCTGTAATATCATATCTGCCAGCAGGGGCTGCCATTTGCCACAGGATTTACTAATTTTCAAAATTCTCTAGATCTGAAACTCCAGATTGTATAAAATAGTACAGTGCCTAATTTATCAACTTGGCAGGTTTGAAATGCTATAAAATCAGTTACTTAAAATGAATGATACTTGTAATGTGCTGCACAGTTTTAATGAGCAGAGCGCTACTGCTCCATTAAGACAACAGGAGAGCACATTGGGAAACAAGCAGCAAGAATGTGAGGTTAAGAGAATAGCAGGAAAACCTGTTCTTGCCCACAAGATCCCACTGGGGACAATATGTTCAATAAACAATTGACTTCCTCATTGGCAAATAAAAGAAACTCATCTTAGTGTCTTTCATCATCTATCTATCCTCTCACTTTCCATACAAGGTCAGCCCTATATTACCTCCTATAAAAATTATACCAATAACCTTATATCCTTTCTCCTGCCCCAAGCTCTTCCCACTAAAAACCATTTGGTGCAGTGCTGGAATAATCTTTCTTAAACAATACTTTTTTTTTTTTTTTAACTTTTTAATGTTTTATTTATTTCTGAGAGAGAGAGAGACAGCGTGAGCAGGGGAGAGAGAGTCAGAGAGAGAGGGAGATACAGAATCTGAAGCAGGCTCCAGGCTCTGAGCTACCTGTCAGCACAGGGCTCAAACCCACGAACCGTGAGATCATGACCCGAGGCGATGTAGGACCTCAACCGACTGAGCCACCCAGGTGCCTGTAAAACAATACTTTCTTAAAAACCTTGTGATGTCCATAATCAAGGCAAGCCTTATTCACTGTGACACGCCATGCCCTGTAATCCACTCTGAAGTTATCTGTCCAACCTTACTTTCTATTCCCTGATTCTCCACTTTGGCAAGACAGGGGCTTTTCTTTTTCCCCACAGATTAAGCTCATTTCCACCTTGGTTCCTTTGTGCCTGCTAATCTACTAGTCCACACACCTGAAATGCCCTCCTTCTTCTCTTAACTCCTTAGTCAACGCTATTGCTGTATTAATTTCCCAGGAGTGATTAGGTGCATGGAATATTTGCTGGTTAACATAATTCCTTCTCCCAGCATCCCTGGGAGCACCTAAAGTATAAGACAAGGACTCTACACCAGAGCAATATTAATGAAATATAACACTGTAACACTTTCGTACAGCATTTAAACGAGCAGACAACACACCGATAATTCCTAGGGGACCTCAGCCAACACTAGCACTTCTACTTGCCCACGGTCATTTTGCATTTTCAGCTGAAATGTGATTTTGAAGGAGCCACCTCACCTTCACAGGACTTGTTTTGACTACATGAGTAGAATCTGGGAGGGATCTGTGAGATCATCTTTCCCCTCTGCCCACATTTTCTTAATCTCCTGCCTTCCTGAAAGTCATAGGCCGCCCTTTTGTTGTTGTCTGCCCCTACTACTCTGGACTTAAGGCACACAAATCACGACATCTGGTGGGATCACCAGAAGGAAGCCTGGCACCATAATGTTCCTCTTTTCAATATTTTCCTATGTTGGCCAGAGTCACTTCTTAACTGCAGTCAGTCTTCCAAAGGCCTCTCTGCCCCCTCCGTTAACCAACCACTGTCTCTTCTATGATATACTTCTAATTTACTGTTTGGGGATGAAATATGGTCTATTTAGAATCAGAAATCAAAGGTTTATAAATTTTTTTTAATTTATTTTAGAGAGAGAGAATGAGAGTGGGGGAGAGGGGCAGAGGGAGAGAACGAGAGAATCTCGAGCTGGTTCCATGCTCAGCACAGAGCCCGACATAGGGCTTGATCCCACAACCCTGGGATCCCACAACCCTGAGCCAAAGTCAAGAGTCAGACACTCAACCTACTGGGCCATCCAGGTGCCCCCAGAAATCAAAGGTTTAGATTCACGTTCTGGCTCTGCTACTTTCTAGCTGATATATTTGAACCTCTTACCTCAAAGATGAAATGGAAATGAAAACATCTACAAGTCAAGAAGTGAACTCAAAGGAAAGAATGTACAACGAAGCCCATTGAACACTATATAGCACTATACACAAGTAAAGTCTTATCTTTCCTCATTCACTCAAGTAGGAATCACAAACATAGTTCACTTCATGAGGCAGAGACAATAAGAACAAAGCTAAAAATCCTGGCAGGAAAGAGGAGTTCTCCAGTTCATTTTTAATTAGCATCATTAAGTTTAGAAATAAGAATTTGTCTACCAGCTCTATCTGAATGCCATCTAGTGAACATAAAGTTCTTGTGATAATAGTAGAACTACAATTACAAGTGATGATTCTTAAGGCATGGGCCTCTGCCACCATTGTCAATACACAAGGCAGGTCTTAGCCTTAACAGGAGACAAATTAATGACCACCTGTGATGTAGAACATAAAAAATTCTGAGTAAGATCTTGGTTCTTAGTGACTCTCTCCTTAACCCCCAAATCTCCCAAAATGCCATCATTAGAGCTTTGTTTTTTCAAGCAGTGGAGGGTATTTAGCCGTCTTCAAACATCCTTTATTAAAATTAAAAGGCCTATGAGCAATAACCCTTTAAATCTTTTTTATCTCACACCTTAGCAGAGTTTAGAGGAAGGTAAAGAAGTAGTAAAATAAAGAAGTAAATTAAGGAAGAAATAAAGTAAAGAAGGAAAGGTTGTACTAGAGAAGGGCAGGGAAATCAAGGTCAGGGAAATCAAGAAGGGCAGGGAAGAGTTAAGGCCTTGGAGAATCATGAGAGTGTCAAAAGAGACCAGAGGGACCAAAGATAAACTCCATACTCACCCTACTTTTGCTTTAGCCAGGCCTTGTTAATGCATGTTGTTTGCTTGATTTTGTTCTTTTTGTATCCTGAAGCTTACAATTAGCCTCAATGAATGACGAAGCCTACAGTCAAGCAAAAGTGGAAAGAAAATATATATTTTAAGGTTCAAATATATCTCTGAAGCCACCTCTGCACACAGTGAGGCCAGGGAGGGAGGATGGTGGGGGCAGGCAAGAGGGAGCCCTGCCTTGTTGTTTGAGTCCAAAGTTGATGGAGCTTCCCACCAACAGCCCTTGTTTGGCAGCATGGCACTGGAGGTGTGCCTCTTTGGACACATATTGGAGCCCTGCTTAGCTCTGTCTGCTCCTCCTCAACATGCTTCCTTTTCTATCTGCAGTATTTAGAAAGATGAGAGACAACGCTGCGAAGAACACAAAGGCTTTTGCAAACCGTCTCTGGCTTCATATCCAAAGCTGTCGCTGTCAGGGTTGGATTTAGCAACTTGGCATTTGTTTGATAGGACCACCCCTGTTGGTGGCCATCTGGAGTCTTTTGGAGAATTTTTAAAGAGGCACGATGCTCGGAGAGCATTTTGTAGTAGAGAAAGCACTGGTGTTCAATTCAGGAAGTCTTGGTTTGAACCCACCCAGCAGCAGCTAAGTGACTTTGGGCAGCCCAATGCACTTCCCTGAGCCTCTGTTTTTTTGTCAGTTAAGTGAATTGACAATTCCTTGCAAGATTTAATAGCCCAGGGCAGAGCTTCCCAGAGAGTGGTCTTTAGACCAGTAGCACCAGCAGCATCTGGAAACTCAGTAGACACACATACTCTCATCCCCCAGCTAGGCCTCCTGGAACAGAAAGACTGGGAGTTGCATCCAGCAATCTGTGTTTAAGAAACTCTCCAGGTAATTCTGACACACATTCATCTGTGAGAACCACTTCTGTAGGGTTCTATTATTCTCCCTCTGTGTCCTAAGTGTGCTAGATTTGCAGTTGGTCAAAAGTATACTGGAGACCAAGGGAAGCATTCACTTGCAAAAGTAGGTTGACCAGGCAGCTGAAGAGGTCCCAATCAGGGAGTGGACAGGGATGAAGGGGGAGAGGCTTTCATCACTTCCCCAGAAGCTTCGATGGCCAAAGTCCCAGAAAACTCTGAGACCGTCTACAAAACACATCTTTTTGGCCATGTTCTTGCAGCGCATTTTGAAAACGTCAAACGTAGCAAGAGCAAACACAGTTTTTGTTAATGATGCCAACCTCTCTTTTGATTATTTTTGTCTCTAATCCCGGTAGATACATGTCATTAGTGCTGGGGAAGGAAAATTACTTTCTTCATTTTAGTTTTTATGTTTTTCCCTCTACCTTTTCTGACAGCTCTTCGTTTCCTCTAAGTTATTAGGGACAACCTGCAAGTGTGCTGGGTTCCACCAGGGAATTGTGGTTTCCTAGCAACAGCCAGGGCCTGCTGGGCCATTCTCTGAGTCACCAGCTCTGGGCAGCTCCCGAAAAGCAATGCTGCTTGCAGAGCAATGCTCTATGGACCCCACACATGTGGGGAGTCTGCCCACCCATGTGTCCTTCACAGGAGAACAGGGACTATAGAGAATAGACCATCAACAGGACCTAAAGAATGACATAAATATGGTGCTCTTTTTTCTAAGCTAAATGGATCTTGCTTCCTGGTTATTCTGTGAAGTGCTGAAGAAGGAAAGAAAAGAGAAAGGGAAGGAAGAGCAGGGAGAGAAAGAAGGAAGGGAGGGAGGACAGAAGAAATTTTTTCAATGAACATCTCTGAGCATCTACAATGTATCCTGTAGCTACATACTGGAGATGCAAAATCAAATAAGATGTGGTCCTTGACCTCAGAAAGCTTATGGTCTCATGGGGGAGACAGCTCAGTATGCCATCATGATAGATGTAATACAGCAGACTTACTGTTTCTGGGACTGAGTATATCTGCGGAGATTCACAAGCCATAAGAGGACCTCTCTCAATTTTGTAAAGTTTCTATATCCCTGTAAAATTATTCTTATCTTTGAGATTTTCAAATGTATTGTGATTAAGTCACATATAGTATGGCCCTTACAATGTGTTTAATCTCTATATCTGTGATTGTATAAGTTTTTTTATTCTTAATGCTGTTTATTTGGGTCTTTTCTCATTGTGTGTGTGTGTGTGTTAAATCCAAGAGTTTGTCTCTTTTATTGATGTTTTTGAAATGGGTTCTTGGTAAATTTACGGATTCCACTTTTCTTTTTAATTGTATTGATTTCTGTTTGTGTTTTTATTGATTCCTTTCTCTCACTGTCCTAAAGTTTTATTTGTTTTTTATGTTCTCTTGAGTTGAAGCCATAATTGAATTCATTTATTTTCATTTTTCTTGTTTATTAATAAAAGCACTTAAAGTTGTGAATATCTCTGATTTCAGGTTTGGCTGCTGCCGTATGTCTTAATATGAGCTCTTTTGAATGTGCTTATTTACTTTTGTCTGCTTGATCTACACAGGGACTCAAGTCCCCTCTATGATTATGGTTCTCATTGTATTTCTAAGAGGTTTTGACATATATATTTGATGCCATGCTATTTAGCACTTAAAGTTTCAATGATCCCTTCATATTTGTTATGGACTGCACCTGTCAGCAATAAAAAAAAGAGGAACAAAGAAAGAAAGGAAAGGAAAGGAAAGGGAAGGGAAGGAAGGAAGGAAGGAAGGAAGGAAGAAAGAAAGAAAGAAAGAAAGAAAGACACTTCATCTCATTTAATGACTTGAGCCTTGAATTCTGCATCATCTGATATTAATTTTGTCACCCCTGATTTACTTTTATCGTCTATACCTTCCTTTTCTTTAACATAGAAGGGTCTCGTATTTTGACTCCGTGTGCTTGGTCCTGGATCTGTTTTCCCTCCGATTTATTTCTCTTTCTCTTACTCAGCTCTGCATCACACTAGGGCTCCTTCAGACTGTCAGCTGGCTCCCAGCTGGGTTTGGCCAATAGTAGAAACCAGTGGGAAAAAGAGATAAGCAAGGTATTCCTCTCTCCCTGCCTCTCATGTGTTGTTTTCTTCAATAGCTCCAGCTCCTCTCTGGCTCCAGCTCCTGCTGAATGAGTCTGTCCTGGTTCTAGCTTCTGCCAAGTGACCCCAGTAATTCCGCCTCCTCCTTTAGTCTTCTAACCAAGAGTGGATAGCAGCTTCCTGAGGTTGCTAATCTCTGGGCTGCCTCACTGTCCCCTATTTAACTTTACTTTTTCATCTCCTGTGTAATCAATTTTTTCTGCATTAAATTCCCTCTCTGGTAAATATTTAGAGTGGTTTCTATTTTCTTGTATGAGCCTTGATATACCCACTCTTTATTTTAGTATGAAATTTAACCTATTCATTTTTGCAACAAATACTGTGGGTTGACGTCCTAACACCCACTCCAAACCCTTTTGTCCTTGCCTTCCTCTAGTATAAAAGGCTACAAAGCCAAAAACTAAGTTCTCCTGCAGCAAGCAAAGCCATGTGGTACAATGAGACATGAATAGAATATACTGAAGATTTAGGAGAAAATCTTGTTTTCCAAATACCTATATTTGGTATTTAGTACAGGAGTTGCCCTTTCTTTCTCTAGCCCATCTTTCTTCCTGTCCAGATGAGATTTGATGGCTGGAGCTTTAGCAGCCATTGCGAAACTATCAGGAAAAACAGAAACAGAGTGAACCGAGCCCTGACACCCTTGAGCCATGGAGCGTATATCAACAGCCTCCACATTTCCTGTTACAAAAGGAAAAAAAATGATTATTTTTTAAAACCGCGAATTGTAGGATTTTCCATCATTCTCAGTAGGATGCAACTCTAACTCAATATTTCCCAGAAGAATGTAATTGGCATTTGGGGCTAGCCAATTCTTTTTGTGTAGGTGTAGACCTGCAAATTGCAAAATATTTAGCATGCTTGGTCCCAGATGCTAAATGCCAGTAACACTAGTCAAGTATTGTGCAAATCAAAGTCTCCTGCATACATTTCCAAATGCCTTTGGAAGGGATAGAGTTGCATCCTCTCCAAAACAAAAACAAAAACAAAAACAAAAACAAACAAACAAAAAAAAACAATGCACACACACACCGCACACATAAAGCTTTCTTTCGGTTTTTAAATCATTACAGAAGTTACATGGATCCACTCTCTCTCCGCTAGAAACTCATCAGTCTTCTGATGGAATCATTGTTGTAAGGACATGAGGTTAGTTACTTATTACACTTTGGGGGGAATGTGAAAGATTTTAAAAATAAAGTACGAGAATATTATAACAAACACCCATGTATCCACTATTGAGAGTTAACAAATGTTAATATTCTGTCACTTTACTTCAGATTTTTTCAAATAAAAGAAATAAAAACATTATGAAATTGAAGTCCTTTATTCTAATCCACAGTCTCAAAACTCTCCTGCTCTTCTTCTCCAGAGATAATCACTGTTGTGAATTTGGCACATATCCACTTAGTTCTTGCTTCTCACTGTCTATGTAAGCATACACAATTCGTAGTAATGTGGGTGTAGCATTGAGGACTTGTTAAATGTACACGAATACTAGCATGCTATACATACCATTCTGGAATTTGCTCTTTGACTAAGTTTACGTTTTTGGTATTTAGTTAAGACACCAATGGTGTTCACTAATTTTATGTGATGTATATTATTGAATTGTATGAGTTATTCACACTACATTTATGTATTCCCTTTTGATGGACTTTTAGGTTGCTTTCAATTTTTCACTATTAAAAAACAATGCCTAATGAACATCCTTGCAGGGATTCATGGGGGGTACATTTACAAGAGCTTCCTTAGGGTATGTGCCTAGTAGTGGAATTGTTGAAAACCAGGAGGGTGTGCACATCTTCAGCTTTGCTTGATATTTCCAAATTCTCTGAAGCTTTACTACTAAAGTCCCGCCAATAAAGTAAGAGAGTTCCTGTTTCCCCATATGGTCACCAACAGTTGGTATTGTCAGAATATTGATCTTTGGCAATTAGATTGATGGATGGGAATTAGTATGTCTTGTTATTTTAATTTGCAATTTGCCTAATTATTTGTTAGATGAAGCAACTTTTGGGGAGGAGACTTTTGACCTTTATTTTCTTCAAATTGTCATAAGTTGTGTTTGTGCTTCATCTTTCTCTCCAATAGTCTTTTTATTATTGATGCATGGGAGTTATAAATTCTAACTGATTCTAGAGATTTAGCAGACTTTTCATTCATTCGCTAAGTACCTACAATATTCCAGGCACTATTCTAAGCCTGGGGATAAAATAGTAAACAGATCAGACAAAATTCATATACTCACAGAGCTTCTATTTATTTCTTCCTTTTTCCTCCACATTCCCAAGTTTTTATCTAAATAAGCTATCTTTTTAGATCCACATTATTATAATTTGTAGGATCTTTGTTAAATTTCATATGTTAACAGCAATTATTTAAACACTGATACTAAATTTTACTGGTTTCATCTTGCAAAAAGTTCTGTGCTGCTCTAGCTTCCTCCAATTTGAATTTCTTATTTTGATTTTTTTTTCTTCAATTGCTATAGGACTTCTTCTCAGGAAGAAGCTATGGGAGTTTTCTCAGGAAGAGGAATATTTTATGAGTTCTTGAATGTCTGAGAATAGATTTTTCTATTGTCCTCACACATAAACCAAATAAGAAACTCTAGGATAATAATCTTCTCTCTCAAAAGTTTACATATGTTATTCCTTGTCTTTCAGCAATTAGTATGATGGAAAAGTAGTATGCTGACATTCTTTTTTTCCCTTTCTAGATAATTTGTTTTGCTTTGTTTGTTTGTTTGTTGCTTTACCTAACTGTAGGAAGGAACCTGCACTGAGTTCTATCTCAGTGTGGGAGTCTGAACACTAAGTTTACCTGATTCTTGGTAGGTCCTTTTAGTCTAAAATTCAAATGTTTAAGTTTAGTATTTTTTTCTTATTATTTCTTTATTGTGACCATTTCTCTAATTGCTCTCTCTTTTGGTATTTTTATTATACCTATGTTGGATTTATTGGATTTTTAAAAAATATTTTTATTTATTTCTAGGAGAGAGAGAGAAAGACAGTGTGAGCAGGGGAGGCTCAGAGAGAGAGGGAGACACAGACTCCGAAATAGGCTCCAGGCTCTGAGCTGGCAGTCAGCACAGAGCCCGACGCGGGGCTGGAACCCATGAACCGCAAGATCATGACCTAAGCGAAAGTCGGACGCTTAACCGACTAAGCCACCCAGGCGCCCCGGATTTATTGGATTTATCCCCTGCACATCTTTCCTTTACGTGCTTTATGGTTACATTTGTACATTTTCCTCTGCATTCTAGGAGAATTTCTCAATCTAATCATTTAATTCACCAATTTAATTTACTGCAGGATCCAATTTTCTCTATGCTGCCTTTATTTAAAATTTTAATATAAGGATTATATTTCTGATCCTATGGCAATATTTTCTAATCTCAGATTGTTCAGTTTTCATAAACAGAGTGTCCTCTCTAATCTTGTCCTGAAATATTAAAAGGAATTGGTGATTCACCTAAGTCTTTTCTTTTTCTGGTTTCTTGGAATAAGTCCATGCAGAGGAGTCTGATTGCTCTGACTGGCCTCCCTTATTTGAACAATTTGAATAATTGTTGAGTAATTTCTCAGACCCAGTGGTTTTTCCCTATTTACTCATTCTTGCAGCTCTTTGATTGCCTCATGTTCTCTTTTGTCTTGCCTCCAGATCTTTGCATGTGATACAAAATCTCTGAATGAAACCCTCATTCTAGCATAATGTCTGGCACACAGTAAGTGTTCAACAAAATTTTGAATTTAACAAATTAACGTCTACATTTTTCCTGTTTGGGGATCTGAAAAATGGCTTGAGAGAAACTGTACAGATCTCAAACTATTCAGTTTCAGAAAAAGGAGGAAGGGAAATTTTCCTACTTTTGAAGCTTTATTTTTACAAGATTCACAGTCTAGGTTATACCCAGAAGTTAGAAAACAGCATTTGCAAGAGAATTCCTTTGCTTAGTCCATCATGCTCAGTATATGCTTTTCCGTGTTTGGTGTGGTCCCCCAGGTCAGCTCCTTCTTCAACTGGCACAGTTTCCTCAGTACAAACCTGGTCTGATGATGCCTTCATTTTACTTGACATGGCAGATCATAACAAGGGTGGCATCAAGATCCAATTTCCCAAGGTCATTTGTAGGCTTCACATGTAACCCACATATTTTTGAACCCCTGTTAGTCTGAGCTTGGTGATTATCTGGGGCTCTGCTGAGGGAATCTACCCACTTACTTTTCAGGTGAGTGTTTCCTTTATACATGTTGAATTGCATCTGGGTCAGTACTTCCCTAAATCCATTTTTAAAGTTTTCAGTCAAGCTCGTATTCGTTTCCTAAGGCTGTTGTAACAAACTGTCACAAACTGGGTGACTTAAAATAATAGAAGCTTGTTCTTTCACAGTTCTGGAGGCTAGAAGTCCAAAATTAAGGTTTTGACAGAGCCATGCTCCCTCTGAAGGCTCTAGGGAAGAATCCTTCCCTGTCTCCCTCTAGCTTCTGCCCGTTGCCAGAAAACCTTGGCATTCCTTGGCTGGCAACTGTACCCCTCCAATCATTCCAATCTGCATCCATTATTCCATGACCTTCTTTCCTGCATATTCTGTTCCAAATATCCCTCTTCTTATAAATGTACAATCATTGGATTAGAGCCCACCCTAGTCCATTATAACTTCATTTTAGTTTGACAACATCTAAAAAGACCCTCTTTTCAAATGAGGTCTCATTTGTAAGTGCTGAGGGTTAGGACTGGAACATATCATTTAGAGGGATACAACTAAACTCTCAACAAAGCCTTTATTTTTAAAAAGTTTTTAATGTTTTATTTATTTCTGAGAGAGAGAGAAAGACAGCGTGAGCAAGGGAAGGTCAGAGAAAGAGGGAGTTACAGAATCTGAAACATACTCCAGGCTCTGAGCTAGCTGTCAGCACAGTGCCTGACATGGGGCTCGAACCCATGAACCATGAGATCATGACCTGAGCCAAAGTTGGACGCTTAACCGACTGAGCCACCCAGGCACCCCACAACAAAGCCTTTAAAAACAATTTATAAAATAAGAGCTTCTCATCACCATACAGAAAAACCCTAAATCTAGTTTTATATAAACAGTATCTTACAGAAATTTCTGGCTTCAGTTTGCATCATTTTCTGTTTTCTAGCTCTGTTATGAATGTTTTCCAATATTTATTTGGTTATTTCAAATGGAATTTGGGAGGGAAGGAGAGTTAGATGTGCAGATTCAAATCAGTATCTTAAAGTGAAATAATGTGATCTCACAAACTTTGTCAACATTCATTTATTGATAAATATTAAGTGAGATTAGTAATGGGAACTAGAAAGAATAACAGTGCATGGCTTTCAGCTATTAGTGAAATACAGACAAAATGACCAATGACATCAAAACCTCTGCTCTGATAGCTTCCTGAGCAACAACTCAAGGCACACTCCTTCCCTCAACTAAAGAGTAGCTTTCCTTCAGAGAATATACTTTGGTGCCTAGCCTAGAAAATATCTAAGGGTGTTTCTCAAAAATTTTCTAATGTCAGTAGAAATGGAAACATAACGCGCAGTGACATTTTCTCTTTCTTCTTGCTGAAACAAGAAGGGAGGCCCTCAGGCACAGGTTGAACTTTGGGAGCACTGCAGAATGGGCATCATGGATGAGGCAGATAACTGGAGGTGGAGAGAGATGAGGCATCTTCTCTGTGACCGCACCTGACCAGGCACTACTGGTAGGCTACTTTGTTTAATCTTTGCACGAGCCTGGAAAGTGAGTAGTATTAATTCTGTGTTTACAGCTGACAGACCAGGCTCAAAGGGATTAATTTACTCGAGGTCATATAACAGTTAAGTGGGAGAAGGGATGGGTTGTTAATGTGGGAGTAAGTGCTAAATGGAACAGTGAAGCAGGGATCACATACCTCAGACACAGATTTGAAATCAGACACACTTCTTTCAGTCTTGCTTCTGCTGAGTACCAACAAACTGAGCAACTTTGAGTAAGTCACTTATCTTCTCTTAGCCTCAGTCAACTCATACACAAAATGGGAATAATGCCTATCTTGATGGGGTTACACAAGACAAATATGTGATACTTGTTTCCAAAGAATATTTTTTCTCTTCTCCCACTTTTCCCAACTTAGAAAGGAAATGCCCAAGGGAATTCTAACCTGTCTAACTTTGTTGTATTAACAGTATGTTTTCTTTTCATCTCAAAATGCTTTCATATGCATTATCCTAGTTGATCCTGGTTAGGAAAGTCTAACACCCATTCCACTGCCCTGCCAGTTGAAGAAACAGTCACAGAAGCATTGAGAAATACTCCCAAGGTCGCCCAGCTCCAGTTGGAACTGGGCTCCAGACCACCTGTCTTCCAGTTACAGCTATTCCTAATGGTGCAATCCCACAGCATCGCATTTGCTGAATTACAAAGTGCTGTAGCTGTACATCAAAGCCAAAAGCTATAATAAGGTGCTATAACAGCAATTTCAGGTTGAGTTTCTATTGACCTGTTAGCTGCCCACCCTGACTGAGGCATCCACTATCTCACCCATTCTGTGTAAAATGTGGGGCTTCAATAAAGAGCCAGGTGGGGACCATCCATCAGTGTCACCTGCTGTGTCTGGAGGTCCTTTTGGAGGCAGGAGTGGGGGAGAAGCAACACTGTCCATCATCCAAGAGCTGGGAAGCAGATTCACATAACATTTATATTGTTATGCCATGGAGATTCAGCCACCTAACTCTACCTTTCAGATACAGCCTTATCTAGGAAATAGAAATGAAGACCCCTGTTCCTTAACCCCACAAATAAAATGATAAATTATCGTAAGTTACTATAAATAATATGAAGTAAATAAACATTATCTCAAAGGCTTGCTATCTATTATTTACCTTTCACCTTCAAATTTCTACATCTACTACATATCTATACACACACACACACACACACACACACACACAGAGTCTACCTCAGGTTCAAGTTGCTGGTGTATATTTATTTTGACTTTCACAGAAAACAAGGCAAATGTTAAATCCTTCTCCCTATTTGGATCCAAATCAGTAATTTTTGAGAGTCTTAACACTAGTAGACAAGATCCAGAGTAATGCTCAGTTAAAATGCTGCACAACCAGCCTCATTTCCATCGCAATATCTTAAGCTCCTGATTGTTAAACCTTCTGTGGTGGGAATCCTTTGCTTACTATTCCCCTCATGTGCAGCCTGCACGATTAGCTGCTCAAACGTGAGCCATGCCTTATGCCAAGGTGATCTCAGGCTATTGCACACATTACGCAGACTTTGCATATAAGTGGAATAAATCTCAATGACCCTAAAATCTTTCCCTCATAATCAGTTTTCTTTCCTATAAGTGCATCTCTCTAAGGACTGTCTGGGGTTTTACTGCAACAAATAAGTTAATGTAGGAGAGGAAACAGATGGGCTTGCTGCATTCTGGGATTTTTATAAAGCAACTCATTTTGGAAAGTGTAAGTGAGATTTTGTCTACAAATTCCCCAAAGACATGAATAAAGAATGGGATTTTTGGATCCCAAAATAACAAGGAAGGACAATAATTATGGTTGCAACCCACAAGTGGCCTGAGAACCCAATCAGCAGCACCGAGGTTCCAAATGCTAATTCCAGGATGCTTGCTAACTCACTTCATGTTCTTGCACACATCGGTTTACAGTTCCACATTGAGTTAGAGCTTTCATTTGCCTCACAGATTTGATAGAAGAAATACCTATTCTAAGTCAACATGTTACCTTTTATGAGCCACTAAAGAGTTGTGTACTGTACTGTATCTTAAAGAAAAGTTTAAGGCTCAGTTCAATTTAAAAATAGCAAATTGTCATCAATTGACCACTTCCATGATTCAGGACTATTTTAAAGGTAGTATGTTGGGGGTGAGGTGGGATTATATAGGAGAGGAGAAATATCAAAAGTACCAGATGGGGGCACCTGGGTGGCTCAGTTGGTTGAACATCCGACTTCAGCTCAGGTCATCTCACAGTTTGTGAATTTGAGCCTGGCGTCGGGCTTTGTGCTGACAGCTCAGAGTGTGGAGCCTGCTTCAGATTCTGTGTATCCCTCTCTCTCTGTCCTTGCCCTGCTCACACTCTGTCCCTCTGTCTCTCTCAAAAATAAACATTTAAAAAAAAAAAAAACAGTACCAGATGATCCCATCTTTCCTGAAAACCGTGCCGGGATGAGTCTCTGCATGGCTGTACCATGTGACCATTCTGCTCCCTCACTCTACTGCCCACTTCATCCTGAGCCATCTTAAACAGAATAGAAATCTGCCCCAAAGGGCCCAAAATGGAGATGGGGTAACCAGAAACTTCTCCCTGAAATTTGAAACTGAAAAGCCATGGGTTTCATCATACACTGCTGGTAGGAATGTGAAATGATGCAGCCACTGTGGAAAACAGTATGGAACCTCCTCAAATAATTGAATGTGGGATTTCTGTAGGGCCAGCAATTCTACTCATAGGTAGATAGTCAAGAGAATTGGAAATATGTTTCCACAAACACTCATACACAAATGTTCATAGCAGCAGTATTGATAATAGCCAAAAAATAGAAACAACCCAAATGTCCATCAGCAGCAGTATGCTAAGTGAAAGAAGCCAGATGCAAAAGGCTGTATATTACATGATTGAACTGATATGAAATGTCCAGAATAGGCGGAATCCATAGATACAGAAAGTAAATTAGTGGTTGTTAGAGAATGGAGAGAGGGGATCTTTGGGACTAGCTGCTAATAGGTATGGGGTTTCTTTCTGAGGTGATGGAAATGTTCTGGAATTTGATAGTAGTGATGGCTGCACAACATTATGAATATACTAAAAACCACAGAAGTGCACACTGTGAAATGATGAATCTTACATTATATGAATTTGTTTAAAAAATACTTATTCCACTCATCACCCCACCAAGAAGTTAGAAGCACTTTCCAGGTTTCCTAGGAGATCATATGGAAATAATGGAAATAATGGAAAAAATGAAAATACTCTGAAGTACAAAATACCCAATTTTACTGAAGAAAAAAAAGTTCATTTTTACTTGATCGGCACACTTAAAAAACCACGAGGCCCAACCATAGCAAGAACTTAGAGTAACAAATATCTCACCCAAGGAACAGAAGGAACGGAGGGCATAGCAAATGCTGTGTTCACCAGACCCCTCAGTCAGTACCGGAAGGAAACCCTCTCTTCTGGGCAATTGCCAACTACCCAGAGAGTTCCTCTCAAGTTTTCTTCGTCCCCTTTACCTCCTCTGAGGGTATATCCTTATTTCCCACTAAAGGCCTAAATGGTTAATGTTAGGGAGGACACTCAGTCAAATACAGTAGAGAAGATTGGGCCATTCCAAAGCCTATCTTTCTTTTTTTTTAAAATCAACTACATAAGAATTTAGCTTTTCTCCCTAAGTATAAAATAATGTGATATATGATAGGAGACAGCCTTGGTGGACACCCTTCCTAACAGCATCCATGAAAATTAACTTTCATTGATTTGCTATTAAAATTCTACATCCATAACTACTTTGTATAATGATTTACTAGGTAAGGCTGATTTTGAGTTATGAGCTGGCAGGTGCATAGGTACAAATATAGCAGAGAATGCAATCCCTTTAAGGATGCTGGGAGGTGCCTAAACTCAGCATCACTATTAACCCCAAAGTGCCTGAAGATCGGAATCTCTGCATCTTCGAGAGATGCAGCTTGCAGAAACTAGTGCTTGCAAAATCAGGATGTTGCCTGTGAGGTCATTAGACCTTGGCCTAAATCTAATTTGAATAATTACATTTTGTTCCACCCTGAGTCAGGAGAGGCCCCTGATTAATAATCAGCATTTGGTGCATGCCAGTGAAGTCTTTGCTGCTATAAATAGACAGAGTTAACAATCTGATTAACTATAGCAACTGGCAAAATGAACACTCCATTCAGGGAGAGAGATAGATGACAATATTTTTAAGGTCTGTGAGCAGTGAGCTGTTCCTGACCCTAATCCATTAGCAGTTACTGTCAAAGGTCACTCTGTTAACCCTCATTATAAAAAACCCGTTCCAAAAGCTGCCACCTTTTCTTCCTGGGGGCAGGCATTTCAGCAATAAATACTCTATAATGATATGAAAGAACCTTGAGGCACCTAAGGATAAAATGAGGTTGGAGAAGTATGTCACTGTCATTCTTTTTATTTATTTATTTTTTAGTTTATTTATTTTGAAGGAGAGACAGAGAGAGCGTGCATGAGCACAAGCGAGGGAGGGGCAGAGAGAGAAGTAGAGAGAGGGAATCCCAAGCTCTATTGGCAAAGAACCCGATGTGGGTCTTGAACTCAGGAACTGTGAGATCATGACCTGAGCCAAAACCAAGGGTCAGACACTCAACCGACTGAGCCACTCACCCAGGTGCCCCTGTCATTCCAATACTTCTACCCATTGACAGTCCACAGCCCTTGGACTTGCTATCCTCTGTGACCAAGCTTCTACCTCTAATGGCCAGACAGGAACAATTATGCCATTGTCTTTTGCACATTAGTGTTTGGCTCTTGTGGAATTTCTTTGAGGCTTTCTTCTACCCAGTTGTAATAAAATCAAATCCAGTATAGGGTCTCCTGAGCAAAGAGTGTGTTCTATTAAACGATTTATAATCTGAAGTTCACAGTCTGATTTCCATCTGGGAGTATCCAAATTTGGTCTACTATTGAATTAAAATGAGCATTTTACTGACAGTAGCATTTCCATCTTTTTTTCTCCTCTCATCTTTTATTAATGATGCTGTGTCTCACTGCCTTGTTCTGATCCCCAACAGAGGATACCTGAGCCCTAGAGTACCAAGCCAGCTAAGCTGTGATCTCACTGTTGAGCCAATTGCTGACATTTACAGAGGGTCTTAAAGACAGGATCTGGGTTGTTCACACATTATCTAAATGCAGATAGCATCCTAGTGGCAATTAGCCCAGTGCCTGGGGTCCATCTCCATATTTGACCTTAGATTTTATATTTCTTTCCTTTCCTACTATCAAACCTCTCTCCTGGGTAGTGTTTATTTATTGTGTTGGGCCTCTGCCTTCACTGCTATGTCAAATGCCATCAAGGGTGTCCTGATGACAAAGTCCCATTTCCACTGTTTTGTTGAAGCATCTGCTACCACCCAACACATTTTACATTCCATCTTTACATTCTAATTCTCTCTTCCCTGAGTTCAATTAGAATTCTTTTTGGTTTCCTTCAACCTTGGTGATAGGTATGCCAGATTTAGCAAACAAAATGATAGGACATCCATTTAACTTTGATCTCAGATGAAAATGCATGGGGCATATTTACATTGAAATGTTCTTTGTTGTTTATCTGAAATTCAAATCTAACTAAGCATCCTGTATTTTATCTGGCAACTCTACTTGGTGATGTTATTTCTCTGCCACTCTTTAGTCTTTGTTCTTATTATTTCCTTTATCTTCACTTGCCCTTCTCTCTGAATTTATCTATTCTACTAGGCTCAACTATCATATCACTTCCAGATCACCTCACTCCTTCCTCTGAACTCCTTAAATATATTCAGCAACTTAATACACCTCCTTGTCACATATATCTCTTCTATTGTCTTAAATTATTATTTGAATCTTTCATGTGCTTATTATTATCCCTGACAACTGATTTTAAATTTCTGGAGGTCAGAATTCTTCTTTGTATCCCAAGGCTTGGAAGATAGCTTCCATGGCTGGGCTGCCAACGAATGTGTAAAATTCCTAGCCCTTGGTTTCTGCTCATCAAATTAATCCTTTTCATTTTTATGTGAGGCTACCTAGAAATCTTACCATTATGTTTCTTTAGTCCGTTCACTCTCCCACTCTCCTGGGCTGTCACATCTCTTCATAATTCCAGCTCTTCCCCCTCACTGTTAGCTGATAGCCTTGCTTCCTACATTGCAGAGAAAAGAAAAGCATTCAAAGAAAACTTCCACATGCTCTTCCTTGTATAATAAACAACCACTAGTGTGTGTGCCCATATACCCCTCCTTCCCTCCTGTGACAGTGAATCTGCTCTCTGCTCCTTTCCAAAGCTAACCCCTCCCTTGTTCAGTGCATCTCATCTCCCCTGCTGACTCAAGAACATCACCTCAGAAATGCCCCCTTCTCTCCCCTGTATAATCAATGTGCTCTTTTCTATAGGATCATTACCATTAGCATGTAGTATTTCCTCTTTTCATAAGCAAACAAGCAAACAAACCTCTCTCTCCCTTGACATCAAATTACTCTCCAGCTACCACATTACTTTTCTGCTCTCTTTCCAGCAAAACTCTTCCAATGGGTCTATATTTTCTGTCTCCACCTTCTCTTACCATTTTGTCCTGAAACCACTGCAATAAAGATTTCGTCCCACCTACACCTAAACTGTTTTGTCAAAGTTACCTGTTAATTGCTTCCTAATTATTATACTAAATGAAAACAACTTAGTTTCACCTAACTCAACCAGACAGTGGTATGTGAATTGAGTTTACTGCTCTAGCAATTGTCCCTCTCTTTTCCACGTAATTGGTTTGAATGTTCTTGAAACAGCACATCTTTCCTCTTGAAAGAGCACATCTTTCCTCAGCTTTCATATCACCTCTCACTTTTGTTTTTCCTCCCCCCCTGACTGGCTGGACCTCTTCCCTCAACTCCAGACTCATATGTCCATTTGTGGACACAACGTCTCTACTTGGAAGTTTACAGTGAAAATCAAATTAAAATGTCCAAAACCAAACTGGTTTCCCCACTCTTCTCCCAAACCTGCTTCTCCCACAGAATTCACCATCTTTTTTTTTCAATGTTTATTTTTAAGAGACAGAGTGAGTAGGGAAGGGGGAGCAAGAGAGGGAGACACAGAATCTAAAGTAGGGCCCAGGCTTTGAGCTGTCAACACAGAGCTCAATGCAGGGTTCGAACTCCTGAACTGTGAGATCCTGACCTGAGCTGAAGTCAGATGCTTAACCAACTGAGCCACCCAGGTGCCCCAGAATCCACCATCTTAATAACTCTGAAGTCCACTCTTCCAGTTGCTCATACCCAAAACCTTGGAGTCATCCTTGAAACATCATTTTTTCCCACATCCCACATCCAATCAACTGCAACATCGTGTCATGTCGACCCTCAAAATGTTTTTGGATCTGGCCATTCTCACTACCTCCACCTCTTGCCTACATTATTGCACTTGGCAAATATTCATCAAATATTTTTGCGTGCATAAATGAATGAATGGAAGTGTATACTGTATACACATTAACCTTCTCCTAACCACAGTGTTCTAAAAGAACTGCATGTTTGGGGCCCCTGGGTGGCTCAGTTGGTTAAGTGTCCAAATTCAGCTCAGGTTGTGATCTCCTGGTTCATGGGTTCAAGCCCTGTGTTGGGCTCTGTGCTGACAGCCTGGAGCCTCCTTCAGATTCTCTCTCTCTCTCTCTCTCTCTCAAAAATAAATAAACTTTAAAAATAAAATAATTGCATGTCTGCATGTTTAAGTGTCCAAAAATAAAGGTTTATTCATTCCTTTATTCACTCAACAAATACATATTGACCATTCACCTTGAACCAAGTGTTTTCCTAAGCACTACAGAGTGCAACATATAAAGTAGAGAACAAAAAATTCTGTCCCTGGGGCGCCTGGGTGGCTTAGTCGGTTGAGCGTCCGACTTTCGCTTAGGTTATGATCTCGCGGTTCGTGGGTTCGAGCCCCGCGTCGGGCTCTGTGCTGGCTGCCAGCTCAGAGCCTGGAGCATGTTTCAGTCTGTGACTCCCTCTGTCTCTGACCCTCCCTTGCTCACGCTGTCTCTCTCTCTCTCTCTCCTAGAAATAAATAAATAAATAACATTTAAAAAAAAATTCTGTCCCTGGTATGAATTAGCTGTGTTTCCTTTGGCAAGAAAACAGCTTCCCTAAATTTTGCATTGGCCTGTAACATGAGATGAAAAAAGTATCCAATCCACCTTGTAGGGTGATTGGAAAGAACAAATAAGATAATGTTTTCACTTGCCTGTGCTTTGTAAGCATCCTACTGCTATGTAAATGGAAATTGTTACTGATCCTCATAACAACTTTATGAAGCAGGTAGGACAGTATTTTTTATAACCTCCCTATTTCCTTAATTAAAAAAATTATAAAAGCTAGTGATTTGCTCCCAAATCAGAGCTAATTAGAAGCGGAGGTAGAGCTGTATCTCAGGTCTTCTGGCCTGTGTCCTAGCTCTATATTCATAGTACTCTTCGTTGTGGAGATTAATGGAATTATGTTTACAAAATCCTTCAAAAGTCTGGCAAAGGGTCTAGAGAAGTATCTGCATTCATTTCCTAGGGCTGCTGTACCTAGCACAAATGAGCGGCGCCTGGGTGGCTCAGTCGGTTAAGCGTCCAACTTCAGCTCAGGTCATGATCTCATGGTTTGTGGGTTCGAGCCCCACATCGGGCTCTGTACTGACAGCTAGCTCAGAGCCTGGAGCCTGTCTTCAGATTCTGTATCTCCCTCTCTCTCTGACTCTCCCCTGCTTGTGATGTCTCTTTCTGACTCTCAAAAATAAATAAAAAACATTGAAAAAAATTTTAAAAACAACAGAAATGTATTCTCTCACATTTCTGGAGGCTAGAAAACTGAAATCAAGGTGTCAGCAGGCCATGCTTCCTTTGAAGGCTCTAGGGAAGAACCTTCCCTCGACTTGTGCCAGCATGTTTGCCTGCAGTCTTAGACTTCCCTTGGTTTATAGAAGCATCATTCCAGTATCTTCCTCAATGTCACATGACTTTCACCCTAACTGTATGTTTGTACCCAAATTCCCTCTTCTCATAAGGACACTAGTCATTGGATTAGGGCCCAACCTAATCCAGCAGGAGTTCATCATAACTTGATTACATCTGCAAGTATAAGCGAAATTACATTTCCAAATAAGGCCACTTACTTACACCTGTACTGGGGGTTAAGATTTGAACATCTTTTGGGGGGACACAATTCAGCCCGCAACAGTACTTCAAGGGCCTAGAAACCTCTTTCAAAGAGGAAGTTAACATTTTTGGGAGGTATGCATGCCCAAAGACAGTCCAGCTGTGCATGGATCAGACACATGCCAGTGTTTCTCTTAAAACTGACAAACAAAACACAAAGAGAATCAACCTAAAGGCACAAAATTGTCATCCTGTTGGGAAGGGGTTTGGCAAAATGCCCTTGTTTCTCGGAGAGGAGGATTGATTCATAAAGTAATCTACCTTAATCAGCATTATATAATCCCACAAAAGGATGTTCAATGAAAGCAATGAGGCAAGGAGGGCAGAGCTCAGGGAGAAGTCTTGCCCTACATTGTTACACGGCACCATTGCGCAGCTGGCACACCTTTCAGCCTCCTCTGCCTCTAGCACCTTGCCCAGCAACTAACCCAGTTTAGTCAGACCTTCCAATGTTAAGGGAGGTTCTATATTTAGACAACGTTCCCTGCCTGAGGATGAACTGGACTGGCTTCGGTGTCACACCTTAACATAGTTCTGTTCCTGCCCTTTGTGTTTGTTGGGGGAACAAGTAACCTTCTCTGAGATACAATCTTAGGGTATTTTTAAGGCTAGAGAGACCCTGGAAGTGCCTTTAATTTAACTCTTTCTTTTTACAGCATCCAAGCGCAGACTTGGAGGCCACTCCCTGGGTTTGAATCAGAGTCCCAACTATTTCTAGGTGTGTGCCTTTAGACTCATTCCTTAACTTCTCTGTGCCTCATTTGTCTCAACTGTAAAACGTAAGCAATAGTAGTAATATTTACCTGAACAGGTTATTGGGAAGATAAATAGATCTATGTAAAATACTTAAAGCAGTGCCTGGCACATGGCAACTACAAAATAAATTTTAACCATTTCTATTTTCATTGTTTCAGACAAGTACACTAAAGTTCAGAAACGTAATGTAAGCTTCCCAGGTTGCCCAGCAATCTAGTACACAGTCAAGGCTGGAATCAGTCTGTTGGGGCAATACTCTCTTATTTAGTCCACAGTTAGCACACTTCAAGGGGCTCCTCTGAGATGGTGATAAAGGTGGAAACCACACCTCAGCAGCTCTATGGCTCTGGCTTTAATTTGTCTTCCAGATTACCTATTTGTCACTGTGAAAATCAGATGGGCCTAAGGGATGAGATAATAACAATAACAGCAAGTTAGGATGGAAGGCTGTGAGACTGAAGGCAAGAAAACTGCTCCATAAATAATTAAATAGGAAGGGAAGAAAGAATGGGAAAACAAAATTTATTCAAAAATCATAATAAACTAAGTTTATTATCAACAAAAGTACAAAGCAAACAAATGAAAAAATAAGTGTCTTCCTGGATAAAACCATGATGGTAGACTCAAGGCAAGTGAGGCTGGTTTGGTAAAGGCATGTGATCATTTCAGCCAGTTAGCAGTTGGGAGAGGTATCCAGGTGGGATCATACACGGTTTCAGTAACCATTTGAATTATTTGAGGAATGCAAGGGGGAAACTATAGGAGCATTTACTTCACTCTGCATCCAAACAATTGAGGGCTGAACAGCCAAGAAAATACCTGGATCTTCATAGCATAGGAGAGCCTTGCATGGCACCAAAAAGCAGGGTACCTTGGGGAAAGGAACAAATGAATTTTCCTCAGGAAAAAAAGAAAATAATATTTTTAAAAAATCTCTGAGCTCCAGATATGTCAATTCATCTAATCAAATTATAGGGCCCTGCATCAGATCTCAAATGGTAAAGGGATGAAGTGAGAGTATCCTCACCTTACAGGGAGAAGGAAGTATTGATAGAAACTGGTAGATAATTGGATGTAGAGTTGAAGGGAAAATGTTGCTTTGAGGATGAAGCCCAGATGGATGTCACTTTTCTGAGTTTGGAATTAACAAAGCACTTCTATGTTCACCCTCATTTTTCCACAGAACCTGAAAAAACTGGTAATTACAGTAGCAAATATTTGTTTTTCATGCACACTCTCTTATTTAATCTTGAAAATGTTCCTACTAGGTAGAATTATTCTTGCCTTTTTTTTTTTTTTTTTTTTTACAGAAAGAGGAATCAGGATTCGAATGTCACAGAATTCTGGTTTTCTGATAATACATTAAAAGACTCTGAGGTCTGTCAGGGTGATGATCTTGTGGAAAAGGAGAACCAAACATGGCAATAACTGAGGAAGCCAAAATTCATACCCTTTGGCTTCATAATGCCATATCCAACTAGCAGGACCAGAAGAACATTCTAATTTCACTCTATTCACAGTTTGTCTAGATTTGGAGCCCTCAGAATGTGGGCCTTTGGAAAATCCTGGAGCAAATTCATTCATTCATCCATCCATCCATCCATCCATCCATACATACATACATACATACCTACATCCCCATCCATTACACATTACACATTAAGAGATATTTTTGAATGCCTCCTATGGCCAGTCTGGTCCTGTTCAAAATGCTGGAGATACAGTCAAGGACAACATAGACAAAGTCCCAATGCTTTGCTGCCTAAATGGGGAGACAGATAATGATCAAGTAAAGAAGATATCTTCAGACAATGCTATAAAGAAAGTAAATCTAAGGTAACTGGTTCAGGGGATCTAAGTGGGTATTCAGCATCATGAAGCAGGTGGGTCAGAGAACACATCCTGGTCTACACAGTATCTGAAAGTCTTGTGCAGGAAAGTTGTCAGCCTTGCTGAGATTGGGGCAAAGCATCTTCCAGGCAAAGAGGAAAGCAGATACAAGGCCTTAGACCAAGTTAAGTCAAAGCTAAAGGAGGATAGTAGGAGATGATGCTGGAGAAGTAGGCAGGGAAAGTCAATGTAAGTATGCTCAGAAATTTAGATTTTATTCCAATTTCAAAGGAAAACCATTAGAGGGTTTCAGGCAAAAGAGTGCTGGTATTTAATTTATGTTTTTAAAAGATTCTTCTAGCTGCCATGTGTAGAATAGATCAAAAGGCAGCATGAGTGACAGATGGGAGATCAGTTAGGAGAATATTCTATAGCCTACAATGAGAGATGATGTGGTGTGGATTAGGGTAAAAGCAGTAGAAATGGAGAGAATTGGATAGATATGGTATATCCCATATTTTGAGCAGAAAGCTAATGAACTAGATGCAGAGAATGGACTAAAAAAGGGACTCAGGCAAGGATAATTCATAGAGCTAAGTCCTTGCAGCATATTCTGGTGAAAGAGAACATCTTTAAGCCTAGGCCATGAATGCAGTAAATCAAGGCAACTGAGACAATACACAGAATTAGGAAAAACTCAGGCTTTGGGGGCAAAACTATATTCAACTTCTGGTTTCACCATTAATAACTGTGTAACATTGGACAAGTTTCCCTACATATCTAAGCCTATATTTCCTCATCTACTGAGTGGTGATAATAGTGCCTACATCCTAAGATCATTACTAAGTAATTTATGGAAAACACTTAACACAATAGTAGCATATATTAAGTGCTCAATAAATGTTAGACTACCATTATTACCCTTTTTCAATAAGAATTATTTACAGGGAAAGCAAGTGTCACTTTTATGTTCTGCTCTGTGCTTAGCTTCTGGGTCTCTTGCTTTTTATCACACACCTGGTCACACCATCCTCTTGGATCTGCAAGTAGCATCTCTTTGAGTTGGAGCTGCAAGGAAAGGTACTTGATCACCCATTCTCTGGGGGTTCATCACATGCCAACAGGCACAAAGTTTCTGAGTCTACCCAGGCATCTTTGCCAGGCATATCTGGCAGGTAGGACAATTTCACAGGCCACCCCTGGCCAACACTCCTCAAGCCAACGAGGATTTCCTTGAATATACTTGACATACTCAGAAGCACAACACAAGTCTTAACACTACATAATACATTATGAAGCTTGATTATTCATGAATGGAGTCATATTGCAATATAGTTGCATTAGTCATCTGCTAGACCGGCACCTTAAAAACATCTTTTTAACCATGACCTATAGTTAGAAATACATCATGACCCAGGAAACAGCGTGTAAGGGAAATAAACCATCATGAAACAGGCTTTATTTTGCCACACATGGTGCATCCTGAATATTTCCTGTTTGTACTCCTCCCACTACACACACACATATACACCACCTTTTGTTTCAAATTCTAGTCACAATTCATTAAATGATTTCATGACCTATTAATGGGTCATGACTCAGTTTGAAAATTATGCTGCAATGCCACAGCAAATTGTTTTATAGCTGAGTATATATTCATTTCTCTAAACCTCCTTTCTCAGAAAGTTTCTGTTTCTCTAGACTCACCCTGTGTAGTTTGCTATGATTTGCATGTGTTTGAACTCTCTACATCTGTAAAAGGCATTCATTGCTTGTAATTTTTCAAAGGGTGCTTGTAACTCAAGTGTTAGCCCATCTGTTAAGACCTATTTATTGCTTTTTAAAAGAAAAAAATTAAAAGCAAATTAGGAATTCCAGGCTTACACTAACCAGGATTTTTTTCCCTTTTGTAAAAGCCTTCCATCTGTCTGCCCTCTTTTGGACACAACTCAAATAGGAGCATGCATCTCATCAAATCAAATGTGGGCGCTGTCAAAAAGCTGCCAAAATATCGTGCCAGTTGCTTAATTTTCTTAAGGAGAATTAAAATCAGATTTAACATAATGAGTTGTTTGTTTTGTTGCTTTTCTTTCCATCCATTGTAGAAACATGGAGCTCAATTTACTGCATGTAAGTTAATGCGGTAGCCTTCCAGGGACAATCCCAAGGTACACTAACATAAATCTGGATAACACAGTTCCACTGGGGCAGATCAGTGGTGTAGAAACAAACCTTTGTGGGGATTTGGTACCAAATTGGGTACCAAAGCTTAAACTCTGAACCCATTTAGACCCAGGGTAAGCGTAATTACCCCATCTGAGCTCTTTTTCTCTTTCTCACAAAGCCTAATTCAGAAGAGCCAAATACCTTCAAAATCCATTCCCAGCAAGTCTTTTTTTTTTTTTTTTAATGTAAGCTCTATACACAACGTGGGGGTTGAACTCATGACCCCCAAGATCAAGAATCACATGCTTTACTGACTGAGTCAGCCAAGCTCCCCAGGTCATTTAATCTTTAACCAGTTCTCTTTCATTACCTAACCTTGAGCTTAAAAATAATAGCTTTCAGGGTGCCTGGGTGGCTCAGTGAGTTGAGTGGCCGAACTCTTGATTTAGGCTCAGGTCATGATCTCACTGTCCATGAGATTAATCCCCGTGGGGGAATCTGTGCTGACAGTGTGGAGCCTGCTTGAGATTCTCTCTCTTTCTCTCTCTGCCCCTCCCCTGAACTCTCTCTCTCTCTTAAAATAAATAAATAAACATTAAAAAAAATATATCTATCTACTCCAAAGATCTTCTAAGAATATTCAGGAACTTTATGTATAAGTAGATAAAGGGACCAAACAGTTACTGCTCAGTTATCAGATGACAGAGCCTGAGGTCTCTTGGAGAGCCCTCCCTCCCTCCACAAGTCAGTGGTCTTAAGATGGTGCCCTCAGGTCCACTGTCTACCAAGGATGTCAAACCTGGAGGGGAGGCTAAAGCCATGCAACTGTTAGGAGCAAAGACTCTGAAGTCAAGTGACCCTTATGGTCCATTGCTGGCTTTACTATTTAGATCAAATCACCAGTCTCTCTAAACCTCAGTTTTGGACATGGAGAAGGGCACTTGTTGGGACGAGCACTGGGTGTTATATGGAAACCAACTTGACAATAAACTATAAAAAAAAAAAAAAGAAAAATAAACCTCAGTTTTCTCCTTGTTGAGGGATTAAATGTGAATAAATCATACGGACCACTTAGAACACTGTCCAGCAAAAAATGAAGACTGATACTATTATTATTGGTTTTGTTACTGCTATGAAAAAAAAAGGAACTTACTCCAGTATAGGGCAATCAGAATGTAAAGAAGTCTATAAAAAAGAAAGAAGGAGGCCTGCTTAAGGTGAATATGACAATAAAACCAAATGTTTAGATTTGGAAAGCAATGACACAGTACAAAATAAAACACTGATGAAGGTAAAGAAGTAAAGCTGGGAACACTTTTTTAATGGAATATTTAGGAAGAATTGCTTTTCAGAATCAGTCTAATGTCTCAGTGTTTGGGCCCTATTTAATCCTGCACACATCTTTTAAATTAATCATAGAGGTTTATTAAAGCAGAAGCTTATTTTCCAATTTTCCTTCATGTCATTTTCATCTCTACTTGTCATCTTTTCATTCTGAAGAATCCTCCACAATAAAGTTAATTTTTGTTTACTCAAAATATGTTTGTTATGGACTCTGTCCCATCTCCCACTAATTCTTTATTATTGTCCTGTCATGTTTTTTTTTTTTTAATTTTTAAATGTTCATTTATTTTTGAGACCGAGAGAGACAGAGTGCAAGTAGGGGAGGGGAAGAGAGAGAGGGGACACCGAATCCAAAGCAAGCTCCAGCACAGAGCCCGATGTGGAGCTAGAACTCATGGACTGAAAGATCATGACCTGAGCCTAAGTCAGACACTTAACCAACTGAGCTACACAGGCACCCCTGTCTTGTGATGTTAAACCACCTTCTGCCATTCTAATCAATGTACACCCTGAATTTCAAGTTTGAGGAGGCTGATAAAGTGAAAATAACTGTGGCAAAAATTTGGGTGGGTTTTAGCAGCATTTCTTTATTTATAGTATTTAGCATAATATGTATTTATCTGCCCATTTCATGAATATGAATCTTGTCTCTAGTTTTCAGTTCAGTTCAATGACTCTCCTCATGACATCTAACAGAGGTCTTTTTAATGCATGATTTCTAAAATACATCACTTGGGGCGTCTGGGTGGCTCAGTGGGTTAAGCATCTGACTCTTAGTTCATTTCAGGTCTTGATCTCAGGGGTCATGTGTTCAAGCCCTGCACTGGGCTCTGCCCTGAGAATGAAGCCTACTTAAAACAAAACAAAACAAAAAACTACCTAGGCAAGGCGATCTTTCCAGCCTAACCCAATTCACTTCTAAGATACATGTATTTGTGGAAAATGAAATATGTTTAGCTGTACTTCCCTAGTGATTTATTTTATTATTCCAGAAAGTCTTTATCCTTATTTCTGATTGATCAGCATTTGGCTATGGTCCCTCAGACTCTTCATCAAGTAACTAATGACCAATAAACAGAGTGTGCCAAGAAAACCATAATTTAAAGAAATCCTGCTTTTTAAGAAAATGAGTTTGTAAAGTGAGTATTCCTTTATAATGTAAATAAGTTTCCAATTTACCTAGGCTTACACTGAGATTTCTGTAGAGCACTTTTCTTAAAGGGGAACCCTAAGATTGTATCATAAAGGAAAAACAAGCTCATATTAAATTCCCAGAAATGTTTCTTCTGTGCAGTCTTGAACAAGGTATTTTAGCTTCTCAGAACCTCAGTTTCCTTATCTGTTAATGGTGGTGATAACATCCATCTTGAGTGTTATAAGGATTAAAAAGGATAATATTCTTAGTAGACAGTAGGCACTTAATAAAGGCTAGCTAATTGTATAACCAGAGTTTCTAATAGAAAATGAAAGACAGAGGAAGCTGAAGAATATTTCAACTGGAAAATTATTTTTAAATAGAGTAATCAGGAAGAATTACTCTCATGAATCGATTGAATACCCTGTTAGTGCTAAGTCACTCATACTAAGCCACCACCCACTGTCTGACTACTGGTGTAGCCCTTTGGGAGAAACCCTAAATGCTTAGACTTCTGTCTTTGCCACCATGCTGATTTCCTTCTGTGTCACTTATTAATCAACGTTGTTTGATTTACCCAAGAATGATCTGGGTCTGGTCCTTTACTGGAGGTTAGAGCTGACATTTGTTAATATGATGGCCAAGCAGGATTAAATGAGATAATGCAGGGATAGTATCTGAAGTGCTTCTTTAATATCGTTACTATTTCCTAACTGGTAAAAGTGGTTAGACAACATGACTCCTGGATTCTATTCTATTTTTTAATATTTCATGACTTCAATCCCAAAGACACTAACATGAATCGCTGAAAGGAATGCAAACAGTCTTATCTACAATTGCAAAATATGAAGTGCTCTTAAAACTGAAAGTCGTTTCATTACTCATTCTTCTGCAAATCTGACCTGAATGGCTAGGAGGCTATTTATAGTTCTTACATATTTCACTGCAGAAATATTCATTCATTTGATTACAGGGTACAAACCCTGCTGGCTGTGTTATATAATAGATACAGATTGTGTAATTCCTTTACGGTGGCCTGCAAATACTGTAATCCAGGATCATATCTGGAAATCCTGAGATTCACCATCACCAGCTCTTTTCCTACAGAGGGTTCAGCAGAGTACTCTGCCTAAGGCAACCTTCCCATTCAACTGATTAGATTCTTGTGAAGTATGTTTCTGCCTTACAATTCTGCAAACCAGGTTTCAGTCATCTGACTCCACAAAAGTATAGATGGGAAAGAGAAAGGAACCAAAATCAAATCAGTAATTTTGCCTAATTATCAGCTCTGTGAAAAAAATTTTTGATTAAAAAAGAAACTATTGAAATGTTTAATAAATAATGAGACTTAGTTATCATGTGAAGTTTTCACAAGGTATCACACCCTTCTAAGACTGTAACACCAGTATCAACAGACATTTTGCTAAGTTTTTTTTCCAAAGATCTTCCATATATTGTTTTCCCCAAATACCTATTATAGAAAATATTATATCCATTTTTACAAATAAGAAAACTGAGACCCACCATACTTTGCTATTAACTATGCATAACATCATCAACAACAAAGTAAAAACTAATAAATGCTCCCTATATACTTAAGAACTCCAATCTTCAGGGGCGCCTGGGTGGCTTAGTCGGTTAAGCGTCCTACTTTCGCTTAGGTCATGATCTCGCGGTTCGTGGGTTCGAGCCCCGCGTCGGGCTCTGTGCTGACTGCCAGCCCAGAGACTGGAGCCTGTTTCAGAGTCTGTGACTCCCTCTCTCTCTGACCCTCCCCTGCTCACGCTATCTCTCTCTCCTAGAAATAAATAAAACATTAAAAAAAAAAAAGAACACCAATCTTCAGAAATAGAAGTCATCTCCAAGAACTTGAGGTACCAAAAATGCACCTCAGAATTTAATTATTCCAGGAATAGGTCCTTTCTAGCCATTATTTTATAATGTTTCAAAAACCCTGAATCCTGTTTCTAATTGTCCATTTATACAGTGACTTTAAGTCACACCAGAGGAATTCTTTTTGCATATAAATATTTCATTCTTCCAGCATATTTGTTGTAAACATTATATTTTCTAATTATTCCCTTGGCTTTTTTTGTCAGGAATGAGTTGACCATCTATATATTAAGATATTATTATTAGGCCCTGTTCTGTTGGCCTAAATTTTTCTATCTGTAGGCCAAAATCACATTATCTTGATCATTTTAGTTTTACAGTAAGTCTTAAAATCACATACCATAAGCCCTCCAACTTTGTTCTTTATTTCTAAAATTGATTTGTCCATACGGTCTTTTGTGCTTCCAGTAAATTTTAGAATCAGCTTATCTAGGGGCGCCTGGGTGGCTTAGTCGGTTAAGCATCCAACTTTCGCTTAGGTCATGATCTCGCGGTTCGTGGGTTCGAGCCCTGCGTCGGGCTCTGTGCTGACTGCCAGCTCAGAGCCTGGAGCCTGTTTCAGTCTGTGACTCCCCCTCTCTCTGACCCTCCCCTGCTCACGCTCTCTCTCTCTCCTAGAAATAAAAAAAAAAAAAAAAGAATCAGCTTATCTATTTCTACAAAAAAGAAGCTTGCTAGGATTTTGGCATCTTAAGAACAGTTAGTCATTCAATTGGTGAACACGGGATGGCTCTCCATTAATGTAGGTCTTTAATTTCCCACAAAAAAATAATATATATGTTTTCAGTGTATAGCTCTAGGGTGTTTTATTAAACTTATTCCTAAGTATTACATAGTTTTTGATGTTATTGAAAGTGGTATTTTTTTATTGAAATTTCCAGTTGTTGCAAGTACTGTTGATTCTCATTTTTTGCAGTAGTTACGTTTTATGAAGTTACCAAAAAACACTAAATTAGTGAATCCTGAACCTTTGCTCCTAGGGGAAATACAGGATTAGGCTCTTGTGAATCTCTGTTCACAATATTTTCATCAACTGATCAATACATAACCTTGTTTTTTGTCTATTTCTGTTTAAAGACACCTTATTTAATATATATTGTAGCCTCATTAATGTTGAACTCACAGTTGACAGCAGTAAAACTCCTGTCTGAATGAACCAAACCGAGTCAAGCACATCACAGCTTTCTTGCACTTTGGAACACTACTCGGCATTTCAGCACTATATTTGAGTATCATTTGAAATAGCACACTCATCAACAAGAAGCGCAAAATGCAAAAAAAAAAAAAAATGTGACACTGCCATGCAGAATTGTTAATGGTATGAGAGCTGAAACAAGAAAGCAGAGCATCACCTTTTTCAATTTTATCTGGTAATATGAGTGTTGGATAACTCAAAACTTTCTCTGCTCTAGTACATGTCCGGAAATGAACATGAAAGGACTGTAAGCACTGATTTGGGAGTTACAAATAAATTTGAGTAAGCAAGTTTGCAAATACAGAATCCACAAATAATGAGGATCAAGTTTATATAAAAATAGAACTGATTTTTCAAGTTGCTTACACAATTGATATTTACCTCCTATCTTGTGACTATGATAAACTCATTTATAAGTTCCAGTAGTTTTTTGGAGGTTCTTTAGGATTTTCCACATAGATAACCATGAGAAGTCTTCTATATTCTTACTAATTTTCTCTTTTCCTTTACCATCAATTCTGAGAGAGGAATTTGAAACCTCTGACTATAATTATGGATTTTTATTTCTCCATTCATTTCTATCAGTTTTAGCATTATGTATTTTGAGCCTCTGTTATTATATACACTCATATTTAGAATTGTTATGTTCTCTTGATAAATTGACCCATTTATCATTATCAATGGTAATATTCCTTGTTCTGAAAATTACTTTATCTGATATTAATATAATCACTACAGCTTTCTTTAAATTACACAGTATATCTTTATCTACCCTTTAATTTTTTTTAATTTTTTAAATTTATTTGTGAGAGAGAAAGAGAGAGACAGCATGAGCAGGGGAGGGTCAGAGAGAGAGGGAGATACAGAATCTGAAGCAGGCTCCAGGCTCTGAGCTGGCTGTCAGCACAGAGCCTGACATAGGGCTCAAACCCACGAACCATGAGAACATGACCTGAGCTGAAGTCAGTGCTTAACTGACTGAGCCACCCCAACACCCCACTACCCTTTTATTTTTAATTTATCTGTATATTTAGACTTCAAAATTGGTTTCCTATAGACCCAATATAAAATTGGGACTTGATTTTTAATAATCCCTGCCTTTTAGATTGTTTAGGCTTTTTACATTTAATGTGATTTTGATGTGATTGGCTTTATTTCTACCATCTTGCTATTTGTTTTTTATTTTCCTCTTTCCCTGTCTTCTGTTGCAATAATTGAATATGGTTTATGGTTCCATTTTATCTTCACTTTTGTCCTATTAGCTATTGTTTTGGTTTTTGTCTTGTTTTGCAGATTGCTTTAAGGTTTGTCAAGAGAAGAGGAGACCACTAATGTGATGCGGGTCAGTCAAGAAAGAATTCTTGAGATGTTTTCAGTGCAAATGGTGTTTTTATTAAAGCACAAAGATACAACCAGTGGGCAGAAAGAGCTACACTGTGATTGTGAGAAGTAATTGATCATTTGGCAAGCTAAGGTTGCTTTTTGCCTCTAGCAAAACATTAACATTAAGGCAGTTGTGAATTCCTTGAGGAATGTCTTATTCTGCCTGTCTCAGGTATTTATCATTGGGCTATCAGTTGTAAGGAAATTTAATTTTACCTACAATTCTTTTGCCTTTGTTCTCCTCAACTACCACTTAATACTTGAAATAAAAAGGCAATAGAAAATAAGAGCTAGGCTGATCAGGCCGAGTATCTCAGAGCAGAGCAGATTACTGATTTTATATTCAGTTTTGGAAATGTGGAGTTCAAAATTGATGGGCTTTGAGTGGTATAAGTGAAAGTGTGATGACTCAGGTGAAATTACTGTTGACTGGTTGGCACTCAGTGGCATGATTATGGAAGTGAGTGCATCCTGGATTGATGCACCTCAGTAGTGAAAGGCTCACACTGATCTGTTGACTTACAAAGGCATGTTCACTGATGTGAGTTGTTGGTTGATTAAACAGCTTTAAAGGTAATCCTGGTGGCTACTTTTCACGATGGCCAAAACCTGAACATTTTATTCTAAGATTCAAAACCTACATATGCAACTTATAGTCTAGTTTCAAATAATATTATACAACTTCATGTATATTGTGAGAATCTTACCACAATATGCTTCAATTTCTCCCCTTCCATCCATTGTGCTATGCTGGTATATTTTATTTTTACATTTATTGTTAATCCCGAGATACATTGTTATCATTTTTAAATAATATCTTTAAAAATTTTTAACAATAAAATAAGTTTTTTATATCTGCTCATATATTTGCCATTTCCAGTTCTTTTCATTCCTCTCTGGAGATCCAAATTTCCATCTAGTTTTATTTTCCATCTGTTTGAAGAGCTTCCTTTTACATTTCTTGCAGTATAGGCTGCTGGTGATAAATTTGTTCTACTTTTGTTTTTCTGTTTTATGAAAATCTCGGGGTTTTTTGTTTTTATTTTTTGAAAAACATTTTTGCTAAACTAAATATAATCTTAGTTTATATATTTTTTCCTTTCCATACTATAAAGACATCAGTCTATTGTCTTCTGACTTTCATAGATTTTAGCAAGAAGTCTATTATCCTTTCTTTGTCCCTCTTCATGTACTATGTCTATCTCTAGCTGCTTTAAGATTTTTGTCTTCATTATTGGATTTCAACAATTCCATTATGATACATTTTGTGTGGTTTTCTTCTGTTTCTTCTACTTGAAGTATATTGAACTTCCTAGATCTGTGGGCTTATAGTGTTCCTCAAATTTGGAAATTTTTTTTACTATTATTTTCTCAAATATTTTTCTGTCTCTCCTTGTTTTCTCCTTCTAAGGCTTCAATTACATGTACACTAGACTACCTGATAGTGTCCCACAAAGCACTGATTTTTTTTTCTCCATTTCATTTTAGATTGTTTGTACTGTGACATCTTTAAATTCATTGATCTTTTTTTCTGCAGAGTTGTAATTAACTATTAATTCCAAGGATGTATTTTTCATTTCTGATATATACATATATATTTTTATTTTTAGAAGTTCAATTGAGATGTTTTTATATCTTCCCTTTCTCTCTTCATCATTTTTGCTTTCCTCTCTTTTCTGAAACATATGGAGATGGGTGTTTTAAAGTCTTTCTCAGACAATTCCATCTTGTCTGTCATTTCTAGAAATGCTACTATTGATTTTTCTTCTAATTATGGATGGTATCTTGCTTCTTTGGATACTTGATAATTTTTGTTGGATGTGGGACATTTTTAGTTATATACTGCATGTGCTAGATTTTGTTGTATTCCTTTGACTATCGCTAAACTTTGTTCTGAAATGCAGTTCAATTACTCATAATAAGTTTGACCGCTTCAAAGTCTGATCTTATACTTTGTTAGTGTAGATTCGTGGCAGCCTTTAATCTGAAATTAATTTGGCCAGCTAGTGAGAACACCAACAAGTCCCAGCCCTGTGAAATCTATTTCCTTTCCAGGGTTCTTTCCAGAACCTCAGTTAATTTTCTCACATGCATGAGTAGATAATTACTTAGCCAAAGACTCAAGAAATTCCTTCAACAGATGTGCAAAGATCTCTGTCTGTGAAACTCTTCCCTAGCCCTTATTTTTATCTGAAAATTCTATCCATCTTGGTCTGCTTAAATTTCAAACTCTCTCCTCAACTCACTATGACCACTAGTGTCTGTTTGGGGTCCCCTTTCCTGTACTGCCATCTGGAAACTCTCTCCAGATAAGCTATTATGACTGTAGGGCTCACCTCATTTGTTCCCTTGTCTCAGGAATCATTGTTCTGTGCTGCCTATTGTCCATCATCTGAATCCCATTGTTGCATCTATTTTGCCCAGTTTTATAATTGTTTAAAGAAGGTGAATAAATATGATCCTAGTTACTCCATTACAGCCACAAGTTCCCTGAGGTGTTCTTTTAGTGTAAGACATTTTAGAGAAGAATGAAAAGATTAACTAAAAATAATGGAGGAGCACCTGGGTGGCTCAGTCGGTTGAACATCTGATTTCAGCTCAGGTGATGAACTCTCAGTTCATGAGTTCAAGCTCCGCATTGAGCTCTGTGCTGACAGCTCAGACCCTGCAACCTGTTTCAGATTCTGTGTCCTGCTCTCTCTCAGTTCCTCCCCCACTCACACTCTCTCTGTCTCTCTCTCAAAAATAAATAGTTTTTAAAACAAAAGCAAATAAATAATTGAACTGTCTTTTTTGAAAACAGATGTTTTGTTTTGTTAGCTTAATAAACAACTAAGACAAAAGTTAATATTTGCTCATGCATAGCAGTTAAGTGCATGGACTCTGGAATCATGTTGCTTCAATCTCAGTGCTGTCATCTACAGGCTGTCTGAGTCTGATCTATGTACTCATTTCCTCTTTGCCTCTGTTTCCCTATCTGTGGAAGGAAACTGATAACACTACCTATTCCATGGGGTTTTAGTGAATATCAAGTGAGCCATATGTGTATGAGGCACTATAACCATTACCTATTGCTATGTAACAAACTTGTATAACAAAATACTCTAAAATTTTGTGGCTTAAAACAAAAACAACTTATTAACTCACAATTGGGAAGGCAATAATTTCAGCTGGGCTTCTCTGGGGTTCAGCTCATTGTTGGCCCTGATGATGGGAATAAGTGAACCACATTTCCCTTCTCCTCCCACATGGTAGCCTGGGTTTGTTCACATAATAAACAAGGGTTCTAAGAGCAGCAACACTGCAAGTTTCATTACTCAAGCACTTTCCAAGTCTATCCCTCAGTCACATTTTCTATTTTCCCATTTACCAATATAAGCCATATGGCCTAGCCCAGAGTCAGTGTAGGAGGGTATCATCAGTGCATGGATACAGAGAAGGGACAAACTCATGGCCATTTTTTGCAATCTATCATAGGCACTGAGAAAAATTCTGACTGTTTAGTACTTGTACACTAGTTTTTCTTTATTTTATTGTAATATAAACTCAACAGGCATATAGTAGCTATTATTTATAAATGATAGACAGTAATAAGAACCAGGTATCTAAGGTGTTAACTGTTAACTCTATCTCATCAGTATACTGTTATAGCTAAAATAAATGTGCTTGTCTTAGCTCAGCTGATCTTTTCACTCTGCTTCTGTGCAATCATTACAACTTCAGGGACACCTCTTGTCTCCAAATCCACAATTACGTTCTTCTGCAAAATTCCTTCTCTCTGCACTCTTCAGTGAGAACAGTTGTATAAATCACCCAGAATGTTGGCAAGAAAAGAGCATCTTCTGGGCTGAGTGCTTTTTGAAAAAAGTCTTTCCTGCTACCCAGAAGTCATTTACATAGGTTAATTCCTGGGGTTTAAAATCCACAGTACCCCTTTGCTGTAGCAACCGTGAAACTGTCTTTTTTGCAGAATCACAGAGGGGTTACTGGTTAAGCATTTTATGCACCCATATGGGCACACTCTTGACAACAGAAATACTATTTATTGTTCCTGTGCACTTAAGACTGAAGAACTCTTTCTCTCTCTGGATATGTTGCTTTCCTGATACCAAATGCCACGATTATTGTCCCAATGAAGTATTACCTGAATATCCCTGGATCAATCACTCATCTGCAAATCATTGCTCAATCATTCTCTGGCCCCACATTCCCAAACTTGATTCAATCATAGATAGTGTGTGCATATCCCACAAGTCTTCACTGTACCTCGGTAACCTACAAGTCACCTACTTCCCTGTGGCAGGATGATTCATTGAGATATTAATGTTACCTTGTTCTTGCTGCAGTAGGAGAATACATAGAATAAAAGGGAAATTTTCCTCATCCTACCTCCCTTCCAAGAATAATCATGTCTCTGTGATTGGCCTCTCTTGCTTTGTGGAAATTATTTTAGTAGATTTTTATGCTCCAGAAGAGACCCTGAAAATAACTTTCTACCCACTCCCCCAACCTCATACCCAAATCTTTGTTTAGGAGGAAGCTAGTGCTTAGAAAACAGGGATTAATGGCCTGAATTCTAGTGAAAAAGAAAGATTCCTGCAGAGTGGGAATTTGGGGAAGAGGAAAAAGAGACATTTTATGTTTCAGGTATAGATAGAAGACTTAGACCTCACTCCCATGCAGTGGCCCATGAGTGGTCAACATGGATGGCACATGATGTGACAACACATGGATACCATGGCCTTTGGAACCATGACCAAGTTTGGTGCAAGAGACTATTCATGTTTAAATGGACCAAAGTGGCTTGGAGAAGGAATATCTTAGCAGCAACTATGAGAAAATAAAGACGGAGGGCCTTTGTCCAAGTGTTCCGTATTGTGTAAGCCCTAATAGGGAAATAGATCTGTCTCCCCTCCTCTGTACCATGTGCCTGCAATTAGGTGTCTTGCTAGCTCTGGTATGACCAAGCCAGAAAACAAAGCATGTGTCACCTTTTTCATATCCTAGTCCAGGTGCAAAATTATACTGATTGACTTGTAAAAGTAAAATCTTTATCAAGTTCCTAGGAGCTGATCTTCTGAGCTATTTTCCATCCTTGCTTTTTTTTTTAGTTTCAAGCTAGTCACCAGAGATCCCAGAGATAATAAGATATAGGAGTTGGTAGGAGTCTCGTGTGTCAGTGCTAAAATCCCTTTTGGATCTGGTGCACGATAACTAGCTGACTGGCACCAGTAAGTCTGTTAGCAGGTGTGAGATAAAGAGGATTCAAATCCTACCATGGCCCAGAAAGCAATTACACAGAAATGTTGCTGCAGGACTTAACATTAAAAACTCTCCATCACTTCTAGTTGGCTCTATCCACTAGTCCAAAGGCAATTTCCTCCCAAACTTTTAGCATTATAGAGTCCCTCTTTCCCCTTGAACCTGAAAATCCAGCTGTGTCCTCTCGCCTCTGACATCAGCATTACTGGCTTTGATACAGCCAACCATCTGGTTGATGAGGCATGAGGCACAATGGAATCCAGCTCACTATTCCCTGCTGTTTCCACATGAACACTACAAAACTCACTGGCGTCAACATGGATGCTGAGCTATGACTCAGACTCACACGGAATTAGCATATTAAAAAACCATGGGCTGTAAATTCTGATGACCATCATTGACATTTGAAGGCTAGATTGAGGTGACTGTTTTTGTGATATCACAGAATTTTGAGGGGATACTTTTAGTCAGGTGGTCTCTCCCAAGAAGTTTACCAGATGATGTGAGATCTTCAGTACAGGCAATATTGTAGACATTTAGAATATTGAGAAAGGGAATTAACATTTTTAGCTATTTCATTGTTTCAAGTATGTAATGTATCTGTTCATTTACTGTTTGAATTCATACTTCTAAAGCTGCTCTTTATTTTTTTTTCCTACTCCTTTTCAACACATTATCTGTAAGTAGAAAAGTTCTACCCATCAGTGTTAACCATTTTTTTCACCTCCCACCCACAAAACCTCACTCCCTCAGCTTTCCTGTCATTTCTAACTTGTAGAATTTTAAAGGGGAAAAGAAACACAACAACAACCACAAAAAAAGAAGGAGTAAAAGGAGTGCCTGGCTGGCTCAGTTGGTTCAATGTCCGACTCTTAGTTTTGGCTCAGGTCATGATCTCACGGTTTGTGAGTTCGAGCCCCAAATCTGACTGCTCTGCAGGTGTGAAGACTGCTTGGGATTCTCTCTCTCTCCCTCACTCTGTCCCTCCCCCTGCTCTCTCTGTCAAAATAAATGAATATACTTTAAAAAAAAAAAAAAGAAGAAGGAATAAGGAGCTTGGATGGCTCAGTCGGTTGAGCTTCTGACTTTGACTCAGGTCATGATCTCATGGTTCAGTTCATGAGTTCCAGCCCCACATCGGGCCTGCTGCTATCAGCACAGAGCCTGCTTTGGATCCTCTGTCTCCCTCTCTCTCTGCCTCTCCCCTGCAGGTGCTCTCTCTCTCAAAAATAAATAAAACATTTTTTATAAAAGTAAAAATAAAATTAAAGAAAAGAAGGAGTAAGAGTAATAAGAGGCAGCTTGATGGTAGGAACAGATTTTGTAATCAGAGACTTGAATTTAGTCATCATTCTGCTACTTAATAAATGAGTGATCTTGTGTAACATCATTTGAACTCTCTGCACCTCAAATTCTCTAATCTGTAAATTAGGAAAATACTAGTAAATAAGATAGGGTGTGGTCTGTGTAATCTAGCAGGTCTTTATAGATATTATTTAATAAGGAAAAGTGAAAAAAAGATTTTGAACTTCATATTAGTCCAAAAGTAGAGCCACTAAAATGAAAGTTGCTAAGGAAAACTAGTTTCTCCTCCTCATTTTCCTCTTGAGCACTGAAATAGGGACTATCCTTATTTGGTTTAGTGCTTTCATTATGGAGATGAATTCTCTGAATAGATTTTCCCTGGCAGAATGAGAATCTCTCTCTCTTTCTCTCTTCAGGTAATAGAAATTTAGGATTTAGGAAGGAACAGCAAGACTTCCATTTATTTATTTGCCTGTGTCTGCTGGACTGTCCAGTTGTCCTTCTTTCAGTTCCTTTGAAACTGAAATATAAAAAGCAAAAGGCCATCTACAGCCTTGCTCAATGTGACTGTGCAAACCTATTCCATTCTTAGTTTGTATTCAGGACACACACGCTCCTCCTCCTGTAGTATTTGCTGATATACTTTGCACTCCAGCTGCTGCAATATTTAAATCAGTGATTCAGTACACAGACCACACGATGTGCCACTACACTCCAACAAGCAAGGTCTGTCTCTCCATGGGGACAGAGGATCTAAGCATCTGTCATTCTCCTCCTGTCGCTTATAATTAACCACACGCCCCTTTACACACATAAATATTTATGTGCAAAAATAAAACTCCCTGGTGCTTTAAACCAATCTTTCTTCCCCTCATTGAGCTTTGGAAGTTGCCAAAATGAATTTTTTACTTAATTCAAGACTCTATAAGAAACTCTTTGGTGTGAGGAACTTACAACACATAATAATATTCCCAGAAAATAATTTTAAAACTTCAGAGTTAGAAGTAGATATATGTGTGATTCTAGAACGTAAGCTCCATGAAGGAGCAATCTTTGTCCATTTCACAGATATGTGTCAAGTGTTTAGAATAGTCCCTCTTACATAGTGTGAGCTCGGGGAATATTTTTTGAATATTGAATAAATGAATGCACACTGACCCCAACTATGAAACATGATTCTGTTGTTTAAGATGAAGAGTTTAAGTGTGGAACTTCTGGGCAAACATTGTGGAACATGAAAATACTATAATATTAAGGGAGAATAAACTGGCATGAGAAATAGTCATGAGATGTAAAAGTTCAACAAGTAATTTATTCACTTAACAAATGATCATTAACGATTGTCAAGCATCATCATCTTAAAGTCCTTAAAGTGATTATAAAAAATAGAGTCATCCTTAACTTCAAGGAACTCTTGGTTTTTGTGTGATTCTCAAACGATGGTCCATGGATCTCTTATCAGTATCTGTTAAAATTGCAGAATCTCAGGTCACACCCCAAATTTACTGAATCAGAATTACCAAAGACAATCTGAGAAATCTGTATTTTCAACTTGCTAGCCAGGCACTTATGAACACTAATGTTTGAGCAGCTGGTCTATTGGAATTCATGTTATTTGTTTGTTCCTTGCCAAATAGGTGGTCTCCGCTACCATTCGGGTAACGCTTACATTGCCACAGCCAAATATCCCTTATTGAACTGATAGAATAGTAATATTTAAATAAATGATGATTTTTGATAAGTTGTTGAGCATCCTGTTGATTCTAGCCTACACAACAGTCCTCTTTTAAAGTAATCCTTAGAGGGACTAGTGATTTGAGATGAATTTAAAAGATTAATCTTGGGGCGCCTGGGTGGCTTAGTCGGTTAAGCGTCCGACTTTCGCTTAGGTCATGATCTTGCGGTTTGTGGGTTCAAGCCCCGCGTCAGGCTCTATGCTGACTGCCAGCTCGGAGCCTGGAGCCTGTTTCAGTCTGTGACTCCCTCTCTCTCTGACCCTCCCCTGCTCCCGCTGTCTCTCTCTCTCCTAGAAATAAATAAAACATAAAAAAAAAAATAAAAAAAAAAGATTAATCTTTAGTACATGTAGACAGGAAAAGCCCAACTAAATTCCTTGCATGTCAGCTGAGTTCCTAAACTTCTTCAAATAGTATTTGAAATTTGCCTCAGGCCTCATCAGTTTCAAATATCCCAGCATTTCCATTAACTTGTCCTGCTCAGCAGTAACTCCAGAACTGACACCTGCACACTTTCTTGAAAAGACTAATTAGGTCCTCAGTGCCCAAGGTGTAGTCAGAATCAACTACCATCTGGCTCAGGATGGTGAGGCCTTAACATTCTGAATGCTTAGCTTTAATTATGTGTTTGTGTGATTTACTGCAGCTTTCTATGGACTACTGACATAAGCTCATCTTTCAACAACTTTGCAGACCCTCTATGGATTGTAAAATTCATTTCTTGGTTCTTCTTCTCCATTTGGATATCTCTTCTGACCTGACTTCCCCAAGAAGAGCCTTTCCCATCTTCCATTTTGCTACTGTCTTATTTGCTTCTACTCTTTCATATCTCTGCATTGTTCAACTCTGTGATTTCAACCAGCTCGTGAACCTTGTCCTGTATGGGTTCTGATGCCTCTAATAACCCTTCTCTCTGTTTTAACATTCTTGCCAACTCTTCTTTAATTCTTCACCAATTCTGTTTGAAATGATTTGTAAAAGTTTAATATTTAATTATTTTTCTTGTTCTGTGATTCAGAGCTATATTTGCCATTTCACTAAGCAGAAGGTACAAATTGAGAGTTCTATCACATACTAATGTTATTATTTACACATTATTTTATACTCTTATTCTCTGTGGGAAAAGTATATTAAATTCAATGCAGTCCAGAAAAAAATGAAAATGATTTGGGAATTGCAAGCATTGGTCACTGAGCTAGCTGCAAACATCTCCTTAACATTTTGGGGGGAAAAACAGATTAGCAGTGATTTGAGATAACAATTTTTAATGTCTTAATGTTAAACTGCATATTTACTGTTAATCAAAACAATTTTTCAACTCAAAGTGATGGTACTTATGTTCTGTTAATTATTCAAGGAGGTAATCAATTTGTCCCTTAAATGATGTTCAACTGATTAAGAGAAGCTAATCATCAGTTATGAAATCCATACGGCACAGATGAGTCAGGGATAAAATGTTTTTTGCTAACTTGGGGCCAATAATTCTGTCTCCTTAAATTACCTCTTATTTCAGTTGGAAGAGAGGTTATTTTCTTTCCTTAAATGTGTAAGAGTTATAGTCTTATCTGTAGACTGAAAATTAAAGCCTAGGTTAGCCTATAGTTTAGGAATCAAACCAAGGACCATACTATATAGTAGTTCAATTCCTCATGTAATCCCTAAAGGTCAATACTTAGGCAAAGGAATTATAATTCAATGTTAAAAATTGCTATGAATAAAATATGGTTGTTTATAAATTTAACTCCCCTTAATGCCATAAAGAGGACTTAGGCATGGTGTTTGGTATAGATCATTTTATCTGATAATATTCATCCATTTAACAAATAGTTATTAAGCATCTATTAAGTACCTGGTACAATGTTAGACACCAAAAAAAAAAAAAATGTAAGTAAAGGCATATAAGACACAGTTACTGAGTTTAAAAGGCCAAAAAGAAACAAAAAGCAATCACCATAGTAGAGCTTAAAAGTTCTTATCACAAGAAAAAAATTGTAACTATGTATGGTGATGGATACCGACTAGACTTATTGAGGTAATCATTTTGCAATATATATAAATATCAGATCATTATGTTCTACACCTGAAACAAATATAATGGTATATGTCAATTGTACCTCCATAAAATAAAAAACTTTAAACAACTATCATAATAGATAACTGGATACATTTTCACTAGTTAAAATGAAGTCAAAAAGATAAAGAAGCAGAGTCATATAGCAACATACTATAATTTAAGCATCAGAGATTGGACAAAAGCTACAAATGTCAGGAAAAAAAACACAGTTCAATGACTCTTAATTCAGTAGCATGGCAATGAGGATGACTGGCCTATAATTCTTACCTTGTAGCTACCACTAACGTCCTGTTTGACTTTGGGAGTACTTAAATTTTCTCTGTATTTAAAATTTCTCATCTGCAAAAGAGCAGTAATAGAGGTAATGTAGTAGTAGAGGTCAATTTCCGATCATTTGGAAGAAAACCAAGACATCCTCAAGGCCTGTACTTGGAATACAAATGCAAAGTGCATTAGTCGACCAATCTTTCAGTCAGTAAGTATCTATTGATTATCTACTGAGTGCTCTCCAGGGTGCCAGGCCCTATGGGAACACACAGAAAAGGGAATAAAATTATCATTTTCTTTATTAGCTGTCAACCTTGTTGGGTAGAAAACAATTAATATGCAATAATAATGAGGAAGGAAATGAATTAATTAATATTTATTGGGTGACTACTATATGCCAGATACTGATATGCTTTTTAGATTGTAAGATTCTTTTGCATGTTATGTTATTTGGAAAGTGAGCAAGTGCATATAATCAAAAGCTAGACTGTAGTCTTTTAAGAGCTATAGAATGTTGGATTAGAGAGATATCAATGAGGCTTCATTTGGGGATGGCTGCATTGAAGTTAGAGAATTTGAACTGAGCCAAAGGTGAACTGTTTTGGAGCAGATGAAGTTGAATATAAAACAACACATTCCAGAGGAAAAGGATCAAGCTCAAAAGAGGCAAGGGGCAGAACAAGCTGATTATGGTGCATTTATGGGCATATGCTTTTGCCAAAACAGAGCTCTTACAGACGAACAATGGGAAGCTAGAGCTGGGCTTTGAAATCCTCATTTAAAAGTTGCAGGAGTGTCAATTTAAAAGAAAGTGTGTAGGAAAAAAGAAAATATTTGAAATAGGGAGAGGATGAAATTTCTAGAGTAGGGAACTCATGTGATAAAAGAGGTTTATGAGAGACTGGTCTGAGTATGGTATATTGATTAGATTTTAGGGTGCTGCAACTGGACCATTAGGAGATCGGCTCCTTCTGACCCCATAATTCTGATTTCTGCAACACCCAGATCACAGATTTTTCTCTTAACATTTGTATAATAACATATCCCTTAGAGATTTTAGATCTGCCATTTGATTTACTGAACCTGCAGTGACAGATGGCTTATGCAATATAAAGTGCTAATCCTACTTTGTTCAATTTGAGATTTGTCATGCAGAGATTTTCTCAAAAAGAGAACAGTTGTTTATTTGCCCAACTTTTATTTCTCCACTGTCTTCCCATCTACCTTTTGGTTCAGGGTTGAATTTTAAAAAGTCAGCAAATTAATACCATTAATCCTTTTCCTTCTTTCAATTTCTGGGAATGGTGAGTGCCTGGCAGAGGTGAAATAGGGCCATGAGCCTTGCAGGGTCTTCAGAGTTTTTCCTGAGATAAGAAGTGAGACACCAAAGACAGAAAGAATCAAAATGAGGGGTGCTGTCACAACTTCCTTCTCTGCACACCTGTGGGAGAGAGCTGGAGAGAAGAAGGGAGAAGCAGTCAATGGAAAAAAGAAAAGTGGAGATAAAGTGGGTGCTATGAGGCTATGATCTCGACTCAGAAAGAAACTTATTTTCAAGTCTCGGAGAGGAACAATGAGGCCAACTGAAGACACACACTTGGTTCTGCCATTCCCTACAGGATCTAAGTAGACCCCCGGGTAGTACCCCGGCAGCAGTTTTTGCCTCTGTCCTTCCTCCTCTGTTCCCCTTATTTCTATTTCTCCGTCCCACAACCCTATTCCTCCACCAGAAGCCTGTCCTCTCTCTTATCCAGACCCATTGCAACTGTTCAAAGGCAAAAAGAGGGGAGTTATTTTGGTTGCACACAGGAAGGGCTGACATTTCATTTTTACAGAGAGTACATTTTTTCAAGTTACGCTTCAGGCCTGGGTGTGTATGTATGTATGCATGTACATATGTCTGTCGATCGATCTATCTATCTATCTATATCAGCTCTTTGAATGTATATTAACCAGATATGCTTTTATAAGCAGGGCTATGGGGGTCTTGATTTCTAGGCCTATCTAGAATCCTCACAAATGTCCCTTACTGACATATTCTGTCCCTTCCTTTTTATTCCTACCCTTTTCACCTTGACTTTGCTGTCCTCACTGTCTTCTCCTCTTTTCCCACTCGTGGCAGAAAAACACCAAAGCAAGGATAAACATGAGGACTTCCCTTAAGAAATATTGTTCCTAATAGAGGAGATGTTCTAGAAGGTGGACTGTCTAGGGCAACACCCAAAAAGCACACAGTTTTTTTCTTCATCATTTTTGTCCATGGCCTAAAGACCCCCTTCTTTCCTACACTGGAATATGAAATTGGGTCACTGTAACCAGGGCACTATTCATCAAGGCTCAAGGAATCAGTGTGCTGCAGCCCTCATGCTCCTTTCTTGCCTCGTATCAGGGTCACAGTAGGGATGAGGTAACCTCACCTCTACCGGAGGAGCCTAATCACTCTCAGGCCTAGACTTGGCCACTGAACACAAGGCAGAAATGCTGAAATGCCCCTCTGTGCTGGAGAGTTAGAAGAGAAGATCATCTAGTCTAGAATCTGGATGAACTTTCTGAATCCTTTCAAGATTCACTTTTCTTGAATTCTGAAATCGGACATACACCATCATTTCTACTTGTTCTCCTCCTTACCTCTCCCTGTCCTTTCCTTTACACACACACACACACACACACACACACACACACACACGGACCCTCTTTATTCTGTTTTACAGCAAAGAAGTCCTATCTAGTTCCCTGTGTTTTCCTCCATTTCAATTGCGTATAAAAACATCAGCAATGATTCTAAAGCCATAAAGTTTATGATTTGGAAATAGTATATTCCAATTAGGTAATAGTGCATGGAGCATCTGTACACTGTTGCAGACCAAGTTACGAATCCTTCATTTCCACAGTGCCCTAACCCCACTCTGTGGTCAATTTCATTATAGGAAATGGCTAAGTTTTAATAAATATTATTCAAGTCCACCCATTCTGAACTGGTCTCCAGATTACTTGTCAGTCCATAGCTTCTCAATCACAAGTGCCCTGAAGTAATAATTCCCCATTAGCTAATCAATGAGCTTCCTTGTAGGAGCTTTGACTTATATCTGTGTATTAAATAGAGGAATGGGATGGAATAGAGACACCAACATTGATTTTTTTTATATGCTAAACACTGCATCAGACACTCACAGATTTTCATCTTAGATTCATTGTGATGAAACACTTATAGGACACTTAGAGCCAAGGATTTAATGGTTTAAAAACATACTGGTTCCATTTGTCCTACAAGTCTGACAAAGATATATTTCCATGCTTTTTCTTTTAATGCAGTAATATTGTATCTCACCTGTTATGATAACTAATCTCATTCTTTTTAGCCTATTTAAGATTCATTTTTAAAATTAAAATACTTTTCGATCCTTCTTGCTCAGAATGTTTCAGACACATGCTGCTACATCAGACACATTGTACACCCACATTAATCAAAGCATAGAGAAATGATTACTAAAGATGTGAGATGGATAACACTGTCTTTTAGACATCCAGAGCAAATACTATACCGCACAGAAGATAATATTAAACCCACATCCCATCTGTCCTCCTTCAACCTCTCAACAGACCCGTACTAGAAGTTCTTATTTGTAAGCCAAATAAGCCACCACTCAAGATGAGAGAATTTGTTGAAGTCTTCTTTACAAGCAAATCTACTTTTGAGTGTTTTGAGTAAACAAACAAAACAAGCAAAAAGAATAATCAATGGCAGATGTGTTTGTAGAAACTGCCCAAGTAGAAAGGCAAGGAGAGTATTAAGTCATCCTTCCCTTGAAAGCCATATTGGTCTCAAACCTTTAAAATTTTTTAAAATGTTTTTATTTATTTTTGAGAACGAGACAGAGAATGAGCAAGGGAGGGGCAGAGAGAGAGGGGACACAGATCCGAAGCAAGCTCCAGGCTCTGAGTTGTCAGTACAGAGCCCGACGTGGGGCTCAAACTCATGAACCACAGATCATGACCTGAGCCGAAGTCAGATACTCAACTGACTGAGGGACCCAGATGTCCCAGAAACAATATTTTAAAATTTATTTAATTTTAATTAGTTTAAACTTATATTTAAATAGTCACATGTGGCTAGTGGCTACTATATTAGACAGTGCAGGTTAGTGAATTCAAGTGGGAGGTGTGCGTGTGTGTGTGTGTATGTGTGTGTTGAAGAGGTAGTGACATACATGAATACATACAAATAACAAAGCAGACAATTAAAATAAGGTAATGTGATATGGAGAGTTTGGGAGGCTACTTTAGAATAGATGGTCGAGCTGGGAATCTCTGATAGGGTAACATTTTAGCTGAGAGCTGAATAAAAAGATTTCAAGCAAAGATGAGGGATAAGCATTCCCATGTAAAGGGAAGAGCTAGTGAAAAGCCCTGAAATGGCAACACCAAGGACAGAGAGAGACCACTGTGGCTAGAGGGTAAAGGGCAAGAGGAGGGTAATTGAGTTGAAGCTGGAGTGGTATAAATACACATGTATTAGTTTCCTAAAGCTGTTGTAACAAAATACCACAAACCTGATGGCTTAAAACAACATAAATTATATTCTCACACAGTTCTGGAGGCTAAGGGGTCCGAAATCAAGGTGTCAGCAGACCTCCTTCCTCCAAAGACTCTAAGCTCTAGGGGAGAATCTTTCTTTATCTCTTTCTAGCTTCTGGTGTCTCTCAGCAATTCCCAGTGTTCCTTGTCATGTAGAGTATCACACCAATCTGTGCCTCTGTCTTCACGTGGCCTTTTTCTTGGTATGTCTTCTGTCTCTCTACACCTTCTCTTCTTATAAGGACACCAGCCATTGGATTTGGGGCACATCCTAATCCAGTATGACCTCAATTTAACTTAATTTCATCTGCAAAACCCTATTTCCAAATAAGGTCACATTCTAAGTTTCCAGGTACACATGAATTTTGGGGAGGATATGCTGTAACCCACAACAGCACTGATTTTTAAGACTTTGAAAGCTAAATTAAGGAGTTTGGCTTTTATTCTAAATGTAATGAGATGCCACTTGGTGGATTTGGAGTAAGAGAGGTGACTATGTGATTTATGATTTAAAAAAAATCATTCTGGCTATAAGAAGATTAGATTTTAGAGAAGTAACAGTGGAAGAATAGACACTAGAAAAGAAACCATTGCCCAGATGTAACATAACAGCTGCCTGGATAAGGTAGTGCTGGTGAAATGGAAGAAGTGGGAAGATTTGAGACATGTCTTGGAGGTAAAGGGGATAGAATTGATTAATTAGGTATGGAAATGAGGGGGGAAGAAGAATCAAGGAAACTTAGATTTGGGGTTTGAGTGAAGAGTGGATGGTGTTGCCATTTACATGCCAGGGCAGAGTAGGAATGAGGCAGTTTCTCTTTGCTGATGTTGTTCGAGATACTGTTTAGACAGACATGCTGAGAGAGGAGCTGGGCAATTACCACACAAAACACAGTTCTGAGGAGGCCTCAAGTCTGGAGATGTAGGTTTGGAGATTCAGATGAAGAAACTAAGACACAGAGAAGCTAAGGAAGTTCTCCAGATCACATAGCTAGTAAGCAGCAGAGCTAGGATTGGAACCTGGGTATTCTGGCTCTAAAACCCATAATTTTTCACCACTGTGCTATACTACTTTATGATAGCACTTAAAAGGAATTGAGAATTTTGAAGAAGGAAGCAGAAAGCAGCAGCAACAGGGGAAAGAAAACATCTGTTCCAGTTGATAATTGTACCTGAATATAAACACAATCGTCTTTTAGTCACTCAAGGGTGTTTTGAGTAACTCTTCAATTTCAATGTGTACGTATCTTCAGCCATTTTGAAGGAGATGATAATGTTATGGAAGTCCATGTTTTATGCAGAACATGTTGACTTGGACATTTCAGGTATTTATTTAGAATAAAATGTGTACGGGGTAGGGGCGCCTGGGTGGCTCAGTTAGTTAAGCGTCTGACTTTGGCTCAGGTCATGATCTCACGGCTCCCCTGCATTGGGCTCTGTGCTGACAGCTCAGAGCCTGGAGCCTACTTCAGTGTCTCACTGTTTCTCTACCCCTCCCCCTCTCAAAATTAAAATAAACATTAAAAAAAATTAAAAAATATATATACTGTGTGAAAATCAAAACCTAATCGGCATTACTTCCTGGAAAGGATAATTACTGTATCTTCCTTGTTGTGTCTGTGTATTCCTGAGTGACTTTCAATGTAACTGAAATATAAAGAATACATCCAATGAGGATTCTGCAATGTCCCAATCAAGTAAAGTCATACAAAAAGCACTGCTTACTTACACCAACTATCAGAATTTAGTAATTAAACTGCAGCAGTAGTTGATGTACTTACAATATAGATCAACATTTTAAATGACTTATCCCATGACTAGTGACAAATACTAAAATATTTAAGGTTATCATCATTGTACGTACTACCAAGAGAGAAGATGGCACTGGTGGAGAATTCAAACTTCTGTAAAAGAGAAAAGTAGGAGATTTTAGAAGGATGTAGTATGGACTATGGACTTTTATTTGGGGCTTTCCTAGCTCCTCTGCCTAAGCAGCCAGCATGTTGGACAGGAGGCAACAATGTACAGTTGTTAAAAGCACACAAGTCTCTGTGCTCTGCCACATACTAGATACGAGACCCTAGGAAAGTTATTTAACTTCTCATGCCTCTATTCTTTACCTACTTCTCTGAATTATGGCGGGACTAGAGTGAAATAATACACAGAAAATGCTTATAGCACTACCTAGCACATAATTAATACTCGAAAAAATGTCAACTATTTTCAGTTGTCTCACCCTGTCTTTCTGGCCTGAACTTTAAATAATTGTCTGAGTGTGAGGTCACAAACATGTGTTCTGTATTTCTAAACGAGCTCATCTAGACTCTGTTCAGATGCTCCCCAGTGTGAGAGGGTTCACCCTAGTGCCTGCCTCTTCTCTCTTCCTTATTTCTGCTCTTGGGAGCTAAATGTTCCCTCCAGAAAAATTTTCAAAATCCCTATTGTCAACCAGGAAATACCACTTTTAGAATTTACTAAATCTCCCTAAAAAAGAATTAAGAATTTATGCTCAGATTTAGCTGCAATTTGTTAATAATAGTGAAGAAATGAATTCAGAAAAACACAGTGAATGGCAACAGAGGGTTGTGTGGGTAAATTGTGGAGTACTTCACACACACAATAGAATTTTAAGCAACTCTAAAAAGAATGTTGTACAAAAACAGTGAATGACAGGGACACCTGGGTGGCTCAGTCAGTTGAGTGTCTGGCTTCGGCTCAGGTCATGATCTCATGGTTCGTGGGTTCGAGACCAGCATAGGGCTCTGTGCAGACAGCTCAGGACCTGGAGCCTGTCTTCGGATTCTGTGTGTATCTCTCTCTCTGACCCTCCCTTGCTCACGCTGTCTCTCTCTCAAAAATAAATAAAACATTAAAAAAAATTTTTAAAGTAGTGAATGACAGGAATGGAATTCATAACATATGTGCTTTTTAATTTTTAAAAAGCAGGCTATAATGCAGCAAGTATTATCTGGTACTATAATTTTTTTTAAATATGTTTTTATTTATTTCTAGGAGAGAGAAAGACAGCGTGAGCAGGGGAAGGTCAGAGAGAGAGGGAGCTACAGACTCTGAAATAGGCTCCAGGCTCTGAGCTGGCAGTCAGCACAGAGCCCGACACGGGGCTCAAACCCACGAACCGCGAGATCATGACCTAAGCGAAAGTCGGACGCTTAACCGACTAAGCCACCCAGGCACCCCTAATTTTTAATATATAAATAAACATAAGCATAGACAATGTCTGGAAAGTTTTGCAGTCACCAAAATGTAGTGCCTCACATATTCACTCCTCCCACCAGCATTGGAAAAATCTACTAGCAAGTCTAGATAACCAGCAATTCTCGTGTAAACTTGGCCTAACCCTTCTCTTGCTAAACAGAGGCTGCAAGAAGAGAGGACATGCATTGACTTATAACTGGAAGGTGGTAGTAGCAGTCTGCACCTGTCTAATTTTCCCCCATTAAAAAAAAAAATGTTTGTTCATTTTTGAGAGAGAGCCAGAGAGCCAGAGTATGAACACAGGAGGGAGAGAGAGAGGGAGACACAGAATCCAAAGCAGACTCAAGGCTGTCTGTGCAGAGCCCAACATGTGGCTCAAATCCACAAACCATGAGATCATGACTTGAGCTGAAGTCAGACACTTAACTGACTGAGCTACCCAAGTGCCCCTAATTCTCCCCTTTATATCTTTCAGTTTTAAAGGTTTTTACTTGGGGGTCTCTCTTGTGACAGTGTCCACAAGTAGCTTATGGGGTGGTGGATGACAGAAGAAGCAAAGCATTGTTCTATTTCCTGGGTAAGACTTTGCTCATGTCACTGCTGTGGCTCTGGGCCCATTGTCCTAGCCCTGACCTAGACCATTCAGATTATTATGATCACTTAGGGATTTAAAATTATTTAAATAATGAATGATCAAAATTAATTTCCCAGTCTTTTATCATTATTGGCAGTATTTTTGCAAACAAATTATGGGTCCACTTTATTATGATATTCTTAATTATGAAATACATGACTTTCCCAACTTTTTTTCGACCATATTAATTGAGAGTGCTTGTTTTAACTTCAGAAATGGAAGGGACTGCTATGTGTTCAGGTAATCAATATTTAAGGTCATTAAATCTTCTTACAATACATTCAGATGCTCATTCCACAGTCTCTGGTAGGAGATTTGTGATTAACCATAAAAGTTAGTAGTAAAAGTGTCAGCTTCACATATTTTAATGAAGATGCTATAATATTTGTTCCAATTTTTGGGATCACTTTTCTGTCCCTGGCATTTGGAAGCAAAGAAGAGCCCTTTCAATGGACATTGCATTTTCTCCAAGCTTCAATGTTTCCATCACTTGAAACTGTAGGCATAAATTACCCAGTAATTTCTATATTACTAGGGTGCCTGGGTGGCTCAGTTAGTTAAGTGTCCAACTTGGTTTTGGCTCAGGTCATGATCTCATGGTTCATGAGTTCAAGCCCAATATCAGGCTCTGTGCTGACAAGAGTGAAGCCTGCTTGAGATTCTCTCTCTCCCTCTCTCCCTGCCCCACCCCATTCGTGCTCTCTCTGCCTCTCAAAATACATAGATAAACTTTATTTAAAAATGTATGCATTACTAAGATCAAATTTATAAAAACTAAGATCAAACCATATGAAACTGCCAATTTTGACCTATGATAAAAAGACAGTTTCATATTGTTCACCCTCAAATGGTAATAAAGGTATATAAATGATTTTTTAAATAAAACCTAAAACTATTTTTAAACAATTGTTTTTACTCAGATTTATGTGTTACAACAACAGGTTTTTATGTTGCTTGTTTGTTTTTAATCTGCGATATATCAAGTTTTATAATCACACTGGTTCAGTTTATGTTCTAAAGGAACTGGGAACACAGAAACATTAAGTATAAATTATGTAACTTGCTCTAGAAAGTAAACAGGTTAAATGAACAACTAGGAAAAGAGGCCCAGAGCTGAAATAATCTTTTTATCCATTCAACAAATATTTGTTGAATACATACTAAGTGTCAGGCACTATGCCAAGTGCTGAGAAAATACCAGTGAAGAATATCTTACTGGAAATTGTGGTCCCACTTTTTACTTAATTGTATGTAAATATTCTCATGAATATGTTTCTGGTTAAGATTTCATAGGACATTTAACTCCAATTTATATGATTTTCCTCACACAAATATTATTATTTTCTGTTTTATGTAAAATTACAACACCAAAAATATTATTTTTTGCAATTCATTCTTACTAATGTACCACTGTCACCTCTGTTATATTTTTAATTGCAGTGAAATACATGTAACATAAAATTTGCTATTTTAGTGATTCTGATAATATGTTTTTTGTCATCATATGTGTAAGGAAAGTGTTAAGTGTATGTGACCTTATTACTGTAGATCTATGTGCATTGGACACTGTAAATCTGTCTAATGAAGTAGCAAAAGTTCAAAAAGTAGGAAACCAAATCAAGAAGACCAGTGTACTCTTTGGGAAACTTAAGAATCAGAACATGGTACCAACTTAACAGCAAGTAGTTGTTACTATTTCCCAAACATATTTGATCTCATTATAATGTGATGATGAAAAATCACCACAAACTCATAAAATATAACAGGCATCTGGATTAAAGTAGACAGTAAAATATGGTCTCAAAGAAAATGTAACTGCTGTTAGACTGAAGCAAAATTTTATCCATGTCACAAATATGCATAATATAGGCTAAAGATCACAGAAGAGTCAACATGCATTAATGTTTACATTACATTGGTAAAACAGCCAATTCTGACTCTGTTTTAACTAATAAACTGGGTACCTAGTCAGTTACCCTTCAGGTGACATATGCAACTTCCTTTGTTCTTAAGATTACCCTCCATTTCTTATAGACAGATTTTGCACAATAAGAACAACAGAATGTACTCAGTATTTTCCTTACATATATTTTTGAAATGCATTTTTGAAGAAATATATGCTAACACGAGCTTTTAGGGCTTTGTTTTGTTTTTGCTGAACCTATTAATATCTTAGGACAGTTTGGGAACATTGTTCTATATGCCATGCAAAGCTATACAGATTAATAAAAAGGATTATGGCCATATGTGGCACCTTACCTTATTTTTTTTTTAATTATATGAACACTGAGAATATCTTGCAATCTATGTGGCCATGAGTGATCTCCTCTACTTCTTATAGATTGGGGCATTGAATAGAAAGCTCAAATGACCAGTTAATTAATTCAGGGTTTTCCTTCTTTAGATTATCAACTCTAAGAGACAAGGATAAACTATTTATTTACATCCCTATTTATTTATATCTGTAAAGCACCTGGAACAGTACATAGCATTTAATGAATGTCTGTGAAAAAAAGGCAGGATGGCTCAGTCAAACACACCTGGATTTAAATTTTAACTCTACCTCTTACCAGCTGAACAACCATGGGGAAATTTGTTAATTTCAGAATTGTTAATCCTATATTAACTGATGATGATAACTTGTTCCACAACTGCTTTGAAAATAAAGTGAGGTATCCAGTACAAAGCATGAGCACATGATAAAGATTCAATGAATGTTAGATCCTTCCCCTTACTTCATATGTTCTTCATACTGGGGTCAATCCTGGAACAAATGATAAAGTGAAGTCCCTTTCCCCTTTCCCTTTTAGTACCTAAAGAAATTGCCGCTAGTGGTGGGTTGCTTTAAGCTGAGGCACTTTTTCTGGAGGTTCAAGTTCCCTCTTTTGTCAGTATAGATCCTTTTTTTTAAAAGTTGGTGACCTTTGAGGTTTCTTTCAGCTCAGGAATTCTTTCAGCTCATCTTTCTCTTCCTCTCCTCTCTACCAAATTTCAACTTAACCTGATAAACTAGGCATCAGGGAAAACCTACTTCATATAGCCCAAGGCTTCCAGAGGCAATTTTCTGGGCACAAGCAATTAGCTGCCCTAGGCAAAATTGCACCGTAGACAAAGCTTTCCTCCTTCCTCTCCTGCAGCACCCACCCCCATACCTGCAGGGTTCCTCAACTGCCTTCAGCCTGCCACAGCAGAGCGCTCACACCCACCTACAATGCTGACTTCTACCCAAGCCTCAAACTCTAGATTTCCCCCCCTCTCCCTATATAATCTTCTATTCTGTTTTGGGGGGTTATCTCAGCTAGGTTGTACGAGGTGACCTAATCTAAAATTTTCTGACTGACGCCTGCATTTTAAAGACTGTGTGAGCATAAATAGTGAAATATTTACGGGAAATATCTCTGAACCCTTGAACTATTAAAATATCCTTTGCTAACTCTGGGCTACCAGATCTTGCTCTACCAGCTTTATCTTTTCAAAAGAATAGAGGTCGTTTCTTATACCTTTGCTTCTGAAATATTATCAATCCCTGTGATAAATTCATCAATGCCAGTAGAGTTCTTAGATAATGTGCGTGTGTTGGTGATATTCTTTTCCTATTTTCTCTTTCACTCTGGAATGCTTCACTATCTGTCTTCCATCTATATAAATCTGGGTCTCAAACCGGTGGCCTAGGATTTCTCTAGGGCCCTGGATATGTTCTGCTTTTGGTTATTTCATTGGACCTATAATAGATACTGAAGACATATTACTAAAGACAGCAACGTAAGCAGCTTAGCACTTCTCTAGCCTACGTCACATATTTGTGTTAACTGCCCCAAGGGGCTTGAGTTTGTGAGCCCCTACTCATCCCTTAAGACCTCCCATCCAAAAGTCATCTTTTCTATGAAGCTTTGAGAATCAATCTTTTGCATACTTACAGAAAGTCAGTTGCCAGTTGCTCTGACGAGCACCCAGTCTTACACACAAGGCCTTGGAATAGAATGGTTGACTGCAAATGCAAAGTAGTGGAGTAGGTCTCAGGGCAGAAACTCCAGAGTGGATCTCCAGGAAGCAAGAGCTGTTTTGAGGCTGACTGGGCTTTTTTGGTGTGCCCTTAAATTGCCCAGTTTGGGATGGTAACTCCTTTACATCTAGGAATGTCTAGCACAGCCTTGTACCTTCTAGTGGCTCTTAAGGCAGTACTTTCCCTTATATCTTATATACACCATGTCAATATTTACACAAATTTCATTCCCATTATGCAACATCATTCCCCCCACCCCCACCCCCACCCCCTCACATGTAAACTGAGCTGTTTGGATCATTTGGACTACAGCCAGGACACACTCGTTTGTTTTCTTTTCCCTCCTCTTGAGCAAAAAAAGCAAAAGCAACACATCTTGCCCTCAGTTCCCTCCATTACCATGACTGCCACAAGAGGATGACTATAATGACAGTAATCATCATTAGTAAAAAGGCAGAAGTCTAGTGTTTGGATCTTTGCTGTGAGCCTACCATATAGGAAACATTCTTCTGGTATTTTGGTAACTGAGCCTCCCTGGACTGAAGGTTGAAAGGAGAATATTATTCTAAATCTTATTCTTTTGCAAACAGCATAATGGCAAAATTCCAGCATAATAATAGTGGACATTTACATAATGCCCTTTTTCATAGGCATTCATAGTGTTTTGCAAAATTTCTTATGCATCTTCTTCAATATTAGATAAGAAGAAAGGAGGAGATGATTGATTCTAGATGGGGAAAGTGAGATAGGCAAAGGCTGAATGAAAGAAAGAAAAAGCGACAGAGAAGGAGAGGGGGAGGAGAGACGGAAGGAAGAGAGAGAAAAGAAAGGGACATTATAAAGTACATTCCTAACTCTGGACCTAATGTTTGCTCTTTCCATTATCCTTCTGATAGCAAAGTGTTTTTCCTTTCCTTGAGTCTGCTATTCAATAGCATCAAGTGAATACTGAAATGCAAAAGAAGATTAAAATGGCCTTTAGAATTGGATTCAGTCAAAATACATGTTTAGGAAGGCAGGTTTATTAAAAATAGGTTCCTAATAAACTTATTTTTAAAAGTTAAGAAACCAATATCAAGTCAAAATTAGGGGAAAATATTAAATAAGCACAAAATGAGCTGTATCTTTTTATTTCCTAATGACAGAAGATATAGGAAATTGTTAGCTAAAAAAAAAAAAAAAGACTAGAATATCCTTAAATAACCTAGAGGCAAGCAGTAATAAATTATAATTCATGTGATAAATTTCTCAAAACAAAAATACATCCAGCTTGGACTCACTAGGGATCTTTCAGAGTACTAGATTTAGAAGAGGAAAAAAAAAAGTACTTTGAAAAAGAAAAGTGGGAAAAGGGGGGAGTAATATATAGAGTGATTAAAGTCTGAGTCTGATGTTTAAAAAGGCAGTAAAAAGAACTAGTGATGTAATAATAGCCCCAGGGACTTAAAAAAGAATTTCCTCAAATATATCTGAGGGATAAGAAACACTGGAGAGAAAATAGGCCCATTAATAAATGACAAATGAGATGAAATGAGATTTTAAAACAGTTGAGCTACTGAACTGCTTTTTTTTTTTTTTTTTTAATAGATCTTTTAACAAGAAAACAAAAAAAGAGCTAAGGACAGAGAAGGAACAAAACTTGTCAGCAGAATTCTGGTAAATAACAAGCAAAGGAATTCAGTCCTTGCAAAAGCTAAGGATTTTCCAAATCAGCAAACTTGGGGGATATGCCTTCTACTGGGGATAAGAAGGAACTGAGTAATTTATATTCTGAACCACATTTTCCCTTGTATCTTCATCTGGCTGAGATGATCAAACCATAACATCAACCCCAGAAACTGTTTTAACGTCAAATCACCTGCACTGCATCTTTACCCCTAACATCCCTCAGATAATCTCACGTGCTTTAACAAACATTATCTCCTAGTGCCAAGCACTGTACCAGATACTATGAATACAAAGAATGAAACATTAGCACCTTTTCTAAATCCTCTTTTCTTTTTCTCTTATATCTTTTCTAATCCTTTACCTTGGGCCCCTCAGTTTCCGTTCAGGACCCCACCAGCCTTTTCAACAAGCACAGGTACACGCACACACATTTACCTTAAAACATACAAGTTAATATATTTTTCCTTTACATGACATTTACTTATCTTCCTTCCTAAATTAAAGACCTAGAAACTAAATTCCCATGACCTTAAACACAAGCCAATCATATCCCTGAAGCTTTCAGAAGTTCAGTCAACATTCTTCGAAGAAAACATGAACAACTTTAACTGAAAAAATAATTAATGTACATGGTTAACATTTCAAACTGTCAAAAGGATGGATATGCAATTAAAAGTATTCCTCTCTTCTTAAATCACCAGTCTCCTTCCCTAGAATCACTATTGAATTATTTATGTAGTGTCTCATATACTTTCCATTCATAAACATAGGGATATGAATCTTTTTTATTTTTAAGAAAACGTAAACAAGAGCTGATTTTAAATCCTGTTCTTCATTTTGCCTTTTTTTTTTTTTAAGTTGACACTATATTTTGGGCAGCTTTCCATATCAGCACATGGAGATCTTTAGAATCACGGCATAAAAAAAATAGCCACATAATATAGTATTTTATTGCACAGATTGCTATAATTTACTTAACAAGTCTCCTATATTGCACATATTGATTGCTTCCTCTCTTTTGCTATTACAATGAGCTATGCTATTTATGAATCTGAAAAAAGGAGATAATAATATACTTTTGTGCAGAGTTAATGCAAAAAATTAAATGAGATTTATGTGAAAGCATCTAGAATGCCTAGCACATGTTAGATATTCTTGGTACATGTTAGCTAAATAAATGAATTGAATGAGGGCCCAAATAAACCAACAGTGCTTCCAATTTTGTTTTGTATCTGTCTCCACCCACTAGAACAAGAGCCTTATGAATGTAGGGATCAGTCTTGTCTGTCTTCATTCACTGCTGAATCCCTAGCACCTAGAACAGTACCAGCATACATTAAATGTTGAAATACATAATTGGTTAACTAATAGAATATATATCATCAGCCATCATTTTTAGTTTATTCTGACCCCCCGTTTTAATTTCAAGGTAAAAGGACCTATTTAAGATGAAAGAGCAGGCCTCTTTCAAGTGACATTATTTGTAATTTGATTCTGAGAAAAGTCAAAGAGCAAGACTCCTCCCAGATGGGTGTGGGACCTGGACAACTCAAGCAGTCCTGCCTGCTCAAGCTAATCTCACTTGAAAGGAGACTGCATGGTCAGCAAGTTTCATAAGCCTCTAGGTATATCATTAAAGGCAGAAATTTTGGAATTGATTTTAATTACATTCAGAAAGTAGGAATAGGTGTAATACCTACATGGCCCTCCCTCCAGGTATGAGAGCAGGGGTGGCTACCCTAGCTACACTAAGGATGAGCCTGTTAAAGACAGCTGTCATTTGTGAATTCATCACTATTTTCAAATAAAGATCACAGTACAGTCAAGAAATTCTTTATAATAACATCACACTCATTAGTATTGCTTTCTTAGTTTGGAGAGAAAGAATTAGAGACATGTCTCTTAACCCTGGGTGCACCATGAGAATATGTTCCATATGGGAATGTCATCTTTTCTATGCATTGCAGGAAGAAAAAAAGTTGGCCAACACTGGTCTAAACTAGGGTTTTCAGGTCAGGTTTCTAGAGCCATGTGGTTGCATATCTGGGACAACCAAGGTCTTAAACTTGAGGGTGATCGTATAACTGAAATGAATTGTGTTGGGCCTCACTTGGCTCATTCTCAACTTGTTCTCATATTAGGAGACATACAGTTGGGAAATCACAAAGTAATTATTAGCACAATACTCTCTTCACTCTTCACTTCTTGAGTGGAGAAATATGCACCCCAGCATAGAGAGTGCATTCTGAATGCAGAGCAAGAATCTTTTAAGTCCTTTGCCTATTGCTGTTTCTCTCAGCCTCACACAGACGGACACAGCTGCTCCTGAAAAAATTCACTCTTAATTACCACCTTCTCCCAACCTCAAACATCCAACCCGTGGGTGTATCTCTTGTCCCCCACCTTCCTGTTGGCATTAGCCATCAATCTGCTTACTCAGATGTATGCTCTGGGTGCAGTTTTCCCTTCTCAACTTCAGTGCTGATTAAGACAGATACCTTTGTTGTCAGAAGTATCTCCAAGTGACTTGAAGGTTTCTTGTTTGTTCTGCTTTCTATTTTCATACCATTTTTCCTAAGTACAGATGTTTCAATATTTTCTTTTCCTCCATACTTTCTATTGTTAAGTTAGCATGTATTGATTTTATAATAAGAAAAAGTCTTTAATTTTAAAAGTTTCTACATGCATATTAGAGAAATTTCGGAAAATCCGGAAAAGAAAGGAAAAATATAATCACTGAGAGAACACCTTGGTTTTAGGGCATCTTCTTCAGTGTTCTCTAAACATACGCACAGACACAAACACAAACTATACTGGTCTCTATTATTTTATTTTATTTTATTTTATTTTATTTTATTTTATTTTATTTTATTTTATTTTATGTTTTGAGTATTTTCTCCTTTTATTAAATATCCTTCAAAATATGATCTTAATGGCTCCGTTACATTTTTACAGTATGGATATATTATAATGTGTTCACCCATTCTCCTGCTGTTAGAAATGTGGATTTTTTCCAACTTTTTACTAGTTTATAATAAATGGTCATTAATCTTTTATCTATATTTCCTTAAAATGGATCACTAAAAATTAGAATTCCTGAGCCAAATCCTACATACATTTCCTGAAATTTTATGAAAAATTCCAACTCTACCCCAAAATAGAGAGACTGGTATAATAAACTTACCTGTATGTATCACCACATGGTCAACATTATAACAAAATTATGCAGCATTTTTATGTTTGCAGTTATTGATATGCAGTATATTGCCTAAGTGCTTTCTAAAAATGTACCAGTTTTCACAGGTACCAGCACTGTGAAGCCCCCACAAATACTCTAACCAGTACTGAGTGTTTTCAATATCTAATCTCTGCTGGCTAATTTGGTCAGCTATTTCAAACCTAAGTTTTCAGAATCTGGCATTCCACTACCCCATGGTCCATTCCAGATCCTCTGTGAATTCCTCTCCCCACAATATATTTTCTATCTTTCAAGATTGTCTCCCCCTCCCCAATCCAGCAGAGGAGCTTAGGCTTCAGCTGACAGTCCTTCAGCCTCTGGAGAATGGATGTGCAGCAGCTCCCTCTCTGTGAGAGTATACTTGGTGTACCCGGGCAGCGCAGGCCCAGCTGATCATCCCATTACTTGTCGGGACTTACTGTGAGTAATGATTGAAGGTCGTTGGCAGCTTTTAATCTCATGCTAACAGCTTCCATATGTCAGCCTTCTCCAAGGTCTGCGTCTTTGCTGAGTAGACTGAAATTTAGAATATGTATATAGTTAAACATGGCTTTTTATATACGTTATCAAAGCTAGGTGGGTCTATTTATAGAGAAATTGAATATCTCACTAGCTTAATATTTTTATTTGAGGCTAGAATGTTCATAAGCAAAGAATTATATATTATTATTTATTATTGTATAAGTAATATAATGGCTCTTTAGGGTGCTGGAAAGATTACTAAGATGGGAATAAAAAGTCAAAGCGTAGGCTTGACTCTGTTATTAACTAGTTATGTAATGCTAGGTTAGTTTTAAAATCACTCAAGATTTAATTTTGCCTTCTTAAGTTTTCTAAAATCCCCTTCCAGTTATAAAATTCCACAACTTAAAAATGTCTTGATATACTCTATTACCCATTTTCTATTAAAAATGCTCTTTAAAAGATGATAAACAGGGGCACCTGGCTGGCTCGGTTAGCAGAGCAATGTTTGATCTCTGGGTTGTAAATTCAAGCCCCATGACGGGTGTAGAGATTGCTTAAAAATAAAGCTTACAAAAAAATAAAGAATAAAAAAAAAGAAATATGATAAATAGCCTGGTAGCTGTTATTATATTACCTGTGAGGAGTAAGGTAAGTCACCCAGTGGTGTACTGCTGATAAATGTTTAACAACCAGCTCTCGAGGGGAAAAAGTCCTGAGAAATATCGTTGGCCTAGTTCCTTCCATAGTAAAAATACTCCCACCATAGGTTATTGAAAGCTATCAACTCCAAGTCGCTGAGAGTAGAATTGGGAAGAGATAGGCACAATTGTCGCACAACCCTGTGTGAGCTAGTTCTGGCACACCACTGGCCCTGTATTTATATGGTATTCCAGGTAGAATCCTTTATGCTGCAAGTAACAGAAAATCTAGCTATCCATGCTTTAAACAATAAGGGCACTTAAGTTTTTCATGTGACAAGAAGTCAGGAGGTTAAGTGGTTCAAAAGTCGTTTCAGCAGCTCTACCACATCAGGGGGCTGGGTTCCTTTCTTTGTAATTCTCTTGGCCTTTGGCCTTGTTGTAAAATGCCTACAGTACCTCCAAGTTTTCTGTCCTAAGAGGAGTATCCAAAGTAGGAAGAAAAGGTAAATATACCTTTTTCTTTTTTCTTTTTTTCTCCTTTTATTAGAGAAGAAATTCTGCCTGGAAACCCCAGCAGTCTTCCCCTTATGTTTCACTAGCCAGGACTGACGCTATGTCCATTCTTAGACCTATGACTGGCAAAGAGGATCTGAATTGTCACGATTGCTTCAGAGCAACTATGATTTCAACCCTGGGCCTGGACCCAAGGCGGAAAGAGGAAGTAGCACTGATATACACAGACAACAACATTGTCTGCTACATATGAAAGGGTTTCAAGCTGAAAAATGCTGATGCTTTTAACTATTGATTTCAATTCAATTTGATAAGTATTGAATCTGTTCAATGAGCAAGAGAAGATAACATATCTGTCCCTCTTTCACCATGATCACATGTCCAAGAGGGGCTTTATAGAGCACTTCCTAAAAGTCCTCTATGTGCCTAAGTCCATTAGTATGCTTAGCCTTTTAAAAAATTTTTTTAATGTTTAATTATTTCTGAGAGAAAGACAGTGTGTAAGTGGGGGAGGGGCAGAGAGGGAGACACAGAATCCAAAGCAGGCTCCAGGCTCTGAGTTGTCAGTATAGAGCCTGGTGTGGGCCTCAAACTCACAGAGTTTGAGATCATGACCTGAGCTGAAGTTGGACGCTTAACTGACTGAGTCACTTGGTGCCCAACACACTTAACCTTTTTAAAGATGTATTCCTAGTGCAGTATTATTTTTAAAAGTCTATCCATATCATAACTTAACTTGCAAAGGGATTTTACATAAATATTGTGAACCCCTTAAACACAGCTTTGTGACCATTTGAATACATAAGTAAATTGTCCTTAATGAATTAAAAAGTTTAGAGTTAGCATCTAATTCAGGACTTTTATCATGATGTTACTGTGTAATGTGCTCCATTTTATTTATTAATAAATACTGCTTGGGGCGCCTAGGTGGCTTAGTCGGTTAAGCGTCCGACTTTCGCTTAGGTCATGATCTCGCGGTTCGTGGGTTCGAGCCCCGCGTCGGGCTCTGTGCTGACTGCCAGCTCAGAGCCCGGAGCCTGTTTCAGTCTGTGACTCCCTCTCTCTCTGACCCTCCCCTGCTCACGCTCTCTCTCTCTCTCTCCTAGAAATAAATAAAAAACATTTTAAAAAAATAATAAATACTGCTTGGTTTATAGATGAAGTTTATAATACATGTATCAAAGTAATTGGAAAGGGAGTCTGATGTGGTATATTAAAGAAATCTCTGAAATAAACTTTTTGTGCATGGAAAACAGTAGCTTATAAAGCCAGAATATTTCCAACTTTGTCACCCAGGAGTAAATAGCCTATAAAACTACAATCCTTGCACAAAAGTTGCTTCTTTAATGTTATCCTAATTATCATTTATATTCCTCTCATTATTTATTTGCAAATACAGATAAAAAAAGAGACAAAATGCTGCTATGAGGAAGAAAGACTTTGACAAATGTATTTTCTTACTTTTTAGTATTTAATCATTGAAGCAGTATAAGTGATACGAATACATAATTGGTATTTGTTTTATTTTGTAGTGTCTAAAATTATACATAATTATTACTAAGTTTTAAATAATATAGTAGAGAAATATTTGAGGTTATTCACTTTTTCAGCTGAGGTAGCAAAAGAACTTATATGAACAGCTAAACCCAAATTAGAGAATTCTCTGTTCAAGGTACACTAGTAAGCCTCCTTTTCTGGCTATGCTATATGACTAGAGTGTCTAATTTCAGATGCATTATATATTCCCTAAACCTTTACAGATTTTTGCATTTTATCTATGTAATGCTTTTTTAGGTCCTCCATAACGCTAAACAATAAATGTCAAAAAAATATCTGTTGTTTTGGGGTTTGGGTTTTCATTTTTATTTTGAAAAATGTTACCTCTGTCATTCACTCTGACATACTGAGTATAAATCTATCAAATTAAGAAGTTAGATCAAATTGACTTTTCATATAATTTAAGCAAAACAATGCTTGAATTATCTGTATTTAAATACCTCTTTAAAAATGATCATTTAAGTGCAGGAAAAAACAACCAGAAACAAATACAAAAAAAATCTTAGCCCAGGAAAAAAAAATGGATGGATTTATCTTGAATTGAGGTTCCAAACTGGAACTCTAGAAGCCAACTGAAGTCCACAAATACGTTGTTTGGTCCATGTAGCATTTAAAAGTCAAGAGATCCTGGGTCATGATCCCAGGATCATGGGATTGAGGCTTGTGTTGGGCTCTCATTGACCATGGATCCTGCTTAGGATTCTTTCTCTTTCTCTCCCTCTGCCCTTCTCCCCTGCTCACGCATGCTCGCTTTCTCTCTCTCTCTCTCTCTCTCTCTCTGAAAGAAAGAAAGAAAGAAAGAAAGAAAGAAAGAAAGAAAGAAAAAGAAAGAAAGAAATTTTAAAAATGTCAAGAGGTCACATAAAAACCCAGATTTCTACTTTCTCTTGGAGTCATTAATGATTGATTGGCAAGAATGGGTTTGAATTTTCAGCTTGGACTGAGTGGTGGCCCTCCACCCCACTATAGAAGAGGCCTCTGCTGCCCTCTATCCTTGTATAGGTTCTACCGCACAATGACCTCTAAACCTAGCACTCATACTCTGCCAGCTTCTCTCACTGAAGGCATCTACTCTCTGTCTGGTGTGCAAGTGTGCCCTGATAACGACTCTTACCAAAGAGGCAATAGGGGCTGCTTTCACTCCCTCCCCCTGCCAAGGCTTATACCTGAGGCGCCTTATGGCCAAAAACAGATATTTTTTCTAATTTACAGAAGGACACCCATAGCAACCCTTACAGGATTCTAATCTATGCCTAGAAAGTCCAAAAAGCAAGGATGTTATCTTGTTTTCTCATTTGACTCTGTAATCCAGAGTCTGGGCAGGTCTGTAATAGGATTTTTGGAATATATGACAAATAAATGATTCTTGTATACATACGTACATAGAAATACATATTTCTATCTTCTGCCCTCTACTAAACATTATCCTCAAGGACAGTCAAAAAATTTAAGGTGTATTTGGAAGAACATTGACATCTTTATTGTCACCAGACCATGGGATCTAGACCTCCTTTAAGGTGAATTCTATGGGCCTTGGATCTCCTTAGGAGATCCATTTGAGGAGATACTGCTTTTCCTATTTGCAACATACTACAGTCCCCTCATGGAGGGAGCCTGGAGCCTGGGCACTCTACTAGCCACCCAAAGTCCATCTAGCCTGTCTTACCTTCCATTTATCCAGTTGTGCACCTGAAATCCCAGTACGCCATAAAACTGAGTACATCCAACGTGTAACAGCAAATTCCGTCAATCCATCCTCTATATCCATAAGCAAATTTCCTTTACAGATAGAGACACATGCACACATACACACATGCACACACACAAACACATACTAAGATGAATAAAACTAGAAAATGTTTTTGGCTCCAAATATTGTATCCTTATACTTAAAAAATATATAGAAACAGAATAGTTTTGCCAATTTGTTTTCTTATTTATACTTTTCTAGAAAGGATATGTAGGTAATTTATTAAAATCGTAATAAAGATTATGATCCAGTCAACCAACTGGATGACTCGGTTGGTTAAGCATCCGACTTCCACCTAGGTTGTGATTTCACTGCTTCCGAGTTTGAGCCCTGCATTGGGCTCTGTACTGACAGCTCAGAGCCTGGAACCTGTTTCAGATTCTGTGTCTCCCTCTTTCCCTCTGCCCCTCCCCCACTCACGCTATACCTCTATCTCTCAAAAAAAATAAACATTAAAAAATTAAAATCATAAAAAAGAAAAGCTTATTCAAAAAATTTTAATGAGGTTAGAAGGTCATCAGCAGAGGTTAGGACCCAAAGTCCAAGGTCACAAAATTATCTCAAGACTGTTAGAAAACCAAAAGAAAAGAAAAACAAAGCTAGTTTACTGATATATCTCTAAGAAAAATACATACCAATATTTTCCTTAAAGAAGCAACACTTTCTTTAGTACCAAATTCTGAAAGAAATTTATGATTTGTGGTCACCTGTAGGAAATACTGGTGGCCAGGAGAGGTGGTGATGGAATGATGTCTTGGATATTTTTCTTTACAAATGCAGGAAGCCTTCATAAAAATTTCTCAGGACATCCCAAGCAAAAGATGAAGGTGTGACACAAAAATATGACTCAGAGGAAGCAGTTCTACAGATGGCCCAGAAAAAACCAACTCAAGTAAGCAGCTTTCTGCTGATGCACTGTGATCAGAGAAGAAAGCTTAAAGTGGTATTTCTCAAAGGCCAGTTCACAGACCACACATCAGAATCACCAGGGAGTGCTTATTAAAACATATTATGTTCTGCAGATCTACAGAATAGCAATCTCTGGGGATGAGCCTGGATATCTGAAGATTTTACAAGTTTCCCAGGGGATTCTTAAATACATCAGAGTCTAGAACCACTGAGCTAGAGCACTGGTCTTTAATTAATTTCTTTTGCTTGTATGTTCTAAAAGAATTTTCACATGTTTTATACCATTTCACATGTTTTTAGGTTGACATCAGAAATTTTTTTTTACTTGATATGTATTATTCTTTTTTACAGTTTTTCCCTTTTATTTATTTATTTATTTAATTTATCTCCAAGTTAGTTAGCATCTAGTACAACAATGATTTCAGGAGTAGATCCCTTAATGCCCCTTACTCATTTAGCCCATCCCCCTCCTACAACTCCTCCAGTAACCTTCTGTTTGTTCTCCATATTTAAGTCTCTTATGTTTCATCCCTCTCCCTATTTTTATATTATTTTTACTTTCCTTATGTTCATATTTTTTGTATCTTAAAGTCCTCATATGAGTGAAGTCAAATGATATTTATCTTTCTCTGACTAATTTCATTTAGTATAATACACTCTAGTTCCATCCATGTAGTTGCAAATGGCAAGATTTCATTCTTTTGGATTGCTGAGTAATACTCCATTGTATCTATATACATCTTCTTTATCCATTCATCCAACAGTGGACATTTGGGCTCCTTCCATACTTTGGCTATTGTTGATAGTGCTGCTATAAACATTGGGGAGCACGTGCCCCTTCAAAACAGTATACCTGTATCCCTTGGATAAATACCTAGTAGTACAATTGCTGGGTTGTAGGGTAGCTCTATTTTTAATGTTTTGAGGAACTTCTGTACTGTTTTCCAGAGTGGCTGCACCAGTTTGCATTCCCACCAGCAGTGTAAAAGAGATCCTCTTTCTCCGCATCCTCGCCAACATCTGTTGTTGTCTGAGTGGTTAATGTTAGGCATTCTGATAGGTGTGAGGTGGTATCTCTTTGTGGTTTTGATTTGTATTTCCATGATGATGAGCGATGTTGAGCATCGTTTCATGTGTTGGTTGGTCATCTGGATGTCTTCTTTGGAGAAGAGTCTATTCATGTCTTTTGCCCATTTTTTTTACTGGATTATTTGTTTTATTCGTGTTGAGTTTGATAAGGCCTTTATAGATTTTGGATACCAACCCTTTATCTGATATGTCATTTGCAAATATCTTCTCCCATTCCATCAGTTGCCTTTTAGTTTTGCTGATTGTTTCTTTCACTGTGCAGAAGCTATTTATTTTGATGAGGTCCCAATAGTTCATTTTTGCTTTTGTTCCCCTTGCCTCCGGAGACGTGTTGAGTAAGAAGTTGCTGCAGCCAAGGTCAAAGAATCTTTTGCCTGCTTTCTCCTCAAGGATTTTGATGGCTTCCTGTCTGACGTTTAGGTCTTTTGCCCATTTTGAGTTTATTTTTGTGTATGGTGTGAGAAAGTGGTCGTTTCATTTTTCTGCCTGTCACTGTCCAGTTTTCCCAGCACCACTTGCTGAAGAGACTGCCTTTATTCCACTGGATATTCTTTTCTGCTTTGTCAAAGATTAGTTGGCCATATGTTTGTGGGTCCATTTCTGGGTTCTCTGTTCTGTTCCATTGATCTGAGTGTCTGTTTATATGCCATAAAATTTGTTATTTTAAGTTAAGCAGTTACAAAAAAATGTTCTGGTGTATTGACATACTGACATTTTCAAATAAATTTTTTATATCACTTTAAAATGTATTCGATTAATCTTAAAAACCCATATCCAGTAACATATAAAACTGTGAATAAACCCTTCTTTAGCAGTCAAAATTTTTATATTTTTCTCTTTTTTCTCCTTGAACTCACATTTCCATCTCACTTTCCCCATAGAATTTTTTTATTCAAATACAACATATTTTATGCTTGGAAGACTTTTTTTTATATCACCTTATCATACTTTCTGCAAACTATGAATGTAACATTGAAGTTATATTTTTTATTTCCTGTGACCTTAAGGTTCTAAATGTTAACAATCCTTTAGAATTGCATTAGGATTATAATTATTAGTAGTACACAATTAAGAAAAAAAGATTTTTTTCATAAATAATTTTTAAGTATAACAAATTGCTTTGAAAATGCTTTTATTAATTGATGGGTAGACTTACCCTCCCCCCATTTAGTTCACATATTTATAGGTGGATATTATTTTACCTATATTATTCTAGTCTAACATATAGAATAATATAGACTTCAGCATCAATTTATTTATATTATTTACTTTACATACAATACTCACTGACAAAACTTGTTTACACAAATAAGTAGATAGGAATGAAAGGTATTTTGTTACAGCAGTGTCACTGAAATCTTTGAACTCTTTCTGAATTATAACCCAAAACCCATATAGTAATTTATCATCAAATCTCATTTGTAATAAACTTAAGCTGACAATTTGATTAGATCATCCTTCATTTTGATGAAAGCAAAGAATTGGAAACCACCTGATGTGCAAAATAATTTGTAATCCAGTCATTAACAATCATTCCCTCTCTTTCACCCCAACACCAGCATTTTATTTTTATTTAATGTTTGTTTATTTTTGAGAGAGAAAGAGTATGAGCAGGGGAGAGTCAGAGAGAGAGCCACGCAGAATCCGAAGCAGGCTCCATATTCTGAGCTGTCAGCACAGAGCCCAACGCGGGGCTCGAACTCACGAACGGTGAGATCATGACCTGAGCCGAAGTCAGATGCCCAATCGACTGAGCCACCCAGGTGCCCCACCAACACCAGAATTTTAAATTGTGGTTAGTTTAATACCCTAAAAGTTTTTAGACCCATCCCCAGAGCAAATCTCTGAAGTAAGATAAACAAGTCACTGAAGTAAGACTTCACATGGTTGAAAGGTATTTTGTTCTAACAAGAGGGAAAAATGTGATTAAGAAAAGGGAGATGGGGAAAGTGGCCAAGGGGCGTTTGCAGGCAAATCCATTTTAGTGAAGAGCGCTTGTGGAAATTGAGGATCCAGCAAAAGACTCCGTGAAGACCAGCCTCATTTCCACATTTCCTGAAATGCTTTTGTGAAAGTTCACCTGCCTCAGTTTGAAGACCATTGTACTAAGTATCTGGACACACATATAAAATGCATTACTTTCAAAAAGACTTCAACAGTAACGTAGGGAATTCAAGAGTCGTGAATTGTATCTCAATCCTCAAAACTACCTGAACTCACTCCAAATATACATGCTGCCTAGCTTGGGACAGCTATAAGGAGGTAAAACAGACAACAAAGTGGTCCTAACAAACAGCACAAGGAGATGTGGGTGATCTTTAAGAACTTATGTTTATGATTTTGCCAGCACTTCTCTCCTTATTTCAGTTAATGGAAATCTTATAATGTCTTCAAGGGTTGAATTGGCTCTGGGTCAGAAAGGACCAGAAGGTCCTCATGTTTCCTCCCTCAGGAATTTTGTTGCAGCAACCAAAACCGAGGGAGGGGAGAATAGAAAAGCTTCTTTTTCTCGAGCATGCTTTCACTTTTTCCCCTTTAATATGAAAATAATTGCCTCTATTCTTGGAAACCTGGCTTAATTAGACTAATCTGATTTTTTACTGGTAAAACTAACACTAAAATGTTACTGCTCTGAGTTGTCTAATTATAGCACAATCACGCTTTTTCTTAACACATACTAAAATCAAATGCTATAATGTTGGATGAGGTCATCATGAATAGCTTGTTATAAGGCCTATTTTGAGGTACCATATGAATTTCAGTGGATATTATGCAGTGATAAAGAAACAGAATGTTTAGTGCAGAAAAAAATATGATTTGCTACTATAATTTATCTAAACATTGGTGAGGTTCCACAAGTTATTTCACAGGAAGTATGTTCACTGACCATAACCTCCTGTTCTTCTAACTTAGACCCTTTAAACTCAGCCCCTTTCTGGTTTCTGCACTTAACCACCCGCTCTTCATTTTCTTCCCTGCACAGCCTGAATGTCATGATCAACCCTGTCTTCGATGGATACTCTTACCAGCCTGCTCAGCCCCCTTACTCCTTGAACCTCTGCTTATATATTCTGCCAAGTTGCAGCTCAGAGTCAACCAACCATCTGTTCTCCCTACTATTGCTTATATCTTGCCAAGTACTGCTGGAGAAATTGTATAACTGCTGATTCATGCCGTGACAAATCTGCAACTCCCAAACTCACCTTGACCTTTAGCACTACTTGGCGATCCTAGCACTCTTGCCTGGTTGGCTTCCTTTTCTGTGACTCAGGTGCTATTCCAAACCTCAAGTCATTGCTCTTCCCAAATTTCCTATCATGCTTCCTCACTCAACAGATGACCTAACTTTCTACTGCAGGAAAAATCAGTGTTCAACTTCCCTCCTTTTGATTTCTAATGGTCATCTATAGCTTCACCCTCCCTACCTCTGGTCCCAGAGATGATGTAGTCTATCAATTATTCCCATTCAATGCTAGTTTTTTTATTTTAAGATCTTTTAATGTATACATTATTACAAGACAAATTTCTTCTTGAAGTCATATTCCAATTTGAAGAAATGGGCAGTGGAATGTTAGGCAATAAAAAGTGCTGATTGGCTACTGAAAAGAACATATTCTGATGTCAGAATAGCAAATGTTCTTCCCCATTCAATCATTTGAAAGCAAGGACACAAAGGAAGGTGAGCTGGGATGCTGCCTGTCCATTAAGTGTTTTAAAATTCTAACATTATTCTGCCAACCAAGATATGAAAATATGAAATTCATTAAGATATGAAATTTAAAGAGTCTATGCTTTAGTATCAATGTCATTATTGTTCTCTACTATTTGATACCACTTAAATCTACAGTCTAAAAAACTAAGTTCCTGCTTTTAACTAGTTTGCTCACCCTCGTTCAATCCAAACTTTTCATGGGAACTCTTAAGACAACCAGTGTGAATTACATTGTGCTTCATCTGAGATGACTGTTCTAATTTAATATCATATTATACTAGCTATCATACAAAACTTACAAGAGACACATGTTTGCTTTAGAAAAAGTATTTGTAGAGACTGACTAAAGAGATGTTTTGCTGTAGAAGATCCTTATAGGAGATAATGTATCAGGTCCAACCAGGGGCAGATCCAGGTTTTTTTGGATCCTGAAGTATATCTAATTTGGAGAGTTCCCTCTTTCCAAAAAAAGAATATAAAATTATGGATATAAAATGAAGTATGGAGCCTTTGTAAAGATGAAGGGTCCTGAAGTTTAAGTTTTATTAGCCTCATATAAATCAGCCTTTTTTTTTGTATTTTATATTGCTTAGGGCATTAAACAATCCCCAAACCTATACCAACCAAAAACACACAAAAAAGTAAACACCTGACACAAGCCAGAAACTTCGTATAATATTATATTTAATTTTCATTCAAACCTTTATATTTGCCATTCTCATTTTTACAAAAATGGGACCTGAGGCTCAGAGAATTTGGTAACTTGCTCACAGTTAGCTCACTTCTCACAGTGAAGCAAAGATTCAAACCGAGATCTGACTAACTAAATCTTGTGTTACTTCCACTACAATACTCTGCCTTTAAGGTTTTCCAAAACACAAAGAGGTTAAGTTACTCTTAACTCTTAACTTCTACTTTGGAGGATGCCCATAGAAGATGCCCAGAAATGCTCAGTTAATATTTGAAATTGACATGACTTAATTCACATTTGGGAACACTAAAACTATTGCCCCAGAGCTGTGTTTAAAGGGCATGAAGAAACAAATGTGTAACTCTTTGGGTTATTTTCTGCTCACTAAGTTACATAGATGAAGACAGAGATCTTAGTTGAGGAGAAATGTGGTTCTAGCAAGGGGGAAAAAAATGGAGGCCAAATCAGAATCTGTAAGTAAGTGTAACATTATAGTCTCTCAGGAAAAAGCCTGGCTGTGGTAGGACATACTGATAGTATGGATTTTTCACAAATTTTATCTCTTGCTATGTGTCCAGTATTATTCTCTCTTGCCCTATAATATATCAAACTTTGAAGATAGGAAAATGATAATTGGCTCATATATCACTCAATATTATATCCATACCTTATATTTGCCAATTTGGCCTTTATTCTTTAAAAACATCTCTTAGAGGTTTTTCTCTTCTTCTTCTAAGACCCTCAGAAGGTAAAGGGTCTTTATATTTATATTTTCTTTACTCACAGAATCTGGATAGTAGATAGTAGACATTTCACTGAGTTTAATTGGCATGGAAGACGGTGTTAGTGAGTTATTTTTGACTAGTCAGCAGTTTCTAGGAATTCCATAATATAGATGTGTTCTGATTCTATCCCATTCAATCTAAGACTTCAGTTTTTGGGCTAAAAAAAGCTTTGGGCTTTGGGCATTGGTTCAACCTAAGGCAAGAATTGATTAGATGTATCTAACAGTATTTTCAGTCAACAAGTTGTCATTGATGTTGGAGTTACTTAAGACACTGGTAATTCTGTGGTCTTAGGGCCATTGTGACTCAAGCGGTAGCTAAAACCAGTCCAATGCAACAGATGTTTCAAGAACAGCAGCAGAAAAATGATGACCTAACTGAATGGAACAAGAAAGCACATATTTTCAAGAAGACTTCTCTATTCTTAGAGTAGAAATTTCCCTTCAAGATGACAAGTGGTTCAAACCCTTCAGGATCTTACTTGCCCTCAAAAGCAAGGTGAGTCTTGAACAAAAGATGCCAAGTGGTACCTATCCAGAGGCAAAAGGAGAATCTCTATTATTAACCTAGGCTAAAGGCAGATATTATTCTTCCCACAGATGTTCCAAAATAGATGACAACTACTTGAAGGAATTGAATGAGGACTTAAAGTTAAGGAAGGAGGAACTGCTAGAAATCCTAAAACCTCTTGAAGATAAGAACAATTTCTTATTCCAGAAGTTGATGTCTAACTTGGAGGAAAAACAGAGAAGGTAAGGGTTCCCTACTCAGTATTTCCTAGAGGGGAAAAAGCTGGAGAACTTTAATCCATAGGATTAACAATGATTATTTACATTTTCAAAAAAGGTTTAGACATTTAGCTATAATAGATAAAGAATTTGTAACCAAAAAATCAGTGGCAAATAATTCTTTATTTTCTTTTAGTAAAATTAAATATAACTCAGCCCTCATCTCAAGGAGCTACAGTTATAACTCTTCTTCCCTAGAATGTCCACACAAGAAACAGAGAAGAACCTTGAGTATCTTCAGTCTATCATGGTTACACTGATAGCTCCTTATACATGTTTGTGGAATCACTTTAGGATAGATAATCTGCTCTTCCCATGTGAAGCAGTGAAATAGAAGAGCTTTCTGGGTCTAGGAGTCCTCTGGATTAGGGTCTGGTCTCTTTAATATGCCAGGCAGATAAGATCTCAACTCTTAACTAGGGCACTCACTGTTCTTGGGACCCATCAACTTTGTTTCCTTTCTAGTCTCAGAGAATCTCACCTTAACAGGTCTACTTTCATTCTCTACCCTTACAGTAGAGAAGCATCTCAGGGAGCTCTGACTTTTGGAGAACAAAAGCCAAACAGAAAGTGGTGATCAAGCACCAGCTGCTTACAATGCAGAAATAAACTGCTCTTAGGGCAAAAGAACACAAAGGCTTGCTTTTCTGCTTATAGTTAAGGAGGAAAAAGTACAATAAACACAAACATAAATTAATGCTTTTAAGAATAGAGAGCCTTTGATGAATGGATTAAGAAGATGTGGCTTATCTATACCATGGAATACTACATGGCAATGAGAAACAATGAAATCTGGCCATGTATAGCAACATGGATGGACCTTGAGGGTGTTATGCTGAGAGAAATAAGTCAGGCAGAGAAGGACAAATATCATATGTTTGCACGTATAGGAGGATTAGGAGGAACTTAACTGAGGAACAAGGGGGAGAAGAAGGGGGGAAATGGTGGGGGAAAGGGAAAGAGGCAAACCATGAGAGACTCTTGAATGGTGACAAAAACTGAGGACTGATGGATGTGGGGGGGGAGGGGGGATGGGCATGGAGGAGGGCACTTGTGGAGATGAGCACTGGGTGTTATGTGGAAACTAACTTGACAATAAACTATTTGTAAAAAAAAAAAAAGAATAGAGAGAGCCTTTGACTTACTTGGTATTGATTCAGATTGTGTTAGAAACTTCTTGATGGCTTGGACTCTCTGGGAGCTACCATAAGGGTATAAGTGGTTTCCCCAACTAACTCAAATGTCTTTTGTATGGCGAAGGAATATGAACAGAGATGGGGAAGGACATAATTCTGGGATTTATGCTGAAGGCAACAGATTTCCTGAACTTCTTTTTCACCCTTTCTACCTCAAAAGCCATACACCAAAATATTTTTTTGGAAGGGTAAAGAAGAGTCTCACTGGCTGTTGGAGGCCTAAGTTTTGAGCACTATTGAGCACAAAAGTCATTAGAGAACACATTGCTGAGGCAAATGTAGATTGGGAATAAAGTCACCTATAGAGACCTAATATGTCCAGAAGGAATTCTGTAACTCCTGTGATTTCAACACTCATCTCTCTCCCTTGATAGAGTGCTTTCTGACTGTTTGCAGAATATTAATTTTACCCTTTAGGAAATATTATGGTTTATGATATCTTTCTCTTCATTCTAGTCTACAGATCATGAGGCAGATCATGGCAGGGAAGGGGAGTGAAGAATCTTCAGTCATAGAGCTCATTAAGGAAGCAGAGGAGATGAAGCAGAATCTGGTAAGACGTTGGTGGACACTCCAGGGAATTGCCTCCTAAACAGGGCTCAATTCAATTACTACCATCAAATGTGGATGGAAAGACAGAGAGCTCATCTCTAGCATCTGAGGCACCAATACTCATATCTCCTTTATCTAGAAAGGGGTCAGAAGAAATGTTGGGCAAACTCAAAACTAGCTAGCAAAAATTCTATTTCTTTTTGACCCTTAAAAACTGTTTTTTTCTTTTTAATTTTTTAACTTTTATTCATTTTTGAGAGACAGAGACAGAGAGTAAGTGGGGGAGGGTCAGAGAGATACAAAGAGGGAGACACAGAATCCAAAGCAGGCCCCAGGCCCCAAGCTGCCAGCACAGAACCCGACATAGTGCTTGAACTCATGAACCATGAGATCATGATGGGAGCCAAAATCAGATGCCCAACCAACTGAGCCACCCAGGCACCCCTAAAAACTTTTCATTTAGGGGTTAGTAATACAAGCATATTAATCTTTACATTTCAAAAGAATAGAAAATACCAAAGCAAAATAAAAGAAATAGTTTGCTCCAGGAGACTCATAAGATTTTAAAAAACCAACAAGGTAAAGGGTCTTAAAAATTATAAGTTAGTGGTCTAAGCCCCAGAGAAATTGCTGTATGATCAGAACATCTTAAGTGTTGTGTGAGGAACTCATTTTTGCTGATATCATACTATAATTACCATAATTATAGTTATTATTCAAAGTCATTATTATTTTTTTTATCATCATCATCAAACTCATCTCTTATGTTCCTGAATTTTGAGCTAGGCCTATTTATTGCTTTCCTCTAAGGTTTGCTTTATATCTAGGCCCCCACCCCTCTCCCCTCATTACTTATAATTTCTTCCAATTTCACTTTCATGACTGGACAAACACGTTTCTGTTTGGGTTTTTCCCCCCTCCAACAGGAAAGGAAAAACAAGATGCTTCAGAAGGAAATGGAGATGCTATGGAACAAGGTGTGCCTCTAAGGATCTCTTGATAGTATTGTCTTACAGACTCTAATGTAAAGAACTTCCCTCTCCTCTGGTCCCCATTCTCATTTTGTTATGTCTCTGCTTCCATCCATGCCTCATTCCAATCCATCCTTTGCACAGCAACCAGAGTGATATTTTTGAAACAATCAAATCAGGTCATTATTCTTATGGAAACCATTTATATCTGCTCCTTATTGTGGCATAATGTGGCTGTTGCCTGCCTCTCTCCTCTCCTAGAAGTCTTGCCCTTACTTTTTGTGCAACCCACACGGGCCTCCTTATGGATTCTCAAACATGCCCAGATCTTTTCTATCTCAAAGCTTTTGCTTTACTCTGGCTTGTAATACTATTTTCTTTTGGTTGGCTCAAATTCATCCTTCAGGCCTCTGCTTAAATATCACCTCCTTAGGGAGGCCCTCCTTGTTCACTCCATCTAAAATAGGGCACCTCTCCCTTACTTTCTATTATATAACACTATTTATGTCCTCCATAGCACTTTTTATAATTAAGCTTATTATTTTTTACTTTATTATTATTATTTTACTTTTTCTTATCTCCCTGACCCCCTCTGGAATACAAGCTCTTCCGGTTTCTTGATTGCTTTGTTCATCTCTGAATCCTTAGCATGTAGCCCAATGCTTAGAACATTGTCTACTAGACAATCAGTAAATGTAAGTTGAATAAATGAATCAATAAGTACCTAATTCTAATCCTCCTATGATTTTGTAACAATCACTCCATTGCTTAACATGTAATAGTAGGGCCTTTTGCTGAGAAACCTGCTGGGAGTCAAAATTCCGTTGTAGTCTAAGTCCTTGGGATCTGAGTGCTTTTTCACAGACTAGAAGATTAGAAGAACAGATTGTGTCTTGTGATATAAACAGTGTGTGGTGTGATCTCTGACTGCTTTTTTCATCTTAACTTTCCACAAATAATCAGGATACCATCAAGCCCTGCATCTTGACCTGAGATCTGCTCCTACTTCTCAGAGGCAGCTACAAATCAGTTCTGTGAATTATCAGTTTTAGTTCTTGAGTTTTTGAGTCCTTGTGATAGGAAATGTGCCGGCACAATTCCTCTATCAAAATCCAGCTTCTTCAAAGCTCCCAAAAGATTTTTTAATAAGAGATATCCATATATGTCAGCTTTTGATTGGCTTTCCCTACTTGTATTTTTAGACAGCAAAAAAATGGAGAGAGACGAACAGTATGGTCAGTGGTCAAGAACATAGGCTTCAGGGTCCATTAGATCTGGTTCACATTTCTGCTCTGTGCTTTTCTAGCTATGTGACCCTAAACAAATGACTTAGCCTCTTCAAATCTCTTTTTCCCATTTAGAAGATGGAAATAAAAATAGTTCTGTGAGGCTTAAATGAGATTGTTTTTAATGTAGTAGAGTATTGTAAATAAGTAAAGAAATGTGTAAGTAGCTTACAGTACTGATAGTTTATAATAAGGGTACAGTTAATAGGTTTTATTATTATAAGTTACACTCAAGAGACCAAATGGAAAGATTTGTTCCATTTTGAACCCCATTTGGTAGTACACTTCATGTCAAACCCTGACAGGTTGCTGACTGGCAGAAACCAAAAGCCTTGACTTACATTGGTTTTCCACTTCCCTCACTAATTCCCACTAATTTAAAGCTTTGCCAAAATGTCTCTCTACAGACATTCAACACAGAAGAGCTTGGTGATCAACAAAAAGCACTGCAGATAAAAAACAAAGCAGACTTGCAGGATGGGAAGGCAAGTGGACTACATGTTACTTAGAATTCAAGGTTGTTGAGGCCACACTGCTGGAAACAGCCTGTTGACAATCAAGGCTAATTTGGGTAGGCAAATAGGCAGGATCTGGGCCTTGAGCATATGTATATTGGATTTACTGTTGGCTGAGACATTGTACTTCTTTCCTGGGACCTTCTATTCCCTTACCTCTCTTCTTTTATCCCAGGTTCCCAAAACCCCTTTATCACCTAGGAAGGCCAAGAATGAATTGGAGACATCATATGCAGAGAAACTGAAAGAGAAAAAGAAGGTAGTGTGATCTTTCTAAATGGTAGTGGCTTTTAGAGCTGATAGATTAGAAATTTTTGATAATGTATCAGTATGCTCCTGAAGCTAATAGAAGTTTTATAGGAGATCTGTTTCCTCTGGGATATTATATTTGAGTTGGAGTGACATTGCAAGTTTAGGGGAAATAATGTTAATGAGGGAAAAGTGGGAGAAACTATACCAACAATGTCAACTCCACAAGTAACTATGTGGTGGCAGAAGAATAGCTAATTTGTTTTTGAACACTTATTTAGAAGTATTATGCTTGTACCTAATCTTCCCACAACAAACTTATTCATAAAAATGGATTCTATTCATTTAGCATGTAGCTTTTAAAGCGTGGATTGTACAGATGAGGACTACTAGAAGGACTGTGCAGTTGAAACCAATTTATTAGCAAATCTATGACACCGTACTTTTGCTATAAAGTCTTTGCAGCATTTTGAGAACTCTGCTTTCTGATCTCAATTTACTTTGTCACCCAGAGGCTCTTTCTTCCACCAGGAAAAGCAACAGAGGAAAATGGAATGGGTCAGGTATCAGGAACAAGCCAACACCCTTCAGGTACTAAGATCTTCCAAGGTTGGACATGGGATATAATTTAATTCACACAATATAAAGTCTTTTAGTTTCATAATATTAATCCCTATTCCCTCATCTGGATTACCAATTATCCTGCTAAAAGAAATGTCTCATGGGGAGATCACTGCAGAGACCTATCTCCAGCTTCACTTTGAATAACTTAAGATAAATACATACTTTTCCTTTAGTCTTGATTTTGTTCTATTTGAAATGAGGAGAAATTGCAAATACTTTCTGCCCAACTTCAGAGACTGAGCATGATGGGATCATTTTAAACTTCTGAGTAAAAAGGATTCAGGTAACAGGTGCTTTAGAGAAGCCAATACTATATGTGTAGTTCTGAAAATGTTCTCTTGTAGAGTGACTTTAATGGAAAAGTGATTGAGCTGAGAATTGAAGCCTTGAAGAACTACCAGAAGGCCAATGACCTGAAATTATCACTGTACTTACAGCAGAATTTGGAGCCAAAGCAAGCATATTTTAATCTTCCTGGGTCTCGAGGTAAAGTATCATAGGTATGCAGGTTGAAGTTTTATTTTATTTTCATTGAAAATTCCATTTCTTGCAAAGTGATTAACACAATGCCTGGCACACAGTAAATTAAATGTTAGTAGTGACATAATAAATTTTATCGCTCTTATTATTCTTACTCAAAAGCTCTGGTAAAGTAAGGATTCCTCTGGAGGAAGTGAAATTTTCTTTTGTAAAGACTAAGTACATATTTATAGTTGATACATAGTTGGCACCTGATAAAATATTAGTTTCATCCCTACTTCCTCCCTTTTCCTAGGAATTATTGTAGTTTGATCTCATGAATCTTATTGGAATAGACTCTGCTACTTCAGAAGGCCAAAGAGATAGCCATCTGAAAATGGCTGTGAGTTTCACCAATCAATTTCTCTGAGATTTTCAGTGTTTCTCCCCACTCAAAAGAATTTATGGCATCACTAAATAGTATATTTTACCATTTAAAAAATGAAAGATTAACTTCTGAGGGACAAGAGTAAGGGTTCTTAAATTTTTAGGGATCCATGAATCTGAACTCTATTTTTAACTTTAAATTATTTATATAATTTAAATTATATATTTTGTAATTAATGACATACAATATGTAATATATACAAAGGAACATGTGGAATATATGTAATTGTGAAACATGATAATAAAATTACTCCCCATGAATACACCAGTCTTCTTAAGAATGGGAGCATATACCTAGTACAGATGCTCCTGTGTGGAATCTGAACTTTTTTAAAAAAATGCTTTATTTATTTCTAGGAGAGAGAGAGAGAGAGACAGCGTGAGCAGGGGAGGGTCAGAGAGAGAGGGAGTCACAGACTGAAACAGGTTCCAGGCTCTGAGCTGTCAGTCAGCACAGAGCCCGACGCGGGGCTCGAACCTACGAACCGCGATATCATGACCCAAGCGAAAGTCGGCCGCTTAACCGACTAAGCCACCCAGGCGCCCCCCTGAACTTTATTTTTAAAAAGATACATGCAGTGAGAAATCATGGTTAGAGGATGACAATGTTTTATTAGTATTTGTATCAATATGTATATCTCTAATTTCTTCTCAATCTTATTCCATAAAGGGCTTGAACAGATGATAAAATCACACATGGCACATAAGATTATATACATAGCTGAGTAAGTCAAGTCAAAGAGAAAATAAGTTAAAGCCAGGTAAAAACATAAAAATACATAATGAAAGTACTATACATAGTTAGTAGAAGCAGCTTCAAACTTGGCTCTGTATTTCCCTGAAAAATGGGTTTACATTGTCCACAAAATAATAATAAACCAATTGCTCAGGAGAAATATAGCTTTTACTAGTACTTTTTGGTTTTTTTTTTTTTTAATGTTTTATTTATTTCTGGGAAGAGAGAGAGAGAGAGAGAGAGAGAGACAGCATGAGCTGTCAGGGTCAGAGAGAGAGGGAGTCACAGATTGAAACAGGCTCCAGGCTCTGAGGCGGCAGTCAGCACAGAGCCCGACGCGGGGCTCGAACCCACGAACCGCGAGATCATGACCTAAGCGAAAGTCGGACGCTTAACCGACTAAGCCACCCAGGTGCCCCAGCTTTTACTAGCACTGAGGCCAGAGAGAAATTTCTCCTCCATGGAAATGGGGTACTCTACATATGTTATAGTAGCTAATGTCCTCAACAATACTTCTAAAATGAATTCAGAATCTAAATTTCCTAGGCTGTTTCTTATCATTATTAGCACAATCTAATAAAAAATTATCAATCTGCAAATTTTAAAAAGCAATGGATCAGTTCAAGGTGATTTGGTCCATGTAGACAGCACTCTATTAGTCTGACTTGACCCATAGATAAAATTTACAAAATCTAGATGGCTGGATCTACTACCCATTCTTTAGCCAGTGTTCCACTTATATATTTTCTTTTTTTAAAATGTTAACTAATTTTTGAGACAGAGAGAGACAGAGCATAAGCAGGGGAGGGGCAGAGAGAGAGGGAGACATAGAATCTGAAACAGGCTCTGAGCTGTCAGCGCACAGCCCAACGTGGGGCTCAAACCCACAAGATCTCAGGTGAGATCATGACCTGAGCTGAAGTCGGACGCTTAACTGACTAAGGCACCTAAGCGCCCTTTATATTTTTCTCTTTTCACTATTGCTTTGATAAGAATTGGACAACAGAAAGCTTGAGATTTTCTTCTCCAATAAGAACCTAGAATACAATCAGAAGCAATGTAAAGCAATCAAGGCATATATTAAAAGATGAAGGAGAAGAGTGTGAGGAGGACAGATCCTTGTTTTACTTTAAAATTAGCTGAAGGTCATCTCGAGGGATCTTAGATTAAGGAGTTTAAAATCTTTTAGCTCCAGATTCAAATCAAGTTAAGACTAGTAAATAGTGAAGGGTTCCATTTGATTCAATAACTTCCAGAGATTTTTTTTTCTTTGCTTGCAGAACATTGAATCTTTGAACTTTGGACTAGGGCAGCTCACAGATCAGTACCCTCTTTTCTCTTGTCTCCTCTTTATGTTTCTGGAGAATTAAGTGATAAGGCACTAAATTTCCAGTTACCACAAATGAAATTAGCTACAGGCATGTGTGACCCATTACTGCTCTGTTTTATTGATTGTGCACTCACTGAACACTGATTATAGGCCAGTTTCATTTTCTAACACCCACATAATACAAAATCTTTGGGTTTATTTGAGCCTTAGTGGATCTGAAATCTGAGTCCTAGATTTTGTTTATGTTGATTTATTTGTTTGATTATTGAAAAGAAAACAAAAGAAGCATTCATTTTCTTCATAGAGGGATTTTTTAAAGTAATTATGTTAAGAGCATTATCAACAGTGATATGACAGGTAGGTGGTTTGGTCACACTCAGTGTTTCCCAACTTCCCTGTCAGTTGGTCTATTTTTTATTCAGTATGTTCTGTTTAGATTGACTTATTTAATTTGTTAATACATTTCTGAGAGATAAAGTTAATATTATGATTTTATTATTTTTTAAAGTTTATTTATTTATTTTAAGAGAAAGCAGGCATGAATGGGGAGGAGGAGGAGGTGAAAGGAGAGGGGAAGGAGGAGGGACAGAGAGAGAATCCCAAGCAAACTCTGCACTGCCAGCACGGAACCGGCTTTACACCGAACCCACAAACCATGAGTTCATGACCTTAGCTGAATCAAGAGTCCAAGTCTCAACCTAGTGAACCACCCAGGCACCCCAATATTACTATTTTTAATGGAAAACCAATAATAGTTTTCTGTTATAGAAGGTAAACTTAATAAATATACTGAAAACAAGATTTTGATGTTCTAGCCAGATGTTAAAGACTGAGGTCTATTTTATCTTTCTCAGGAAGTGAGATTAGCAAGGTGTAGAGAGTTTTAAAGCAAACCAGCACCAAACTGAAACTTTCTCCTTGATGCCATCAAGTTTGAAGAATTGAAAAGGGAGTAATTTTTTTCACTGTGATTTATATCATATTTAATGCCGTGTTCTAGATTTATTTGTCCTAAATTTATTTCAGTTGCCACTCAAAATTATCTCACCATCAAATTTTTGGAAACAGTACTTTAATAGAAAACCACCGGGTTTACAGTCAGATATATGAGTTCAAGTCCTTATTCTGAAGCTAAACAGTTAAATAACTCAGGCAAGTCATTTAGTTTCAGCTTTGTCTTTGTCTAAGACCGCCAAAACGTATTATAGAGCATATCAGAAACATGTGGTTTTGGGTAATGCTCACAATAACTCTATAGGGTAGGTATCATTAAGACAAGAAACTAGTACAGAGAAGCCAGGCTTTTGACTCCATACCCAAAGTTCATCTCTTAGAATATGCAGAAAATGCCAGTGTAAAAGCATATGATATCTCATCACTCATCCACATCTAAAAGCTATGATTTAAATCTGAATTTATCAACAGTTTAATATATAATCCTCCCAATGAAGACTCATACTCACAGTAATTTGTTTAATAATAAGGAAAACAGTTCAAAATGGGTTGACAGTTTGTAATTCTGCGTTTAACCCAGTAGGTGGCACCAATCACATCCACGCTTCTAGTCCACAAATAGTGGTAATTCAGGAAACCTGAAATATGAAGGAGAGATTGGCCTTCTAATACCCTTAGGACAAAATGTGCTACATTTATATATCAAATTGAAAAAAAAAACTATTGTTGTTTTCTTCCATGCTCTGTTACACTGAGGTGTATTACTAGCAGCCTTGGTTAGACCTTACTAAACTCAGTATTCTGCTGTGCAATCCTTACCTATTATTCTACTCCCTGAACTAGAGTTCCCTCCATTCCAAATGCATGCACTGTCCACTTCCTCCACAATCCCTCTGTAATACTGTTTAAACTTCGGCCACAGAAAAGTCAGGTAATTGGGACACTGAATTATAAAATGAGTTGGGTAATTGTACCAGGTGTTGATTCTTTGAAATTTAAGTACTTAATAATGTTCCTAAATATGGTTAATTTTCCTCTAGTTTCAAAAGAATTGAATTTCACAAACCTGTCTTAAAAGATAAAATGCTGTTTTGGACACACCTCCCAGCAAATCAGGGTATAGGCCCTTCTGTTCTAGGCATTTCCAAATAGAAAAAAGGTTCCTCCCACTGCTCTTGGCCAAGAATCCCTTCTCCCATTTTTAGTATATGTGCTGCCAAAGCGAGCACAAGAATCCCTTCTCCCACATAAACTGTCCTGTGTCCACCTGGTTGGCTGTGTTGCAGTGGTGTGATCTATTTGGTTGGCAAGATACAATCCTGTATAATATTAGTATATTATTAGTTTGTTATACTTTATGCAATCCATACTTGCAAATTCTCTTGAGGCCCTGGTTTTAACATTACCTTTGTCAGTCTAATCTGTTTGGCATTCTGCCTCACCTAGGCTTATAGACGAGAAAAATATTTTATATCTAGTGAAGTCCTTATGGACACAGGTCACATTTGAAGGGATTTACTTTCCCGCCAGTGTAAAATTCCAATTTGACCCAGGGTATGTAACAGTCCTTCCCCAGCTTCTGTAGAGTCAAGAGAACAGTTCGTGGCCTTTGGCAGCCATGTATCTTAGAGAGCACAGGCGTGAAATAATCTTTCAGTTCAGCTGAATTTCCCATCATGCCTGCTGGTAGTTTAAAGAGGAAGTTTATCTTCAGTAATAATATTACTGATGATAAGACATTTGGTTCTGACAGACTTCCTTTCTCTCCTCCCCTCTACCTCGTCTCCCCACCGAACTCACACTCTTGCCACTTCCTTGAGCTCTTTTGAGAAGAGGCTGAAGGTTGGATGTGAATATTTTGCTACACTTATAAATTCAGATGAAAGCCCAGTGAGGTGGTAAATGAATACTCTTGAGGCCTTATTTATTCTATAACTCCCTCAGTTCTCAAAGCAAGTCATTCTTCCTGGTTTTAACCTTTACTTCACTTTTAGTATTACTCTTCCTGATGGCTGAAATATACTCCAGTAGGTGCTGCTGAAAGGGAAATAGTAGTGTTAAGCTAAAATGCTGGAAGACAGGGGCGGAAACACACAGTTAGCTCAAATCTGGGTCCTTGATAAATATGGGCTTTTTGTTAAAGGTTTATTTATTTTGAGAGAGAGAGAGAGAGAGAGAGAACAAGCAGCATAGGAGCAGAGAAAGAGGGAGAGAGAATTCTAAACAGGTGCCATGCTGGGAGTGCAGAGCCTGATGTGGGGCTTGAACTCACGAACCATGAGATCATGACCTGAGCCAACATCAAATGTTGGACGCTTAACCAACTGAGCCACCCAGGCACCCCTAAATATGGGCTTTTTAAAGCTTTAAGGCAACTTGAAACTCTTGTGGGTTTTGTTATTTTATTTTATTTTGTCTTGTTTTTAAAGTTTATTTATTTATTTTGAGAGAGAAAGCACAAGGGGGAAGGGGCAGAGAGAAAGGGAGAGAGAGAATACCAAGCAGGCTCTGCCCCAGCAGTGCAGAGCCCAATGTGGGGCTTGAACTCACAAACCGAGAGATCAGGACCTAAGCTGAAGTCAGAAACTTAACCAACTGAGTCACCCAGGTGCCCCTGTAATGTTTTGTTTTATAGAGAGAGAGTGCACATACAAGTGGAGAGGGGCAGAGGTAGAGAGGGAAGCTTAGTAGGCTACACGCTCAGCACGAGCCCAACTCAGGACTCAATCCCATGACCCTGGGATCATGACCTCAGCCAAAATCAAGAGTCAGACATTCAACTGACTGAGCCACCCAAGCACCCCAACTTGAACCTTTTGAATGTCAAAGATAGGTTTCTGTTTTAGTAGCACTATACAGTAGTTACTATTGTAACTAATAGTAGGTTATGAAGTTAATTTCTAATATAAGTCATTTTTTCACTTCCTATAAAACCCCACAGAAGTCCGGGGGGAAAATTCAATTCTTCCTTCCTAAAAATAAATTCTGAAGGTTGAAAAAAATAAACTGTACATTATTAATATTATGATTATTTCAATGAGTGACAATAGCTTCCAAACTTTTTAATAACACACACTTAGGAAACTCAGCAGGATTATTAGGGTAGGGTTGTCATATTTAACAAATAGAGGATGTTTAGTTAAATTTGAATTGCAGATAAATAATGTTTTAGTATAAGCATGTTTCAAACATTTCATGGATGCCTGTCATTCTGCCTGCCTCCTTTTCTTTGACCCCCCCCCCCCCGCCACTTTACCTTTTCTTTGTTCTGCATTGTCCACAGTTGGCCATTTTTTATGGAATATGTTATCTGGGTTATCTGAAGTATATATATATGTGTGTGTGTGTGTGTGTGTGTGTGTATGAATATCATTTATCATCCCATTTCTTCATATAAAAGTTGTATTAAAAGTATGTTTTGTAGGCTCTCAAAATTGTTTCTACTTGCATGTAATCCTCAAATGATTTTCTTCCCTCTGTGGGACATGGGCCCTCAGCAGAGAAAGGTTTGCCACTTGGACTCTAAAAATACTGTTTGAAGTTATTTTCTAACACAACAATTACAAAATCCACATTAATGCTAATACCAGAGTCATTCTACAGTGATGCAATGATATATGGCGTGTGATGAATGTTAGTAGCCTTGCAACTCAAAATAAAACCAAGTGTTGTTTTGTTGTCGTTGTTGTTTTCCTCTCAAGAAAGCTCCCATTTTCCTAATGTTTCCCACCAGGTACTATGAGCACTACAACTACTGGTGGAACAACTACCCCATAAACGAATCTAATGTGGTGAGAACTACTTTCATTTTCAAAATTATTTTAAAGGCTTGCATAGATAGTGGGTGTAGATTTTTAGAATTCATTTGTTAAAGTACATTCTAATTTAATATTTTTAGGAGACTTGCAAAGTGAGTGCTGGGGCGCTTAATGTTTTAATTGTTTTTTGGTCCCCCGCCCTCCCTTCTATGTTGTAGAGAATTCTGGGATCAAAAATCTACACAGAACAACAAGGAGCTAAAGGAAGTCAGTTTGATGATGTAGGAGGGAGGATCTTTTTTCTGAAGATGAAGCTCTGAAGGATTAGAAGGCTTTCACTCCATTTGCTTTGGACAGATTTAAAGACGAGGCACAGCCATTTGAGTTCATTAAAATCTCTCAAAACTTTGTTTTAGTGTGATTTACTCTGTCCCCACCAAATTGGGTGGAAATACTAGTTAGGTGTTTGACCTTAAGCATGTCAGAAATTTAGTCATTTAGGGATTGTAAAGCAGTCCCTGATTATTTTGATAGCTTTTGATTTTGAAATGACTAGGTTCAAACCACATTGTATGTTGTTAACAAGTCCATGAAAGGCTGTTCCTCTCCACCTCTGAGATGTTTCATTCTGGGCAGATCCATCACTAGCAAAAAAGCATAAGTAGGCACGAAATAAGGAAAACTAGATGCCATACAGTTCTTTTACTCTCTCATGAATCATGTCTGACTGCCCTGTTGATTCTGCCTCCTAGTTATCTTTTCCTTTAATATCTTCTACCTTCCTATCTTCTACCTACCATTGTTTTAGTTCAGGCCCTCTTTCCTGCCTAGATTACCACAGCCTCTTAATTGGTTTCCCTCTTCTAGCCCCTCTAATCTGTAGTCCACAGCACCTGAAGCTATCTTTTCTAAAAGAAGAATGAGATCACGTCTCTTCCCTGCTGGTTTTCCATTGACTTTAGTATAAAGTCCAAACTCCTTCATAGACCATACAATGATATACCTTCTGCCTTTGTCTCCAGTCTCCTTTTTCACTGTATCTCCCTTTGCTAATGTATTGAGCTCAACAGACCTATTTGCAATTTTCCTGATGTACCGTGAGGTCTAGTATCTCCACGCCTTTGCACAATGTTGATTCTTCTCTCCTTGTCTATTTGCCCATTATCATTTGTCCTTAGGGCTGAATTTGGTGCCCTTCTCCTATCCCAGTAATTCTCAATTTTAACTATTGTATTAGAATCTCCTTGGGAGCTTTTAAAAATACCAATTCACTGGACCCCTCCCTTAGATTATTTAAATCATGGTCTTTTAAACATAGGGCAAGAGCATTTTATAAAGGCTGCTCTGGTAATTCTTATGCACAACCAGGTTTGAGAATCAGTGTTCCAGGCCTTCTTCCCTTTATGATAACACTTAATGAATTATTGTGATTGTTTGTTTTTCCAAGACTCTCACTCACCAGATTCTGAACTCTTTGAGGCCTAGGACTATGTCTTGTTATCTTTTCATTTTTACCACCTAACACAGTACCTCAGAGTAGATAGAAGCTCAGATATTTCATAACGCCTCAGACAGTTAATTGTAAAGTCCCAGGGTTTCTTGATACCTTGTCGTATGTCAGTTATAGATCATACTGTTGTCCAAGATTTTTCAGATCTTTTGTTTACTCTAAGTGGTCATTCATTTCCTATATCATGTCAATAGGAGGAAAGTTGATTTGTTACAAAACATTTCTTTGTAGGAATCCCTTGTTATGTTCTGGTAATGAGCAAAGTAAGCCATCCAATTAAAAAATTTCTTTCCTCCAAGGTTAAATTTAAATCTGTAAAGCTGTATTTAAAAATGTAATTTTGGGGTACCTGGATGGCTTAATTGGTTAAGTGTCTGACTTTGGCTCAGGTCATGATCTCATTCATGATTTGTGAGTTTGGGCCCCACTTTGGGCTCTGTGCTGACTGTGGGGAGCCTGCCTGAGATTTTCTCTCTCCCTCTCTCTGCCCCTTTCCCACTTGCTCTCTGTCTCTTTCTCTCAACATAAATAAACTTAAAAAAATTTAATTTTGGACTTGAAAATATTTACATGGAATTACAAAATTTGGGCATTAGAAAGAACTTTAAATGAGTATGAAGTTCCTTCATTTTACAGAAGAGGAAACTGGAGTTCAGTTATGTCAAAAGAGTGTCCAAAGTCCCACAGTTAATTGGGAATGTTAACAGTTAGGGTAGTTATCAGAGCCCGTGTATTCTTACTACCAGTTCATATTCCAATCTAACTCATATCTTTCCTCTCTTGACCACAAAAATAACAGGTTTGACAGCCCAGAGATAATTAGTTTCATGTTCTCCTGACTGAGTTAGCTGAATATGTAATGCATATTCTGTTTCAAGAAAGCCACCTCTGTGCTTATTTAGTCCCTGTATGCTTCAGCAGTCCTGAGAGACTTTCCAAGTCAATTGGATTAGACAGAGCAATGAGAGCAAACGTCAAGAATATAAAATCTGACTGTATACTGACTACTTAAATGAATCATTTAATTTCAGGGTCTTAGATTCCCAATTTTAAAATTAGATTAAGAGAGCACCATTCAAATGTTTTAAAATCATATGCGTGTTTTTTTGTTTGTTTAACATTCTATAGGTTTAGATGAATATCTGAACTTTTCCCCCTAATTTCTTCATTAACTAAGGCAGGAAATAAACTAGTTGCTGGGAGAGATTTATCCCTTCTTAAAGAATAAATCATTTGCCCTCTCCAAAGTATTGAAATTGTCATGCTTACCACCTTTCCCTCAAATGCTCCAAATTTTTCAGTTTCTTCAAAACACAAAATGGAAGTATCAAAGCCTTTCATCTTACTTTGTAAGATTTCACATTGGACTTGGATTTGCACTTCTATGGCAGTACAAAGTTAGCATTTGGGTTGGCTGGCTATTTTAGGTATCTGCATTTTGATAAATCCAGTATACGGATCTCGCCTTTGTGGGTACAAATTTATTTGGTCAGCTTACCCAACAGATCAGCAGCCCATTCCAGCTCCTCAAACTCCCAAGAGAATCACTGATAAGTGGAATTAATTTAAATTACAGTGATGGCAGGGTGCTTGGGTGGCTCAGTCAGTTGAGTGTCCGACTTCGGCTCAGGTCATGATCTCACAGTTTGTGGGTTCAAGCCCCACATCAGGCTCTGTGCTGACAGCTAGCTCAGAGCCTGGAGACTGTTTCGGATTCTGTATCTCCCTCTCTTTCTGACCCTCCCCTGCTCACGTTGCCTCTCTCTTGATCTCTCTCAGAAATAAATAAAACATTAAAAAATTAAAAAAAATAAAGTGATGGCTATATCTTTCCAAGGTGGTTGGAATATGTCTATATTTGGCATTCCCCTTTCAGACTTAAGTTATCAGGGAAACTGAATAAGCAATCAGAAAGTATTGATGGAATTGGAGCATTATTACAGTTTTGTATACACTCATAATATTCCAATTATGTTTCTCTGAGAATAAAATGTCTGATTCTTGACTGTACTTGGGAGATACTTTTCAGTTTTAACCTCAGCTGAGGAAAACTTTGTTCTGTTAGTAATACATTTACAAACCATAATGTTGGATAGTACTATTTTTGTAGCTTATTTATTTTACCTTGACTTTTGAGCTATTCAGGGAAAATTTCCTAACATTTCACCTCTAAAAGTTGCCTTTTTGCAATGACCACAAAGTGGTTAGTGATGCTTGTTACACTTCTTTCCTCAATAAAATAAGGCCAACAACAGCCTAATACTTTCATCTTTAGTCTAAAATTGCAATCGTCAAAGGAACATGTATTCAAGCATGTTGCCTTATGCTTTTAAATCCAGGCAGGAAATCCAGCTTTAGTATTGTTTGTGCCAACTATGGTCACCTCGTATGGTGTCGTCTTTTATAGGCAGAGGTTTTTGCAATCTGTCACATGCCAAGGCAAATTTCTGACAGTCCCTCTTGCACATTGAGAGGGGCCTGTATTGCTCACAATTCAAAGTCTCTATTGCTTCATATGTTCTTTATTTAATCATCAAATATTAGGAGTTGTGAAGAGAACAAGGTTCCATGTTCCAGCAAATACTTGCTCTGCAACCAATCAATCCCACAGCAGGATATCCACAGAAAGATAAATATGAAATGTAATTATTACATGGCAAAATGAGTGATCCTGAAAAATCCATCAGCTCTGCTTCCTTCACATATTCATTTATGCTTTGTAACATTTCAAACTTTGAGTTAAGAATCATTTTAAGCTAAAACATTTAAGCTGTATACCTTATTTCCTCCAATTATTAGTCAATCTAGGACAAAATGAGGCTACTTAGGCTAACAAAATAATTTTCTTTCTTTTGGAAAATAATTTTCTTGTTGTATATTGCTTTTATAGAGACAAATATATTTATGTAGAATAGCCGGGCATTAAGCTAACTTTGATATCATGGAAACCAATTGAAAATAATAATTTGGAAAGGCATGATGTTTTTCATTTGTTTTTAAGTGTAAAAGTTAAAACTCAAACCATGTCAGTTTTCAAGCTTCATACTATTTTTTCTTGAGTTGTATATACTGGAATCCCAAAACCTGAAGGCCTTGTAGACAGAATGCTTTTGAGAAATCAAGTAGTTTCTAGGAACCTAATGTTACTTTTCCATTTAACTATCTCTCTCTCCTTTTACCTAATAATCCCTTCTTCTTCTAGCAGATACTGTCTTCCTCCTCTATGGTGTACTCTTTGAATTAAGAATTCAAACTCTTTGACTTTGAATTAAGAAGGGAGAAAAACCAGTGTTTTCTTTAGAAGTCAAATTTTTCCCCTCCTTGCTTCCTTCTTTTATAGATGAGCAGACATAAATAAATGATGATCCTGTGTAAATTGTCATGACATACTGGGAAAAGCTTCTCTATCTTCTGAATAATAATAGGAGATAATGTGGATGGTATTAAAGGTATAAATTAGAGCCCTCAGAAAAGAATAAAATCTAGTAATGGTGGAGAAGAGATAAGAGTTTGTAAGAAGAGTTGAAGTAACTGTGAACCTATCAAGACACTAGCTTTACCTATGGTACCTAGATCCACCGTCCCTTGGTCTTAGCCATTTGGTAGGGGTCAGTTGATGCTCATCCTCTTACTTGCCTTAGTAAGTGCTTTAGGGGTGGGGTTATGACCTGGTTCTATGGTTCTCAAGATTTTGGTCTCAGGACCCCTTTACAGCCTTAAAAATTATTGAGGACATTAAAGAACTTTTAAGTAGGTTACATGTATAAATATTTACCATATTCAAACAATTTCTAGATACAGAAATATACAAACACACATTTCATTAGCTGTCAGGGTGATGATATCATTGCATATCGTGTAGCCTCTGGAAAAACTCCACTGTATCTAAAGAGAAAATAAGAGTGGAAAGACAAATAATGCCTTAGTATTAGTATGAAAATATTGTTGACCTTAAAGACCCTACAAAAGGGTCCTGGGGTCTCCAGGTATCCCCAGACAAACTTGATAAGTACCGATCTAAATTATTGCTTAGAGAAGACAATACCAATTTTGCCACCGTGTAGGAAGAGCCAATATGAGAAGTAAGTCAACAAAGGAGAAAGCATAGCTGAAAGATGGCATTTTTATGATATGGTTTCAGACTCTGAATCTAGCCAGCCCTGAAGCTATATACATGTATGGAATTCATAACTGCATGAGCTTTTTGACTTAAACTAGAATCAGTCACTTGTAGCCAAAATGTTCTTATACATTTGGATTTCCAGCTGGGGACTTCAGAGGAAGAGAGTAAGGGTAAGAAAAATAAAAAGGACCAGTGCACAAAATTATTCAAGCAGAAATCTGGGCAGCAGAAATACAATATCAAAAGCCTGAGGAAAAGTTCAAATTTATTTTTATAAACATGGCAGACATTGGAAAAACAGTGTCCTAATTGTTCTCAAATAAGTGCCATCAAACTCCATGGAGACAGTTGTCCATGGACATGATAAGTGACTCAGCTTCACTTCATTAAAAAATGACAAATGCATCAAAACTAACAGCAAAATGTCAATTTCATTAGTAGGAATGTATAAACTTATCTCAGCTGACTTTGAAAAATTCTAACTAGAAAGCTACTTTGGTGGGTGGGGGGTGGGGCGGGAAGCATTAGGCTACTTAGTTCAAATATTAAAAATTTCTCCAATATTCTCTAGTCTATAGAGCTGTATTTTCTTTAAGAGCGTGTCTAATTTCTAAATCCCAGCTTTTAAAGAAAACTTTTAACCATTTTTTCAATAGGCTAAATTTTTAATTTCTATGCTTTCGTGAATATACATAGTAGTTTAATCTATCACTGATTGTACTGGGTTGAATAGTGTCCCCTCAAATTTCATATCCACCCAGAATCTCAGAATGTGACCTATTCACATAGGGTCTTTGTAGATGTAATTTGTTAAGTTGGGGTCATAGTGGATGATAGTGGGCCTTAAATCCATTGATGATATCCTTACAATAAAGGCAAGTGAAAATACATATAGGCAAGAAAGCCACGTAAACATGGCAGCAAAGACTGGAATGATGCAGCTTCAAGCCAAAGAATGCTGAGGATTGCCAGCAACCACTAGATGCTAGAAAGAGGCAGGGAAGAATTTTTTTTTTATAGTATTTATTTATTTTTGAGGGAGAGAATAAGAAGAGGAGGGGCAGAGAGAGAGGGGGACAGAGGATCCGAAGTGGGCCCTGTGCTGACAGCAGAGAGCTCAATGTGGGGCTTGCACTCTCAAATCGTGAGATCATGACCTAAGTCAAAGTCGGACACTCAACTGACTGAGGTACCCAGGGGACCCCCTCCCTTTTATGTTATAGAAGCATATTTATTGATATGAAAAAGTGCTCACAATATACAGTTAGGGAAAAAGCAAGATCTTTCAGAGAGAGCATGGCTTTCCTTTGATTTCTGACTTCGGCTCCAGAACTTTAAGAAAATAAATTTCTCTTGTTTTAAGCCACCCAGTTCATGATACTTGGTTATGACAGCCTTAGGAACTAATATACTTTCTAACTCAGTCAGTCTGAAATTCATCTTGACTATAATCAAGCTTCCTTTGGGGAAATTAATAGGTTAAAACCAATCGGAGTTTCACCTTGTACCCATTTTTGTTGTTACTGTGCTGAATACACATAACAAAATTTACTATTTTAACCATTTTAAAATGTACAATTCAATGGCATTAAATATAATCAATATGTTGCACACATTTTTAATTGACTCAGTTTTAGTTGTGGTCATTAGCCTATCAGGAAAGAGGCAAGAATGGAATAAGCCTTACAGTAAGAATAATTCATGGCCAAATTTGTTCTTGCTCACATCTAACATCGATGAGGAGAGTCTCATCCCAAAGAAGCCAGTAAGCTTTGGTCTTATGCTGAAATTGTAATTAACCACAGGAAAACTAAAGTACCAGAAGGGCTAAGTGTAAATACACTATTAGAAAAAATTCAACCTTTATTCATTTAATTCATTTGTCTTTCATCTTCAAAATGAAAATCATTATGAAAGTCAGATGCTTACTTATCTTTTGTGTTAATTTTTAGTAAATGTAAACCCGTTGTTGTTTTCATTATTAAAACCTTAAGAATGGAGAGAGTGAATCCTTGGGCATTTCTAAGGCTATACATACAAACTTTTTTTCACTTTTTGTTTTCCCCTTCCTCTCAAGTATATTCCTGAGACATCTGTCAATATTTGGAAATGCTATTTTTTAAAAAAATGTTTTATTTATTTCTGAGAGACAGCACGAGCAGGGGAGGGTCAGAGAGAGAGGGAGATACAGAATCTGAAACAGCCTCCAGGCTCTGAGCTAGCTGTCAGCACAGAGCCCGACGAGGGGCTTGAACCCATGAACCGTGAGATCATGACCTGAGCTGAAGTCGGATGCTTAACCGACGGAGCCACCCAGGCACCCCTATGCTACTCTCTTCTTACCAGAAAAAATTGTTGTTACAACGCTTGATTCCAGGATGATTTTTGAAGAAATGTCATACTATAAAGCAGGAGTAAAAAAGAATTGTGCATACTGCAATATTCATTCAATAAGCATTGGTAAAAGTCATATTAAGGGAGCCTGAGTGACTGTTGGTTAAGCCTCTGACTTCAGCTCAGGTCAAGATCTCAAAGTTCATGAATTTGAGTCCCTCTTTGGGCTCTATGCTGACAGCTGGGAGCCTGGAGCCTTCTTTGGATTCTTTGTCTCTCTTTCTCTCTGCCCCTTCCCCACTTGCACTCTGTCTTTCTGTTTCTCAAAAGTAAACATTGTGGGGCAACCCGGTGGCTAAGTCGGTTGAGCATCTGACTTCAGCTCAGGTCATGAACACATGGTTTGTGGGTTCGAGCCCTGTGTTGGGCTTTGTGTTGACAGTTCAGAGCCTGAAGCCTGCTTTGGATTCTGTGTCTCCCTCTCTCTCTGCCCCTCTGCTCTCTCTCAAAAATAAAGATTAAAAAAAAAACATTTAAAAAAGTCACATTCGACAGTAAAGTCACTGATTTTTTTCCTGTGCAAATTTTGTTACAGTTTGCCAAATTTAGTAGAGATGAATACACTTGAGGAAAATTGTTGTAAGACAAGCACGTATTATAGTTGTCTGGTTTAGTTCTATTAATACTAGCTTTTTCAGCAATTTTAGTAGCTTCAGCAAATAAACCTCCATATACTTTAGGATTTTCACCTTTCCCAATTAAGTTTTAATGAATTTCACGATTATTACTTTTATAGATATAGGAAGTCCCTTGTTTTCTGTTATTTATTGTGAAACAAAAATACCAGTTTCTTTCCATGGATGATTATAGAATATTGTAAGTTGAGAGGGTGCTTATTTAGACCACTACTTTACTTAAAGCGTGCTTATTTATTCTGCAACCTTAAAAACCCCAAACTTAGTATAAGGTTATAGGACCTACTAGTAGGTTTAGAATTTCTCTAAAAATTCAAGACATTTTAAAATTATTTCAAATTTGAGGGTGTGGTGGGGAATAAAGATAGATTGCAAAGGCAGCAATGTAACCAACCATTTTCTTGGACGTACCTTCTCTCGTTTGACTCTAGTTAAGAATCTGTTGGCCATCAGGCTCTATGGTGATAGATTATTAAAGTGGCTTTATGATCTGCCTTCCATTTTAAATCTACTGTCAAAAATACTAACAACACTCAAAATAAATTTTACTATTTATTTTATCCTACCTCAATTTCATCTATCATCTACTTTGTACTCCCGTTATTTAAATGAAATACAAAACAATATGAATCTTCAGTTATAGGGTAAGTCCATGTTCCATTGACACAATAAAAAAATAACCATCATATTGACTGAGATTTTGTGTACAAACGTTGAGTATACATTTTTGACACTTTGCTTTTCATTCTTAGGCTTCCCAGGTTTTTATCATGGCTGAGAACATTGGTAAAAAATATATATGTGTGTGTATTATTTTTCTAATTCCCAAGGTGAAAAGGCCAGGAAAAAACCCAAGAAGTCAATGTGAAATTGCCACAGGTGATTAATAATACATTTATGAAAGATATACGAAAATCAGTGGCAACAAAAACTATTTTTATGGTAATCTCACACCCTACAAATGCTGAAATGAAACTCAATTGTCACGGCCTGGCTTCTACTTCCAAGCATTCGATCGTGGTTCAGGGGCGAGGAATACGTTGTTCTCATGGAGACTGGTGCTTTTCATCTAACAGCAGACACCGTAGTGATGAAGCGTAAGGCCACGAAACCAGGGGGCAGTGGGAGGAAGAAAAGCCAGGTGTCCCCATTCAGGATGCTCTGCTTCGCTTGTGAGGATCGTCTTGTGGGTAAACACTTGGAAATGGGATCCTTAACCACAGAAGCAGCGGAAATCCTCCGGTAGGGCGAGCCGACTGACAAAGCAAGCGGGAAGGTGAGGCGGGACAGGTTAACTCCTCCTTCACTACGGCGGGCTCCGGGTCTCAGTGGCCACGGTTCTGCCACCCACATAGCCTTCTAAGCCACTTGCAGGTTTCCTGGCGCTTTCATGGGGTCGACGGGCTGCACCCCAGGGCTGCGAGAAGCGCCTCAGGCTGAGTCCTTTCCTCGTCCCGTAGGTAGAGCGGTTCGGCGGCCGCGAGAGCTGCCCCGCGGCGCTGACTACCGCCGAGGCGCTGGCTCGGCAGGGGATTGCTTCTGTCTGGGGCTCGGCTGAGGCAGCGTTCGCGTCCCGCGCGCACCCGTTTCGCGTTTTCCAGCCAATCCGCCGCTACTCGCACGCCCAGGAGCGTTCCTCGGCCCTTCTAGGGCTGGGCCGCCTCCTTCCCGCTCCCAGTACTCCGCAACCCGAGCTCTCACACCTCCCCTCACTCTCCACGAGTTCCACGCCTCACGGTGTAGCTCCGCCCCTGTCCCCGAGTCCGCCCCCGCAACCCTCCGAGCTTGTGCACTCCTTTCCCTTCACTCTCTTGCTATCTAGCTGGTCTGGGTGTCGCGCTCCGCAGAGCAGTCTGGGTTTAAGCGGTCTCGCTCCGACGCCTCTGCGCGCTCTCCTCCTGCGGCCCCCTCGCCGCCCACCCCCCCGACCCCCCTACCGCAGCTAGCCGCCTCCGACCTGGACGCGGGGTCGCGCGCCCTGACTCCGCCCCCCCCCACCGCGGACTCGCGCACTCCCGGCCGGGCCTCTCCCCCGCGCAGGCCGCGGAGCGCCTGGCCGCCTCCTCCTCCTTGCCCGGTCGCCGCGAGCTCCCCGGGCGCTCTCGCTCTCGCGCTCTCCGAGGCGAGCGCGCTCCCGGCCCGCGCGCTCCGGGCTCCGGCTTCTCCCGGCTTCTGTCAGTGCGGTGACTGCGCTGGGAAACATGGCGACCGAGGGAATGATTCTCACTAACCACGACCATCAAATCCGTGTCGGAGTCCTCACAGGTAACCGGGGGAGGAGGTCCGGGACCGTCACGGCCGCTGTCCCCGACTAGTCTCAGGCTTCTTGTCTGTGGTGACTCTTCTCTGCGGCCTCGGGAGGAGGGAAGACTGAGGAGGGGGACGAGGGGGGGCGTTTTACAACCGCTGAGAGCTGCCGGGGGTTGGGGTGTTCCCGCGCCTCCCCCCACCCCGGAACTGGGGCCGGCCCGTGGGATATCAGGCCCCAGTGCCTTCGTAGCCGAAGTCCCTGGCCCCCGGGGACTGAGGGGCTGGTGCGGCGGGCGCTGCGGGGCTCCTTGCTGCCGGTGCAGGCGGCGGGATCCCGGCTCCGCAGCCTCAAGCACGCCGCTCTGACTGGCCGGCGCGCTTCCTCCGCCAATGCTCGTCTTGGAGAGGGGGGATTCCCTTTTCCACCCCCTCCCTCCCCTCCCCCTCCGCTGGCGGCCCCGCGCTGCTGTAGCTGTGCTTGCCCCGGGCACCGGCCGGACACAACACTGGTGAATATCTGGCGAAACTCTGCTCTGCCTCAGGCTGCCCGTCTCCAGTAGGGCGTCCCCTCAACCACCCATGGGACACCCCTTGTCTGTCCCGGGAGGTGGGGGATCGCTTGCCCCCAGACCTCGGAAAGTGTCTGCATTCCGCCTTTCCCAGCAAAAGGCCCTCTGCCCGCCTCTTGGCTTTCTTAGAGGGACGGGCTGCACCCTGCGCCCGGGGCTTTTTATCTGAGAGGGTAGGATTCCCCGACTTGGGCTCCTCTGTCCCCCTCCTTTCTGGGAACCCCCCCTCTCCGGATGGTCCCAAGGCTTGTGAGCGCACTTTTCCTGGGTCTCGTTTCCCTCCCTCGCAGAAGCTGTGTGTGCTCTGCATGTCTGATTCCGTTGCGTTGTATTTGGGTAATATCCCTCAGTTAGGCGATAGGCAGTTGCTGCAGGGCATGACTTCCGAGATGAATAGCAAGCCAATTTGTTGGGGGTTCTGCTGTGGTTCTGTAATTGGCAAGGTTTGTGTGTAATTCAGTGGCGAAGTGGGGGTTAAAGAACTATATTTGGAATCTGAGGGCTTAGTTTGGAGTGAAGGAAATCCAAGACACACTTGATGTGATTTTGGAAAAAGAAGAGATGTAGACGGGAATCCTTGTGTCTCCCCAGTCCCCCGCCCCTCACTTCTTTTTTTTTTTTTTCCTCTTGTCAAATTCTGACAGGTTGAGACGGTGCTCGAGAAGGGACTAAATTGAATGAGACTTGCTTTTATTAGGTAGAAAAAAAAATATCTGTCGGTAGATACTGAGTGCTAAGCTTATTTGGCTGCTGAGTTTTATGAAAAGGAGATATCCGTGGCACCCCTTCCTCTCTTAAGTAAAAGCGTTGCCTTACCCTGGTATTCTTTCCAGATGTTAATGGTGATTTATTGAATTTTCCTAATGGAAAGCTCCTGGGATAGAGAAACTAGTCTAAGCCAGTTGCAAGCAAGGGAACCCCCCCAAAAAAATCAGATGATGCGCTGTTCTCTTCTTTTGGTGCTGAAACTGTTGCCTTGTGTGAAGATTCAGTTGTATCAGAATTCTGATTTTCAAAGAATCTAACCGTGAGATGTAGAAATGTACAGCCTGTATCATCCTTCAACTTGCTTTTTAAATTCCAGCCGGTTTTGAAAATTGATAGAGTAGTAAGAGGGAAGCTTAATAGAATCCAAAGTATTTCAGCTGTCCATGGAAATGAAAGGTCAAAGCTGTTTTTAAAGTTAAACCATAGCGTTTTAAAAAATGTATTTTTTGGTTCATTTAAGCTTTCCCTAATAGTTTTATTTAGTGAATCTTCTTACCTGGGTAAATTGACACAGTAGATGGGTGTACAAAATGCTTTAAAGGATACAGCCTTTATCTCTATCCCTGCAGTACAATAGGGATAACATTGGTATCCAAACAACTAAAGAAACAATGTATGTAATTATTGTGTTACAATTGTTTAAATACATTACCTGTGTGTTTGAGGGCTAAATGTGAAAGGAATTCCGTTCTCAGATGAATTAGGAGCAAATGTGACTATCTGAAGGGAGAATTTGATTCGTTTACTAAAGGTAAGAAGAAACTCGCATTTTAAAGGGGAGTTGAAAGTCAGTAGCAACCTTATAAATGAATATGTTTGTGAGGATGAGGTTCTTGAACAGAATGAAAATGAAATGCAAAGACCTTGAAAAGCTTAGGTGGAATAGGTAGGTGGCACAGGCAAAATGTCAAGGAGAGAAAACTTTGGCAGGGGAAGTATCCATAATCTGGAGAAACTGTCTCATGAAAATGAGGTACAGTAGTTTAGGGGGAAGAGTCTAGGGTCAAGAATAAGGATGTAGCTGAAGGAATGAAAAGGAAGTTGCAAAATTGGAAGAAATGGTAATGGAGGACAATAGTATATGATAATAAAATGGACATTTGAAGTCAGAAATAACTGATGTTTTTACTTGAAAAGTATTTTGTCAATTTTGACAAAGCCTGGAAACAAGAATCAGAGGAAAGAGCATCAGCCCTCAGTCTTCAAATAGAGGATTTTTATTAAGACAGCTTAAAATTTATGGTCTTTATTCCATGTGATTTTATGCAAGAAAAAACCCCCACAAAAATGAAACTATGTTGTGTGATTTTGTGTCTTGTATAACTTCAAGTTTTGCAGTTTAACTGTGTAAAATTTTTCTTTATTGAACCTAAGCACTATGATTTCATACTTAAGAAAATTGAATTAAGAGGCCACATTTAAAACTGTGATTTTATGAATTATAATTTGTGACTCTCTTAAAGGCAGAGAGCTTGTTTTGTAAAATATCTTCTGCATGCTTCATGATAGTAATGTTAAGTATTTTATTTATTTTACAGAGGTGGTTGAAAATATTGTCTACCTATGCACACATTTTATAGTGTGTATTTTGGTGAAATTGTCTTATTTCTCAAGTCTTTATTGACTTTTTTTTTGTAACATTTTTTTTTTATCTGTTGAAAAATCCTATGTATACTTTGACATTTTTCATCCTCTAGATTTTTTTAATCTTCATCTCAGCTATGAATTTTGCAAATAAATGTAGTATGCAGTCCATTGAAACTTCTCATCAAATAATATTAGAATTTTGAAACAGTGGTAGGAAAATATTTAGCATAGGCATTTCTTTTTGCTTAATGATCTTGAATCATTTTGGACTTGGAAATTAGATTATAGTAATTAGTGTGACATGGCTACTTTAGTTATGCTAATTTTTTTTTTAATCAGGAAAATGGGAACATTTAGGTACATAAAAATCGGTTATCGTGGAAACATTTTAGGTTTATAGCAGACTCATTATATATTAATGGGTCACTTTTCACCTACTTTTTTCTATTTCTAAATAAACTATCAAGGGAGCGCACTAGTTCTCTGTTAAAGCTCCACAGAAACATCAGGAAACTAATGAATACGTGCATTTATACAATATAGAATGAGATAGGTAATCTTCCATTGCCTATTCAGTACTGTATTAGCTAGCCATTGCTAATGTTCAGTACCAAAGCACTTAGCTAAAGGTGGTAAGCCGTTACCTAAATTTTCACTAACAATGGTATGGATGGGAAAAAGATACAAATTTTTAGGAAAGAACATTTTAAAAATCATATTTTTGCTCTAGTAATATACATTTTTTATTAAACTAAGCTGTAGCTCTGTAATCAATAAAAGATATTAGAACAAATATAAAAGTAGGTAATAGAAATTAAAAACTCCTTGTAATCCAGAACACCAAAACTATTAATTACATATAGGCAGTATTTTAGTCATTCATAAATAAAGTTGTTCAATGTATTTAACAAATTTTAAGCCAAGGAGATTATAATCATATAAGTCTAGAATTGTTCAAGCATTTATTTAATTTCATTCTTCAAGCTTATCCTCGTACATTATAAGCGTTCATATTTATTTATTTATTTATTTATTTATTTATTTATTTCTAGGAGAGAGAGAGAGAGAGACAGCGTGAGCAGGGGAGGGTCAGAGAGAGAGGGAGTCACAGACTGAAACAGGCTCCAGGCTCAGAGCAGGCAGTCAGCACAGAGCCCGAAGAGGGGCTCAAACCCACGAACCGCGAGATCATGACCTAAGCGAAAGTCGGCCGCTTAACCGACTAAGCCACCCAGGCGCCCCTTTCATATTTATTTTCTGAAAAGCTCATTTATTGATAAGATATTTATATATTTTTGTTTTAAGAATAGGTGTTGTCATTAATTAGGCAAATTAGTATTGCAAAACAAACTTAAATTCTACCAAATGGAATTGTGTATTCTGGCAAACATACCAATATTGATCTGTGTGACCATTGTTAAAAAGAATCCTATTCCTCAAACTAGGAAAGGTCATTCTTTCATGAATTTTTGGTTGGAACCAACGTATTAGAGAATTAAATGTTTAGGTAACATAGGAAATCATTAATTTCTAATGAATATACTACTATCACTGGCTAACGACCTTATAAGCTGGTAGTACATATGTTGTTATATATTATGAGTGTTAACTGTTAAAACCACGTATTACTGTTTGACATTAACTGAGGTGTGGAGAATCAGCAGTATGTTACTGGGAAGGAAACGATGAATAAGACTGTTCTTATTCTTACTGGGTGATATATTCCTGTTTAAGGTGAATAAGGTATGTAGTAAAACACTAAGTAAAATAGATAAAACCTTCACTTTCCTCCTGTAAATAGGATTGAAGAACAAGGAAACATATTTAGAATTTGAGCTGTTAAAATAAGAGATCCTAAAAAAGAAAGTAATGAAACCCCAAGAGATTTTTTCCTTCTTTTCTGGGCAGAGAAGGTAAATATCAAAAAAGAAGAAAAGATTATTTAACCTGCTCAAAAGTAATTGGGACTGTAGTTAGGATGGATAGCATTCAATCTTAATTTTTGAGCAACCACCCCAAAAACAAAAGTCTAATGAAGTATCTTCATATAGAAGTTCTATCCAGGTTGTTCAATGAATTCATAAGTGAATTTATATTTAATTCGTTAATTTTAATTAAGTAAACTTTCTTAAATTTTGTAATTAAACAACCCCAACTATTTTTACAGTTTTTCCAGTAAGTATGCATTTTGAGAGAATGGAATTAAACTTACTATATTGTTTAAAAACATTTCCTGATTTGAAAAATAAGGGGGCAAGGAAATGAGATGTGGTAAAAAGGGGCATAATACAATTTGTGTCCTGCTCTTCATATTGGGTACATGATATTGTGTCAAGGGATACTCTTTAAGGATTCTAAGTCTTAGAATCTAAGCTATGGGAAGCAACATAATAATTCTTGAAGTATTAATTTTACTTGAGGATATATAATTTAAACCACTTTAATATTAAGTATGTGTGTATTAAGAACGGAATATAGAATTCACTTGAATTATTAAGATAAAATTAGAAACTTCAAAGAAATTTCAAGTAAACCCAATATATAATTCTAGACCTCATGAGTCTTCTGTTATTGGTCCTCCAAGATCACTTTAAACTCTCATGGCAATATGTGTCGACCCTTTAGCATCTTGAACAACTGGAAAGAGAAATATAGGATATCATACTTAGTTAATATTTTTGTCTCTATAATGAAAATCATTATGAGAGGGGATAGATTATACCGAAAAAATGCTAGAGAATAAGAAATGGAAGAAAAGATAAAAATTTCAGAGATTAAGTACTTAATCAGTATAAACTGAAGGAAAAATATTTAGATTTTTTTTTTTTTTAATTTAGAAAGTTTTGTGGCAAGGCACCTGGGTGGCTCGGTGGGTTGAACTTTGGATTCTTGCTCTCATGTTATGATCTCACGATTCATGAGATTGAGCCCTGCGTTGTGGGGCTCTGTGCTGATAGTGTGGAGCCTGCTTGGTTTTTCTCTCTCTTCCTCTCCCTGCCTCTCCCCCTCTCATGCTCTCTCTATATGTTTCTCTTAAAATAAATAAATATTAAAAATTTTTTGGGGCATTAATAATCCTCTGTTATCAGTAGTTTCAGTCTCTTATACTTAATTTCAGACTTAGCTCAAGCCTTAACTTCCTCAAAAAAATTATTCTCTACAATGGTGTCTTTCTTTGTTTTCCTGCAGTAGTTATAAATGTTGTCGATACCCTGTAATCATGTGTATGTGGGAGGCTATAAGGTATAGTTTTAAAAGACAAAAGTACTTTAGAGTCAAACTTGGATTTCAGACCCAGATTTGGTCCTTATTTTGGGAAGTCATTTAATCTCTGTGAATTTCAGTTTTCTTCTCCAAAATGAGGATGGCAGTACTTATTTCACAGAGTTGTAAGAATTGAGATAATGTATGTGAAAATGCCTACCATATATGTCTAACTTGGAGTATGTATTCAATAATTCAATAACTGTATATTGAGTTATATAATTGAATAATACAATTGAATTATACATTTGAATAATTGTAATTCAATAATCTTTACTTTCTTTCCTCATCATATGTTGCTTTGATGCAGTTTGCTAATGTCTTCACGTATAAACATCTTAGTCAAAGTAGATTTTAAAGTTGTTGAAATAGATGATTGTGTGCTTCTTTTGTGCCCTTTCGTGAATTAATGGCATAGAAAATGTATAATAAAAAAAATTAGGTGGTGTGACATTTATATAGTGGCTAAGGAAGCAGCTACCTAAAAACACTTAGGTTAACCAGAACTTCACTGTTATTAGTAAGAAGATGGTGCAGAGGTTTAGTATTTTTCTATATATAACTAGTAAGAGGATGACATTAGTAATGTGTATTTGAAACATTTTTTTACTTCTAAGTTTGATATATTGCTTCTTAGTTAATGGACAAGTCTTATGACAATTATTTTGGAATAATTTTGTAGTAACTTTTAAAAATGTCATCTTCAAAAATGAAAAATTTATAGGTCTGAGAAATTCTGAAAAATGTGAGAAATTCTGAAAAATCTTATTTTGAAGGTCAGTTCTGATGGTCAAAATAACGTAAAACAGGAATCAAAAGTTCTGCGTCTTCTACAACTTTCAAGAAGCTTAACTGCATTTTACCTGTTTCCTTAGCTTTGAGTGGGGGTAATTATGCTTGCTTAATAGGGTGAATGTGAAGAACAAAGGAAATAATGTATTCAGTGTTCAAAATCCATTGTGTGCCAGGTTCTGTGCTAAAGTGAGGGATACAATAGTGAATAAGACAGATACAGTCCTCTTCCTTTTGGAGCTTATATTTTAGCATTACTAGGAACACACTATTTAGTCAAGTTGGATATTGACAAACTCATGATTCATTTATGTTGCATTTCCTTTTTAAAAAAATTTTTATGTGTATTTATTTTTGAGAGAGAGATAGAGCACTATCTGGGGAGGAGCAGAGAGAGAGGGGGACGCAGAATCCAAAGCAGTCTCCAAACAGCTGAGCTGTCAGCACAGAGCCTGACACAGGGCTCCAAATCCTGAACAAAGAGATTGTGACCTGAGCCAAAGTCAGACACTTAACTGACTGAGCCGCTCAGGCGCCCCATTTATGTTGCATTTCAAGGAATAAAGTGCTTCTATACTTTCTTTTTGATGTAGATACCTTATGTATAAACACCAGAACTGTCTTCATGTTAAGCCAATTTTGACACACATTTTTAAACCATTACACATTTGCTACTTTCTAGGATAGAAGATATTGAACATAATTTTTTTTTTTTGTTCAGTAAGGTTTAAGTAATTATAGCTAACAATTATCACACCTGTATACAGGGTATAAATATGTTCAATTTGTTTGAAGCACTTGGCACATGTTATTTAATCCTTATGGCCTTTATAAATTGTCCTTCACCTTCTAGTTTCTAATCTACTATACCCTTGGGAAGCACATAAACTACCTTACTAAGAATTATATATGGTAGCATATCCAGTTAGACTTGCAGGTCTAAGGAATAATTGTTTTCACTTTTGGGTTGAGGACATTAGGGGAGGACTGAAGGAAATTTGCATATTTCTTTGTACTTTGACATTTCAGGATCATGGCTAATTGTGTCTGCCTGATGCTGAAAATGTTAATAAAAATGCAGAAACTCCTGAAAAAAAAAATACAGAAACTCCTCTACCGAGGAGACCAAGTACAAACTTGAGTGCTAAGTAGAAACATACTGTTAAGTTCTTTTTTTTACGAATATTAAGAAAAAGTATACTTAGAATTAATGATCTTTAAAGTCTAATCCAGGTGAAGAACTTTTGGATATCTTGGACACAAGAAGTTGAGTAGGGTAGATACTATTTTCAGACACAAAAAGGATGAAACATTAAAAATGTGATCACCTTTTCTCCCTACCACTTAGGTATCAACAGTGGATTTTGATCCTAATGCAAATTTTAAAAGTTATGCTATGATAAAATTGATATCTCCATGATAGTAGTTACATTTGATTTTAGTTCCAAGTGCAGTAGCTTCTAAACACTTAGCATGTTTTTAATGAGTTTTAAAAACTTACGGAGTATGTTTGTGTTTTTGTAAAATATGTAACAGTACAGAAAGGTAAAGTGTAAAATTAAGCCCTACCACTCTACTTTCCTAGTCTCTTTCTCTCTAGTGTTAATCATCTTTAACATTTTTAATTTTAGGGTGCCTGGGTGGCTCAGTTGGTTAAGCATCCTACTTTGGCTCAGGTCGTGATCTTGTGGTTCGTGAGTTTAAGCCCTGCATGGGGATCTCTACTGTCAGCCCAGAGCCTGCTTCAGATCCTCTGTCTCCCTCACTCTCTGACCCTTCCCCACTCTCTCACTCTCAAAAATAAACATTTAAAAATAAGAAAAAAGATTTTTATTTTTGTTTATTCTTCTGTATACAAGCATGTATTTCTTACATCAGAGTTTGCAAATTGGCAGACCAATGTTCACAACTGACCAGTATACATGTTTCATTAGGCCCCTGCTGTGTTTTTACAAAAAAGTATGTTTCTAATATTTAAAAAGTATATTTCATATAAACCTATATTTTTAACTTTTTAAGATTCAGCAACATGGCAACGTCTTTTTCACATGACAGTAGTTGGTTAAGTGGTTGTTCCCTTGGAAATAGGGCATGTATTCTCTCTCACAGTTCCCACTGAACCTATTTATATTCTCTGCCTAGCTCTGTAGTCATTTGAATTTGTGGTCTTTACTCATACATAGTATTCTGCACCTGCCACCTGTCTTGGACATCTTTTCATATTAATGAAAATAATAATAGTTAACTTTTTGAGAGCTTACCAAATGTAAAATGCTTTTCTAGAGGCTGTCATAGAGCCTATTAATTAATTTAATCCTCATAATAGTATCACTGTTTTACAGTTGAGGAAATTATAGCAGAGAGAGATTAAGTAATTTGCTCAAATTACTGTGATAAGAGGCAAAGTTTAAAGGCCAAGTTGCAAATTGAATCCATATAGTCTCCTTAGAGTGTAAGCTCTTAACACATTATACTCTTTGGCATGTAACAATTAGTTCATATAGATATACGTTTTTCTTTTTTACGCTGTATTTAATCATCAATCATAGGTTATGCTGTATTTAATCATCGATCCTCAATTATGGACCTTGAGATTTCTAATTTTTCACTGTGACAAATGTTGTAGACAGTAACATTGTACATTTATCATTGCATATTTGTGAGTTGTTTTTTAAATGTAAGATTAATTACTCTAGACTTTTTGGGTCAATGGTATATGAATTTTAAAAATTTTGATAGAAATTATAAACTTGCCTTCCAGAAAAATGTACTTATTGTGATTAATAGTCTTTTCATTTTATATGATCTTTTTTGTTACTTAACTGGTTCTTTTGAGATCTCTTTCTTGAATTACATATGTGGATTAGGACCCTTTTATTGCAAATGACAGATACCTAGCTCAAAATTAACTTAAGTGAAAATGGGAAGTTACTAATTTACATAGCTATGGAGTATAGAGGAAGAAATGATTTTAGGGTCTCAAGCAGTGTGATCAGGGAATTAATATAATCATGAACTCTTTTTTTTTTTTTAATGTTTTTTTTTTTTTTTTATTTATTTCTAGGAGAGAGAGAGACAGCGTGAGCAGGGGAGGGTCAGAGAGAGAGGGAGACACAGACTCTGAAACAGGCTCCAGGCTCAGAGCTGGCAGTCAGCACAGAGCCCGACGCGGGGCTCGAACCCACGAACCGCGAGATCATGACCTAAGCGAAAGTCGGATGCTTAACCGACTAAGCCACCCAGGAGCCCCTATAATCATGAACTCTTATTCTTCATGTCAGTGCTTTGTTTTCCTGAGTATAATGTAAGATGCTCCTTTACCTGGCTTGGCTCACATGTCCTTCTTTAAGCCAGTCATTATGACTAGGAAAGTGAGGACTGTGATTAGCCAGCTGTGTATCATATGTCTGTCTTGGGAGTGGGGCACTAAATAGGCAGCTTCACCAGAATCACAAGAAAAGGGAAAGGGAACCCTTCCAAAGAAGTGGAGTTTCTGCCACTAGAAAGGGCAAAGTATGCTTGGGCAGACAATTCTTTTGCTAGAGGTTCCCTCAAGTCTGGGTGCCTTTTTGCTTTCTTCTTTTTCCCCTAAGAATATTGTTTATTATATCTGCCCCTTTTCCTCTTTCTCCTGCTTCTTCCATGAAAATGCTTCTCTGGTAAATAGTTATAAATTTGAACTGGAGCAAGTAAAGTTGTGAAAATTGGTGGGTTAAACTCAGGACCCCTTAATATCAACAATGGCTAATTGATTTGTCAGTTAACTATGACTGACTTCTACTCTTTCATGCTGCGCTTAAGAATGCTTGTCTAATGACATTTTAGAACAGTAATATACATGTAATAGTAAGATTTTACTAGTTTTTACAACAGCCTTTTTATGTTGCTTTATTTTAAATTTATGATGAGTTATCAGTCTTTAGTCTTTTTTTTTTTCCTATGAACAGTCTCTCCCAGTGTTTTCTAAATTTTGTTCTAGGAATACTTCTCAGATATTATAGGTATGGTGTGAAGAGGCTTTTATTTTCAAATAATTTGAAAGAACAAGTGCTGTATAACATATCCCTTCTTTTGGAGATTGATAATATATTAAAACATATTAGCATATTAATGATGCGAGTGACACTATGGTTGTGGATCCTGTTGAACCTTAGTTAGTCTAGTGTTTCTAAAACTTTTTGACAATGGAACACTTTCTCAAGGCACACCAGAATTCGGTACTTCTTTGGGAAACTTTTTTTTTCCCCCTTCCAAATGATCTTCTGGAAGTCTGTTTAAGACTCTTATGTTTATTCTTTTAGCTTTTTGCTGTAGAAACAGTGGTTACCTATAATAATCTCCACCATGAAAATTCTTTTATATGGATTTGCATGCATATATATATATTTACAATCACTTACCAATTCTCATTTCTTTTTTTCCATATTAAAATATTGACTTATTTTGAATATTGACTTAATTGACTTAATATTGACTTAATATGAATAATTTCCATATTAAAATAATACTGACTGTATTATTCAGAAAATCTGTGATAGCAAAGACTAGAAAGATCAACCTTGTTTTGTTAGTATTACATGGGAAAGAACATTGGATCAAGTTCTGTTTTGGATTTTTCCAGTGGGAGTTTGGTGTCATTATCTGTGAAGTGTAAAACTGAAGAGATGCTCTAAAATCTCCTTCAGCTCTAAAATCTTATTAATCTCAAACTCAAAACATACCTCATATTTACCATTCTCTTATTGCTTGTATTCATGTTATCTACAATCTGTTACTGACAGCACAATTATTGATCTGAAATGCCTTCCTTACTTCAAATAGGAAAAATTGCTAGAAATTGACACTGACATACCAAATATCAAATGGAAATAGATGTCTGTTATTTCCACTGCATAATATGTTTCATTTATTTCCTTCAATATCACATGCTACAGAGTTTATATCACGAAGTGCTTAAGATTTAGAATAAAAATTACATGCATGTGAGTGTAATAACTGTCAAGCTTAGAAGAATACTAGTGATTTGGATGTATTGAAGTATTACATTTTTCTTCTTTAATTAAAAGGGATATATATCAGAGATCTGGAAAGCAAAGATTACTCCTCCCCTGCAAAAGTTGTAAATATTTTGCTTACATATTTAAAATAAAGCTATTGTAAAAATAAGACCTATAATTTTAATGAACAATATTGTTTTAGGATCACACAGATAATTGAAATAGTGGGCTCTGGATTAGACCACCTCGGTTTATACCTAAGTTAAATGAAGTTAAATTTTTAGAGTTACTTAATTTTTCTAAGCTATGGTTTTCTCATCTGTAAAACAAGGAGTAATACCATTGCCTGCCCTAGAGGTTGTCTGATAAGTGAGATAACTGTAAATGTTTAATGAATGTGCCCACATAATAAGTACTCATTAAATGTTTGTTGTTTAGACACATGAAATGATGCTCAGCCTCCCTCCTCATCAGGGAAATACAAATCAAAACCACACTGAGATACCACTTCACGCCAGTCAGAGTGGCTAAAATGAGCAAATCAGAGAACTCTAGATGCTGGCGAGGATGTGGAGAAACGGGCACCCTCCTACACTGTTGGTGGGAATGTAAACTGGTACAGCCCCTCTGGAAAACAGTGTGGAGGTTCCTCAGGAAACTAACAATAGAACTCCCCTATGACCCAGCAATAGCACTGCTAGGAATTTACCCAAGGGATACAGAAATGCTTATGCATAGGAGCACGTGTACCCCAATGTTCATAGCAGCACTCTCCACAATAGCTAAAACATGGAAAGAGCCTAAGTGTCCATCAATGGACGAATGGATCAAGAAGATGTGGTTTATCTATACGATGGAATACTACATGGCAATGAGAAACAATGAAATCTGGCCATGTGTAGCAACATGGATGGACCTTGAGGGGGTTATGCTGAGCGAAATAAGTCAGGCAGAGAAGGACAAATACCATATGTTTGCACGTATAGGAGGGTTAGGAGGAACTTAACTGAGGAACAAGGGGGAGAAGAAGGGGGGAAATGGTGGGGGAAAGGGAGAGAGGCAAACCATGAGAGACTCTTGAATGGTGACAAAAACTGAGACTGATGAATGTGAGTGGGAGGGGGGGTGGGCGTGGAGGAGGGCACTTGTGGGGATGAGCACTGGGTGTTATGTGGAAACTAATTTGACAATAAACTATTTGTAAAAAAAAAAATAAATAAACATTAAGAAAATAAACAAACACATAAAAAATAAATGTTGTTTATTATAATAACTTTGAATATAATTACCTTTATAAACATGGTAATAGAAATCCATGAATATAACTATTGCTATTCTTCTCCTCCTCGTCTTCCGTCCTTTTCTTCTTCTTACGTAACCTCTGTGTGCGATGTGAGGCTTGAACTCCTGACCTTGAGATCGAGTTGCATGCTCTACTGACTGAGCCAGACTGCTACCCCTTCCCGCCCATACAGCTTTTAGATAACTGAACTAGTCATGGTTTCTCTTCATGCTGTTTTTCCACTCTTTCGCATTATCTTCTTTTTTTATTAAATTTTTTTAAAAATGTTTTATTTATTTCTGAGAGAGAGAGAGGCAGTGTGAGCAGGGGAGGGTCAGAGAGAGAGGGAGACATAGAATCAGAAGCAAGCTCCAGGCTCTGAGCTGGCTGTCAGCACAGAGCCCGACGCGGGGCTCGAACCCACTAACCGTGAGATCATGACCTGAGCCGAAGTTGGATGCTTAACCGACTGAGCCATCCAGGCACCCCTCGTATTATCTTCTTTTAGGAGCAGCATGAAAGATTATTATTGTATTGGGGTTGTCCTTGATCTAAATTCTTATTTACTATCTTAAATTTTGAGCTGTTAGAGTCAGAAGATGGTATTTGTAGTGTAGTTACTAAAGACAATTTGAGAGTTTTGAGGTATAGATTTAAAGTAAAGTATAGATGGGAAACTGTTTCTGATATCCTCTAAGGCTTGTTAAGATCTGTGGAGAAAACTGCCTCTACATACACCTATGTGGGTAATATAATGGAGAAAGTGGAAAAGTTTTAAATATTATACAAATGATGCTATAATACAGGGTGATAAAGCAATGGCAAAATAAAACTACGTAGATAATTGTTGATTTGTAGAAGAGAGATTTTTAATTGGTAGATGAGGAAAATAGTAAGCTCTAGGGATAAGGAGCCAAGACTTGGGCCTTATTGTGCTTGAATTGAAGTAACAACAATGAGTTGGGTGTAAGGCAAAGGAATATAATGTATAAAAAGGGAGAAATACTTATGAAATATCAGGTGCCAAAAGAAAATCTATAGAATTTACAGCATTGTCAAAGGTTATTTTTGGCAGGAAAGTTTAAGAATCACTGACTTAGTTTAATACTGGCCTTGGCTTCTTCTGGAGATGGGTCTGTGAAGTATTATTAGGTAGAAGGAAAAACCTGTCGACTATATATCATGATGAAAGATTCATGCCTTTCTGATTTTTAATGCATTTCAGAAGTGGGTCATATCTAATTTATGAGAAACTTGAAATGGAGATCCCCTACCCCCATAGTAGAAACTTATAAGCAGCAAAATAATTATGGATCTGATTTTATTACTCTGTTGTTTTCTTGCCCATGATTAATATATTAGTTAGTAGCTATTGTATACTTGTTAATAAACAGTACAGATGAATATTGTCTTAGTCCTTCTTTTGGGTTGCTCTAATAAAGTACCATAGACTGGGTGGCTTATAAACAACAGAAATTTATTTTTCATGTTTCTAGAGTCTGGCAAATTTTAAGATCAAGGTACCAGTTGATCTGATGTCCATTGAGGGTCCACTTCTTGGTTGATAGACAGCTATCTTCTCTCTGTCTTCTCACATGGCAGGAGGGAGAAGGGAAGTCTCTGGGTCTCATTTATAAGGGCACTAATTCCATCCTTATGACCCAATCACCTCCCAAAGGCCCCACCTTCAAGCATCATCCCACTGATGGAATAGGTTTTCACATAATTAATTTTGGGAGGACACAAACATTCAGCATGTGATTTGCTTCACTTTATGTGAGGCTAAAACTACTAAATATTTATAGTGTCATCCATCCTTTGTGTATGAGGAGTTGGTTATAAAGTAGGTTTACATTTTAAGTCATATAACACTTGCCAAGTTCTGTATGATAAACTTTTTTCTGTAAAAGGCTAGATAGTAAATATTTCAGGCTTTGTGGACTATATGATTTCTGTCACAGCTATTCAGGTCTGCCTTTGTAGCATGACAGCATTCATAGACAATATGTAAGTGCACGAGCATGACTGTATTCCAATAAAACTTTATTTATAAAAATGGATTGTGGGCCAGAGTTGGCACAAGGGCCATAGTTTGCCAATCCAGGCATGCTCCAAGCCATAGTCTATGTTGGAAAAGTATAATTCCAAATTACTTATATGTGAATTGAACTTTTATATTAGTTAAATTTTGCATTTATGAACCACCACAAAACTTAGTGGCCTAAAACTACAGTTTAATGTTTCTCACATTTCTACAAATTAACTCAGTGGTTCTGCTATAGGTGGCATTAGTTGGGCTTCTGGTATAGCTGCAGTCATCTGGAGGCTTAAATGGGACTGTTGTCCAGACCCTTGGTTCTCCTACATGTGGATTTATCCACATGGCTGATTCATTAGCCTCATGGTGTGATGGCTGGGTTTCAAGAAGTATTCCAAGAGCAAGCGTTGTGAGAGGGAGGAAGCAGAAGCTGCCAGGCCAATTAAGGAGTAGGCCTGAAACTGGAACAGCTTCATTTTCACCATTATTTTATTGGTCACAGCCCTAGCCCAGAGTCACCGTGGGAAGAGACTAGGAACATTAGGAATCTTGGTTAGTTGGAGGTCATCACAACTAATGGTCTATCGCAGAATTGTTTTGGTTACAAGTGACCATTCAAATTGAACTAGGTTTAGTAAAGAGGAAATTTATTATAAGAATAATGGGGTGTCTAATGTCATAAAACCTAAGTATAGGATGAAGCCTTAGGAATATTGGATCTAGGGTTTGAAAGTCTTCAGGACTGTTTTTCATTTTTGCTTTATTCTGTAAGTTTTATTTTCTTTTACCACAGATTTGCCCTTTTCACAAGGGAAAAAGCAGTGCCATCAACAGTTGCTATGTTATTTATATCTCCCCATTTCAGCCATCCAGAGAAGGACTGACTTTATTTTCACAGTTGTGTTTCTAAAAGTTTTGAGGAAGAACTTTGCCTTGGACCAGCCATTTGTGATCAAAGAATAGAGGTTATGCTGTACCAACCATGTGGACAGGAGCAGAGTCAGTTAACAGAAAAGTGATGCTGAATATATAATCCTAAGGTAGTTTACTTGCCTCTTCCCTAACCATCGGTTTATAAAGATAAAATAATTTCATAAATAATTTGTTTCCCCACTGCAGGACTAATTTACTTCTTTAGCTTTCTGCTTACGGGTATTTTATTTGTTGGGAGAGTAGACTAAAGCAAAGACTGGGAATACTTAAATATTCATAGTAATCTCTTACTGCTTTGAGTAGGGGACAGTAGCATTTAGTATATACTATCTCACTTTGCCACTGTTAATATAGAATCACATATGAAAGTTATCTTACTGTGCTGTTACTTATGATTTCCAGGGTTGATTTGGCTGATCTGGCTGGCTGAGTATATTTTTCCTCTGGAAAGGGTCTACTTAACATACATGAAGGCAAGTAACTATAAGGTGCACCTGGGTGGCTCATTTGGTTGAGCATCCTACTTTGGCTCAGGTCATGATCTTATGGTCCCTGAGTTCAAAGCCCTGTGTCTGGCTCTGTACTAACAGCTCAGAGCGTGGAGCTGGCTTTGAATTCTGTTTCCCTCTTCCTCTGCCCCTCCCTTGCTTGCACTCTCTCTCTCTGTCTCTCTCTCTCTCCCTAAAAAATAAACATTAAAAAAAACCCAAGTAACTATAAGACAGAATGAAGAGCTATAATAGAAGTACAAGCAACATACTGTGGGTGCACAGAGGAAGGAACAATTAATTTAGACTGAATGACTGTAGGAGGGATGGTATTTTAAAGAAGGTAGTGTTTGAGTGGGACCTGGAATAATGAATAACCCATCCTGGGAAAAGCACAGAAAGGTAATCTGGCTGTCAGGTTTTTTTGGCTGCTGAAGGGGTGGCACTAGAATGTCTTGGCTAAAGTAGATGAACTTAAATATAGGTATAGGAAATTCAGTATAAACAGCTGCATGACTTATCTGATTTAACCTTCCTTAATTAGAATTACAAGAGCTAACTTGGTTTTGTTACATTCAGGCCTCAGGTGACTATGTGGTAGTTTGAAATTTAAGAATTAGATTTTTTAAATAGTTTATCTCAAAGTCTCGGATTTTTAGATATAGAACTTTAAGGATTATCTGTGCAAACCCATTCTACTAGGTAAAGAAGCTAAGACCTAGTTAAATGACTTATTTAGGGTTACATGATAAAGTATGGGGCTAAAACCCAGGGCACCTTACTTGTAGTCTTGGATATTAAAGGAATTATACAGTGTATCCTTTGTAGTAAGATTTGCCCCAGTACACACCCATTTGAATTTCCTGCTGCGACATTTTTAAAATGTGAGATATAACATGCATACAGTAAAATGCACAAATGTTAATTGCACAGCATGATGATTTTTTCATGTGGATAGACCCTTCTAATTACCACCAAGATCAAGATATGGAGCATTTCCAGCACTCCAGAATCTTCCTTCATGCCTTTTACTAGTCAGTATCCATTTCCTGTGCCATGCCCAAGTAATCACTATTTGGATTTTTGTCCTCAAGGATTACTTTTGCCTATTCTTGAACTTTGTATAAATAGAATGACTTCTGTCACTCATCATTATGTCTATGATATTCATCTATGTTGTGTGTGGCAGTTGTTCATTTTATTGCTATGTAGTATTCCAGTGAATGAATGGACCATTATTCTTCTGTTAATAGACATTTCAATTATTGCTAGTTTTGACTATTGTTAATAAAGCTGTTAGGAATATGATCATTTATGTCTTTTGATGAGTACATTGCCTCATTTCTAGGTGTAGAATTGCTGGGTTGTCATTTACCAAAAAAGATGTACCATTTTCTGTCCCCACCAGCAATGAAAGATAGTTTCAGTGTTCTACATTCTTGTCAAAATTTGGTGTTGTCAGTCTTTAATTTTAGCCATCCTGGTCAGTGTATAGTGGTTTCTGATTTACATTTCCCAGATGGCTAATGATGTTGAGCAGTTTTTAATATATTAAGATATATTAAATATTTAATATTTTAAATATAGTTTTTAATAGGACTATCTTACAGATTTGTAGGAATTCTTTATAATTCTGAGTGTAAGTAGTTTGGATATATATGTAGCAAATATCTTTTTCCAGTCTGTGGCTACTCATTTCACTCTCAATGGTGTCTTTTAATAAATAAAAATTCTTAATATTAATGAAGTTTAATTTATTAAGTTTTATGTTTAGTGGGTTTTTTTGTGTGCATGTGTAAGATATCTTTGCTTACTATAAGGTCATGAACATATTCTCCAAAATTTTCTTCTAGAAGCTTTATTGCTTTCCCCTGTACTTGAAATTCTTTGGTGCATTTCAGATTAATTTGTATGAATGAGGCAAGGTAGAAATCAGTAGCTTTGTTGTTGTTGTTGTTGTTGTTTTGTTCCCACTGGATTGAAGGGTACCTTTGATATAAATCAGATGGCTCTATTTCTAGAATGTTTATTCTGTTCCATTTGTCTGTTTGTGTATCCTCACACCAGTATTATCCTGTCTTAGTTACTAGAAATTTATACTGACTCTTGATACCTGGTGGTATAGGTTTTCCAGTTTCTTCCTCCTCCTCCTCCTCCTCCTCCTCCTCCTCCTCCTCCTCTTCTTCTTCTTCTTCTTCTTCTTCTTCTTCAATATTTCTGTATTTTGAGGGAAGCTATACTTCATATACTAATACTAAATACATATGCATCTAGAATCAGATTACAATACAAAAATCTATTGGTGCTATGTTTGGGATTGCATTGAAGCTGTACATCGATTTGGAGAGAATTGACATCTTTAACAGTATAGAATCTTCTATAAACTTATACACATAGATATCTATCTGTTTACTTGGATCTTTTTTTTTTTTAATGTTTACTTATTTTTGAGAGACAGAGAGACCGAGCACGACCCTGTCAGCCACCCCTGACAGAAGAATCTTAAAATCACCAACTTTGACTATAGATTTGTGTCTTTTTTCTTTTCAGTTTTTTTCAGCTTTTCCTTTATATATTCTGGAGCTCTTATTAGGTATATAAAAATTTACAGTTGTTAAAATTTATGGTTGAACCATTATGTCATTATGAGATGTCCTTCTTTATCTCTAGTAGTGTTTTTTGACTTGAGGTCTACTTTGAACTTAATACGATCACTTAATCTTTCTTTTCATCAATATTTCTGTGGTTTACTTTTTTCTTTCTTTTATTTCAACCTATCTGTATTCTTATATTTAAGGTATGTCTTTTGGAAATAGCACATTATTGAGTCATGTTTGTTTAATCCAGTTTGACAGTCTTTGTGTTTTAACTGGTATGTTTATTCTGTTTATATTTAATGTAATTACTAATAATAGTTGGATAGAAATCTGTCATTTCTCTCATTTTCTATCTCATATATTCTTTCCATTTTTTGTTTTTCTTTGTTTTTAAAAATTTCTTCATTTCTATTTTATTTGCCAAGTTTTCTTAATTTCATTTTTATTAATTAGCTTTTTGGTTAGAGCTTCCATAATTATAATTTTTTAGTTATCATAGAGATTTTATAAATACCTTTGACTTATTAGTATCAGTACTTTTACCACTTATTGAACAATGGAAAACCTAATAATTTAGTTTCATTTACTCCTGCTATGTGCTGTTTCTTCATATATTTTACTTCAAGATGTGTTATAAACCACATAGACATTTTTTAAACGGTCAATAGTCTTTTTTATTTATCCATATATATACCCTTTCTAGTGCCCTTCATTAATTTTTGCAGTTCTTTGCTACCATCTGGGATAATTTCCCTTTTCCTGAAGTAATTCTTTTAATATTTCATCTAGTGCTGATCTGCTAAATGCAAATTTTCTTAGCTTTTGTCTGTGAATGTCTCTATTTTGACTTTTTGAAGAAAAATTTTCCTCATACAGAATTCTAGATTGGCATCTTTTATTCTTTCAGCACTACAAATGTTCCTTTCTGGCTACCATAATTTCTGTTGAAAAGTCAGCCATCAGTCCTATTGTGGCTACTTTAAAGGTAATGTGTATTTCTTGACTACTTTCAAGATTTTGTTTTTGTATGTAATTTATAACAGTTTGTGTGGTGTCTAAGCATGATTTTATTTGCATTTATTTTGTTTTGGATTTACTAGGTTGATGTTTTTTACCAGTTCAAGACAAATTTTATTTTATTTCTTAAAAAAATTTTTTAATGTTTTTATTTATTTCTGAGAGAGAAAGAGACAGCGTGAGCAGGGGAGGGTCAGGGAGAGAGGGAGACACAGAATCTGAAGCAGGTTCCAGGCTCTGAGGTAGCTGTCAGCACAGAGCCCTACGCTGGGCTCGAACCCACAAACCGTGAGATCATGACCTGAGCTGAAGCTGGACGCTTAACTGAGCCACCCAGGCTCCCCAAGACAAATTTTAAATAAATAAATATTTTATGTATTGTTTCCACCTTAATCTCTCTCCTCAACCTTGTTAAATGTTTTGTCATCATAAATGTCATATGTCTGTTGTGCTTATTCTGTCTATTCTTTCTATGAGTTAGGTATTTCTACTGACTCCTTCCCTCCTTTTTTTTTTTTTTTTTTTTTTTATTATTTTTAAATTTTTTTCTAGGAGAGAGAGAGACAGCGTGAACAGGGAGGGTCAGAGAGAGAGGGAGTCACAGACTGAAACAGGCTCCAGGCTCTGAGCTGGCAGTCAGCACAGAGCCTGACGCGGGGCCTGAACCCACGAACCGCGAGATCATGACCCAAGTGAAAGTCGGACGCTTAACCGACTAAGCCACCCAGGTGCCCCCCCTCCTTTTTTTAAGGTTATTTATTTATTTTGAGAGTGAGAGCGAGAGAGAGAGTATACAGGAGAGGGGCAGAGAGAGGGAGAAAGAATCCCAAGCGGGATCTGTACTTTTAGCCCATAGCCTGATGTAGGACTTGATCCCATGAACTGTGAGATCATGACCTGAGCCAGTATCAAGAGTCAGACGCCCAACTGACTGAGTTGGGCCAACCAGGCGTCCCATCTACTAACTTGTTTTTTAAGGTTACTAGTTCTCTCTCTTGCTGTGCCCAGACTAATATTAAACCCATCCAGGGGTGCCTGGGTGGCTCAGTCAGTTGGGTGTCCAGCTTCGGCTCAGGTCATGATCTCACAGCTCTTGGGTTCGGGCCCTGTGTTGGGCTCTGTGCTGACAGCTCAGAGGCTGGAGCCTCCTTCAGATTCTGTGTCACTCTCTTTCTGCGTCTCCCCTGCTTATGCTCTATCTCACTTTGTCTTTAGAAAATAAATAAATATTTAAAAAATCCATCCAGTGAATTTAATTTCTCTTATTTTTTCAATTTTAGATAGTCTGTGTGATTCTTTTTTAATCGATTTCCATTTTTTTGTTAACTATCTCCATACTTTTATATATTTTGTCTACTTTTTCCTCTGTTTATAAGCGTATTAATAATTGCTTGAAGTCTTTGCTTTTCACTACCTGCATCATTTCTGACTGCTTCTGTTTTCTGCTCCTTGTCTTGATTACAGGTCATATTTTCTTTTCTCTTCATATATGTTGTTAAGGAAGGAAAAAATACAGCTTGAATAATAATGAAAAGAAAGGTAGGGTGGTTATATTAATAGATGTTAATTTTTTCAAGTTATATAGTAAACACTATGTAATTTAACTAGATAGAGGCTGAAAAGAATCTCTTCCTCCAGAGATGGTTTTCCTTTTCAACTGTTGAGCCAATTGGGTGAGGTGCTGACACTACAGTTTAATTAAGAATTGAATTGAATTAGGGTCAGTGTGGATTGCAGTTTTAGTAAAAATTAGTCATCTCTCTTTTGCCAACCTTTAGCTACCTGGTTATTGACTGAGAAACTGTCAGGTTGTTTTCTCTACAGTCCTGAAAGACTACAGGAGATTCACATCTCTTCTTTCGAGGTTTTGAGGTTGGCCTTTTGATCTCTTTCTTCACACTGCTTCAAATTCAGGCAGATACTGAAAACCTGTCATGTATTGCTTATGGTTATTTCCCTTTTCTAACAAGTTTTCTGCTAAGTACCATGAGACTGAGGAAAATTTCACTCTGTCATTCTTGCTCATTCTCCCAGCCTCCTGCATCATCATAGAACTCAGCAAATATCCCTTTTAGCCTTGCATTTGGCACTTTCTGATTTTTAGTCCACCACACTAAAAAGCTCTGCTGCTTTCTATTTTTACCATTTCTTCTGCCTGGACCAATTTCTGTTTTCATTCTATGCCCTGAATGTTTAAATGCTCCTAGGAAAAAAATAGCAGATGATTGTCAATTCACCTAGCAATGGCTCTTCTCTCTTGGAATTTTAGTTTATCTACTTCTTACTTCATAAGCTCTTTGATATCTTAAGAATATGATTTCAATTCATTCATTTTTTTTGCTTTTGGGATATCACAATAACTGATGTTTTTAAAGATTGAAGCGGTGAAATATATTTTTTCTGGTTATAAAAGTAATACATGCTCTATTAACTTTTGCTGAGTTAGGCTGCATAACATGACAATGTTTCATTGGTTTACAACAACAAAGGTTTATGTTTTGCTTTTGCTATGTGTTAGCTAAGGCTGGCACATAGCTTTGCTCTTGTTCCATGTGTCTTCTGATTCTGAGATCCAGGCTGGAGAACAACTTCTATTTGGGACATGCTGTTCTTATAACAGGGAAAAAAAGAAAGAGATTTGGCAGAGTTACACAGTGGCTCTTGAAACTTCTGGTTGAATGTTTGTTTATGTCATTGGCCAAAGCATATCAGTGGCCAAAGCCAAAGTCAGTGGGGCAGAGATGTTTACCTCTCTGTAATACTGTAAGCTACTTAGGAACAGGTGGAGAGGATTATCTTTTTGAAGGAAGGTGGAAAGAATAATTATAATTTATAATAAAATTTACCACACATACGAACTAAAAATAAAAGATGTGTAGTATTTATAGTAGAATTCTACTTTCTGCCCTCTAAGATCATCACTGATGATATTTTAGTGTATTAAGGATTGAAACCTTCTTATTATGCTAATTTGATAGTTCTTTGAAAATGATAGTCTTGACATAAATTATATATAAGATTTTGTTTTTTTACTATTTACTTATAATTACAGAAGAGCCCTCAAACTGGTTACATTTAGTCCTTTCCAAATGTAGTCCTTTCTGCCAGGTAGTGCCAGACTTACTATAATTCATTTTCAATTTACTTATTTATTACTTTCAGTTTACTTCAATTTATAATATTTTAGTTTCTAAATATAAAACATCTTTAAAAAAATTTGGATCTGATCCATGACACATAGTATCATCACTTTCTTATTCTCTGAGAGAAGACAAAATTCAGAATTGTGGGATTTTGTAAAGGGTATATTTTTTAAGGGAGAGAATGCTAGAAATAATAAAAGTTAACAAGAAATTCTTGGTCCAGCTCAACTATTTCTACCTAATATATTTCACAGTGTACTTTAAAGTGGGTTAACCAGACACCCTGTTAGAATGAGAATACCCATGAAGAAGGTTAGGCTTATTAGGTCATTTATAGATATTTTTATATTTAGAACAATTCTTAGTGGTTCAGATATTCATGAAGGGGTTTCATTAGCAGGGAAAAGTAAAAGTAACTGTACAAATTGAGGAGAGCAAGACTCATGTGTACGTTTGGTCTCTGAAAGGCTCTTAGCATTTGAGCCATGGAAGAAGAGGGAGGTGAAGGAGGTCTGGGAAAAATGGTCTAACTTGTAATTTTGTCTTAGGTCCAACCTAGTGGAGTTTGGCATGCCAATGAAAATTAAATTTACAAGACAGGTTAGTGTTGTTGGTACCATGGAAAGAGTGACTTGAATGAGGCACATCTGGATTCAGATTCTTTTCTAGTTGTGTGACTAAAATGCTGTATGATTTGGGCAATTTACTTAAGTTATATTTATAAAATAGAAATAATAATTGATTTATTGATCCTACCTTTTAAAATTGTCTCTCTGTTCCTTCAGCCATCACTTCCTCTTATAGCCAACTTAAATTTTATGGGCTTTTATTATCTGTAGCATGCATCCTCAATTCCCTGGCATTTATCCCTTAACTTTCTTGTCTGACTCTAAGTTCATCATACTCAGAAGAGGTATAACCCAGGTGGAATCTAAAACCTACTTCTTTTAAATTCAGTCTGTACCTGTGGACCTGTATGTCTAGAGGAAAGTGCAAAATTGTGCTGACTAGTTTTACTTTAAATTCATGGTCACAAACATCAAGTGAGTCCTCATGTTACCTGGCATTCATACTATATTTTCCTAGGTTATTTATTTTTTTATTTTCTTAGACGGCTTATTTCATGTTTTCTCTCATCAGACTTCCTGACAGTATCCTTTCCCCAATCTTGTCCTTAGCTGATAATTTTGCTTCTTATGTCATTGAAAAAAAAAAAATTGAAGCAATCAGAAGGGAACTTGCATTGTCCCCTTTTAGCACATCTATCTACCTACCAAAGCTCTAGTTCCTATACTCTATAGTCTTACTTATTACTTTTAACTTTTCTAAAGCCAGTTCCTCTATTATGCATTATATTCTATTTCTTTACGCATCCTTAATAATGTTGCTCCATCAATTCTCCACTCTCACTAATACTGCATTTCCCAATACTGCATCACTGCCATTAAAAGACAAACCTACTGCTCTTTTAAAACATCTTTTATTAGTTCATTTCTCAATACTCATCTCCCTTGACTTAGTTTAGCAGCAACATTTGGTAACAGTTGATTATTCTCTCTTGCCTATCCCTTCTTGGCTTCCAGGAAATTGTACTTTAAAAGATCTTTCTTCCTGTATCATTTTTCCTTCCCAGTCTCTTAAAAGTTGGGGTATCTGTCTTTGGTTCTCTTTTCTATCAGCAGTCACTACCTTGTGACCATGGCTCTAAATACCAACTATATCTTGACAGCTGCCCAATTTATATTTATATCTCCATTTAAGACCCCTCTCGAATTTCACACTTATATGTCTATATCTATCTATGTCATTCAAGTAGAAGATATATATGTGTATATACTACCTGACATTGACGTTTGGATGTCTAATTAACATTGTGTAATTAATATGTCTCTATCCAAATTATTGATTTCCTGCTCAAAACTTCCTGTTGTCACAATATTTTTCAGTTCAGTAAATGTCTACTATATTTTTCCAGTGGGAGCCACCCTTGATTCTTTCTTACTCCCACAACCAATTTGTAATCAAAAGCTTATCAAGCCATACTTTCAAAATATGAAAATGTATTTAAAATACATTAATTTTGCACTACTTCCATTGCTATTACCCTGGTCGAAACCATTTTATCTCTCACCTGGATTACTACAGTAATTCGGTAAATTGTTTCTCAGTTGCCCTCTTAAACTCCCTCTTACAGTCTTAGTGCACTAGCCAAGTGATCCCTTAAAAAGTAAGTAAAATTTTTCACTTCCCTGCTCAGAATTCTCTAGTGGTTCAGAATTCTCTAGTGGACTAACTTCCTTAAATGTCATCTTCTTAAACTCTCTTTTTCACATATATGCCTCCCTTGTATACTCCTAATTCCCCTTACCGGCTCTATTTTTTTAATAGCATTTATTGCCATTTAAAATATTTTTTAATTTACATGTTGGGTTAATTGTTCATTGTCTTTTCCCTTTGTTAGAATAAGCTTTACTAGGTCAGGGATCTTCATCTGTTTGTTCTGTTTACTGATATATTCTTAGTAACTGAAACAATGCCTAGCACATAATGCCCAGTAAATATTTTTTGAGTGAAATAAAGATGCCTGTCCCTCAAGATTGTATAGATATTAATTGTGACATATACTTGAACCTCAGACAATAACAGGCAAGCTGTACATACTTAGTAATTTTATTTTTCTTCTCCTGTTTCTTAGTTACTGATGCTTTATGTAAGGATATATATATGTGTTAGGAGTGCTGTGTTTAATCATTCTTCCTGGTGTGGCCTTTGCATCTGACCCCAGCTTTTCCTTATTCTTCTTTATCTTCTCTTCCTCTTTGTGACAGAGAAGGGGGAAGGAATTAGAATTAAAGGAGTAGAAATAAAGAGGAGGAAAAAGATCTCTCAGCTTCTTATAGGTGGGTATAAAATTTATCAGACTGCTACTTTTAATGATGTTTCTCTCATTTTAGGAAGTCTCTCCTTTTTCTCCATATATTATTTTCTGGTGCACAGTTCCTGGCATGTTGATGCTCAACAAATTTTTGGGTGACCATATTCTGTTCAGTGGAATTTATTTTTCCAAACATAGAAGATCTAAAAGAAGCAAAAGAGTCTGAGAACTAGGGGGTTAATTCAGAACAGTGAGTAAAAACTGATAATCTTATGCTACTATATTGGCCAAGTGGAGAAAATATAATTATGAATCAGAGATAGACGTTTTGGCAACAACAAGGTGTTGAAAAAAGTATAGCTCCTTATTTTATGAAACATATTTTTGTTGTTGTTTTATTCTTAAAAAACTTTTTGTTATCTCAGTATTATAAATGTGGAAACGGAGATTCAGAGTGGTGATATATCCTGTACAAAGTCAAACAGTAAGTATCAGAGTTGGTGCTCAAAATTAGGTCTTCTCAATAACTAACTTCATGCTCATTCTAGTAAGACAGGGAAACAGCGAGGAATGAATATTAAAAGTTAAAATATGAAAACAATATTTTGAGGTGTTTATCCTAGTTTTATGTACTGGCTTTTCATGTTATGAGTCAAATCACATTCTTTCTCTGGGTGTGATAACCTTTTACAGGGTATTGCTTGTGTGACTTAAATGGAACAGTGCTGTAAAAAAATGTGCTATTGGTGTTCTTAATTCCCTCACAGTGTGGCAAACCACAGCTAGACTGGGATTATAGGAAGTGGTCTGACTAACTAGACACAAGTAAGAATATAATTGTATCAACCCTTAGGGAAATATCAGCAGAGATAAGTAAGAAAAAAATGGGATTGGTGAATCTGAAGAAAATTAGGTATTAAACTGAATGGAAAGAAATGAGAAGGGAGAAACAAATGATTTCAGAATGAGCAAGGGAAAGAGATGCTATGAGCTCGTAATTTAATGAGAAGAGAGAAGCAGCTGTTAATTTTCTCCTTAATGTAAAAACATAATGAGAGATTGTCAAACTGAAAGAGACTTTAGAGTCCACCATTTTATAGGTAAGGAAGTGGTGGAGGCTCATAGAAGTCAAGTAAGTTTCTCAGAAATGTAACAAGTGGCAGAATCGAAATATAAGTCCCAATCCAGGGTTTTTTCTGTATAACATGAGAAAACCTTTAATAATCATCATCATTAACACATATGTTTACTATACATATCAGTCTCTGTACTGAGCACTTTATATAGGTTAACTCTGTTTTAAAGTTAATAACCTGATGAGGTGGTATGGCCTATTTTCCCAGTGTTACCTATGAGGAAACTAGGGCACAGAGAACTGGAGTGATATGTCACATAGCTTACTGGTGGAGCTGGAATTTTAGCCTGGGTAGTCTCATTTGTCCATGTTGTTAATCCCACTACATTCTATTACACTACAACTTTATTCAGTGAAATAAATGACTTAAAGATAACCTAATTAACTATTTGAATGAAATTAGTGTTTTTGAGTGAGGGAATTTAAAAAAGATATTTCAGGGGTGCCTGGGTGGCTCAGTTGGTTAAGCATTTGACTTCGACTCAGGTTATGATCTCGTGGTTTGTGAGTTCGAGCATCTGGGCTTACAGCTGAGAGCCTGGAGCCTACTTGGGATTCTGTGTCTCCTTCTCACTCTGCTGCTCCCCCACTCATGCTCTTTCTCTGTCTCTCAAAAGTGAATAAACATTAAAATAAAAAAAAGATATTTCAAAATCTCACATTCAGTGATATCTACTTAATAGAATTAGTAAAGAATTATACTTTTCAAAAGAATGCTGAATTATTCATGTATCTAGTTTTTAAGTTACTATATTCAGTTAATAAAAAGCTGTTAACTTGTGATATTTGGCTTATTTATGACCAACTGACACCAATTTTAAATGTTTTGGTGTAACTAAAAGGAAAATGGCATTGAAATATCTTTTTTTCCAGTGAATCCATTGAAGTTACTCACCTTTCTAAAACAAATGTTATCATTTGAATTAATGTAAAAGAAATATCATTGAAAAATTTATCCATACAAAATAATGCTAAGGTATTTCCAAGGGTGCTAATATTAATAAGTCATCCAGTCAACTTTGGTAGCATTTTGTGAAGTCCTTAAGTTATATTAACTTAGCTTTAAAAAAGTTAAAAAAATGTTTTTTAAGGTTTTTTACTTATTTCTGAGAGAGAGAGAGAGACAGCATGACCAGGCGAGGATCAGAGAGAGAGAGGGAGACACAGAATCCGAAACAGACTCCAGACTCTGAACTAGTGGTCAGCACAGAGTCTGACGCGGGGCTTGAACCCATGAACTGTGAGATCATGACCTGAGCCGAAGTCGGACGCTCAACCAATTGAGCCACCCACATGTCCCAAAAAAGTTTTTTTTAATGGCATTTTTGGTAACCCCATTTAGGTTTTTTCATAGTTATTGTTTCAGTAGTAAGGATATGTAATATGACGTTTCCATGACTCTTCTTGTCTTTTAAAGAAATTCTTATCAAGTCTCGACTTCTGAGTTTCTTTGGTGGTTATTTGGTACATATCTTACAGTTCTCTGCATCCTGTCTACTTCACATGTCCTAATGACCATCAACTCTTTGGTTTCACTGCTGGTAAACTGCCTCGTTTCTGTCTTTTCTTTATTAAATATACTGTGGTAAATTGCAAAAATGGGCACAGTTTTTGGATTCTCCTTCCATTGTGAGGTAGGGCCTTTTGTCTCACCCTTGTTTTACTTACTTTGGCCAGTTGAATAAGGCTGAAGGCTATTTTGCAAGTCTTGATCCTACATCTCAAGAGATCTTGAAACTTGTACTTGTTTTTTAGAGTTTTCCTACTCCTCTGTAGAAGCCTGGATTAGCTTATAGCATGTTAAGATACATCTATGACCCAGTCACCTCTGTTGCCCCAATTGATAACATATCCATATATCTTTCCATATAGTCACCAACACAAGCAAGATAAGAATATTTCTATTTCCTTGGAAAGTTATCTCACATTTAACTTTGCCTACATCTCTGTTGATGTCTCATTTTCCACCCGACTTGCCCTGCTTCCTGGTTCCAACTTATAGTGTAAGACCTTACAATAGTATAATTCCGTTTTCTTGCCCCTTTTTGTATGTAATTTTTTTATACGTTTTACTTCTGTGTATGTTATAAACTTCACCTTACAGTGTTGTTGTATTTTGCGTTGAATGGTTTGACTTTTAAGTGAAATGAACAGAAAGTAAACATAGTCTTTATATTTTACCAACTTATTTACCATTTCTGGTGCTCTTTGTTTCTTTCTGTAAGTCTAAGTATCCATTTGGTATCCTTTCTCTTTGGCCTAAAGGACATCCTTTAGCATTTCTTACTGTGTAGATAGGCTGGCTGGCAAGGAATCGCTCAGTTTTTGTTTAGCTGAAAATGTCTTTATTTCACCCTCACTTTTGAAGGATATTTTTGCTGAATATAAAATTTTTGGTTGCTTCTACCCTCCCACCTCCCCACCCTCATACTTTATTTTTTTTTTTTATTATTTTTTTTTTTTCAAATAGTTTATTGTCAAATTAGTTTCTACATAACACTCAGTGCTCATCCCCAAAGTGCCCTCCTTCATGCCCATCCCCCCCTCCCCCCCACATCCATCAGTCCTCAGTTTTTGTCAGCATTCAAGAGTCTCTCATGGTTTGCCTCTCTCCCTTTCCCCCACCATTTCCGCCCTTCTTCTCCCGCTTGTTCCTCCGTCAAGTTCCTCCTAATCCTCCTATACGTGCAAACATATGATATTTGTCCTTCTCTGCCTGACTTATTTCGCTCAGCATAACACCCTCAAGGTCCATCCATGTTGCTACACATGGCCAGATTTCATTGTTTCTCATTGCCATGTAGTATTCCATGGTATAGATAAACCACATCTTCTTGATCCATTCATCTGTTGATGGACACTTAGGCTCTTTCCATGTTTTAGCTATTGTGGAGAGTGCTGCTATGAACATCCCACCCTCATACTTTAAAGACATCATTTTAGGGATGCCTGGGTGGCTCGGTCAGTTGAGCATCCAACTTCAGCTCAGGTTATGATCTCAGTCCTGTGTCAGGCTCTGCTGACAGTTTAGAACCTGGAGCCTGCTTCAGATTGTGTCTGTCTCTCTTTGCCCCTCCCCTGCTTGCACTCTGTCTGTCTCTCTCCTCTCTCTCTCTCTCATTTAATACATTACGTTAAATGTATATAAATAAACATTTAAAAAATAAAGACATCATTTTATTGTCTTTTGATCTCCAGTGAGTAGTAGTCTCCTTGTTTGTCTTGTACATGATGTCTTTTTTCCTTCTTTCTTTTTCCCTTCTCTGACTGCATTCAATCAGTATTTTTCCTTATCTTTGGTTTTTATGAATTTGACTATGATATGCCCAGATGTGGTTCTCTTTAAATTTATTCTGCTGTAGATTTATTCTGCTTGAAAGTTGGTGTTTTTCTTCATATTTGGGAAGTTCTGGGCCATTATATTTTAAATATTTCTTCTGCCCCAATCTCATTCCTTTTTCCTTTAGGACCACAATTACACATATTTTAGATCATCTCATATTGGTCCGTAGGTCCCTGAAGCTTTATTCATTTTTCTTTAGTCCTTTTTCTCTCTGCAAGGTTGAATAATTTTAATTGATTGGTCTTCAAATTCACTTTCTTTTACCATTTCCAGTATATTGTTAAACCCTTCCACTAAAGTTTTAATATCAAATAGAGTACTTTTAAGTTCTCGAGTACTCATTTGGTTCTTTTTTATGGTTTTCATTTAATTCCTCAGTTAATCTAAATTATTGGTTTTTAATATGAATTTTAATTTCTTGGCTTCTTTATCTTCCTTTTGTTTAATTTTATTGAAAAGCCTTCTTATTTCATCTTGATTGTGAAATGGTATTAGATATACTTTAGTACAAATTAAAAATCTTTGGCTACTTATCTAAAAGTTTACATTTTAGGATATTTTATTTCCTGAACTTTCTGAGTTTTTATTTGAAAACCACATGGACTTATGATTTATGCTAGGATTGATGTGTAATCAAGGATAGAGATGGGGACAGAAATTATCTGAAGGGTGGGTTCTGTAGAATGGCCAATTCAACAATGGGACTAATGACATTTTAAATTAGGTACGGAACCTACTAGGTGATTGGATATTACCTATGCTTCACTCTTATACTGTCAATTTATAGTCAGGGATTCAGACTTTCAGAGCCTCAACAGACTTTAGAAATGATCCTAATTACCTCATTTTCATTCTATTAAAATGGGTGTGTAAGGATTTCATTCCTCCTAAGTTGAATGAATTTTCCAGTGCAAATTATCATGGCAAGAATAGAATCGTACATACACGATGGTACAATATAAAGGTTTTGATAGTTTTCAGCCAATATATGACAGATAATATATTTTTTCTTAATGTTTTTATGTAAGTATAATTAACATAGTGTTATATTAGTTTCAGGTATACAATATAGTGATTCAACTGTTCCATATATCACCTAATGCTCATCACAACAAATGCACTCCTTAATCTCCATCATCTATTTAACCCATACCCCTACCCACTTCCCTTCTGGTAACCATCAGTTTGTTCATTATAGTATTTTTTTAAAATTTAAATTCCAGTTACTTATCATATAGTGTAATATTAGTTTCAGGTATGCAAGAAAGTGATTCAACACTTCCATACAATACCCAGTGCTCATCACAAGTGCACTCCTTAATCCTCATCACCTTTTCCTCTATAGTTTCAAGTGTGTTTCTTGGTTTGCTTTCCCTCTCTTTTTTTCCCTGTTTGCTTGTTTGTTTTGTTTGTTAAATTCCACATGAGTGAAATCATATGGTGTTTGTCTTTCTCTGACTGACTTATTTCGCTTAGCATAATACTGTCTAGCTCCATCTATGTCATTGCAAGTGGCAAAATTTCATTCTTATGGCTGAGTAATACTCCATTGTGTGTGTATAAATATATACCACGTCTTCTTTATCCATTCATCAATCTATGGACCCTTGGGCTGTTTCCATAATTTGGCTATTGTAGATTAGATAATGCTGCTATAAACATCAGGATGCATGTATCCCTTTGAGTTAGTGTTTTTGTATTCTTGGGGTAAATACTTACTGTGATTGCTGGATCATAGGGTAGTTCTATGTTTAACTTTCTGAGGAACCTCTATACTGTTTTCCAGAGTGGCTGCACTAGTTTGCATTCTCACCAGTAATGCAAGAGTGTTCCCTTTTCTCCACATCCTCGCTATCACCTGTTGTTTTTAGCCATTCTGACAGGTGTGAGGTGGTATCTCATTGTAGTTTTGTGTTCATTTCCCTAATGGTAAGTGATATTGAGCTTCTTTTCATAGTGTCTCTGGACTTCTGTATGTCTTGTTTGGAAAAATGTTTATTCATTTGTGACAGGTAATGTTAATGTCTAGATTTAAAATATTGACACAAAAGTGGATTCAGGATTTGAAGAATAAACAAAGTTACTAGTTTAAAAATAGAAAACAAAACACAGAAGATGGTAGTAGCATCTTTTTGTTTGTTGTGTCACAAAATAAAATCTCTGTAGCAGATCCTGAACATACGGTAGATTACATAGAATGGTATATTACACATATGGTATATTATATCATATATATATATGTATACATTTATGTACACACATTTGTTTAAATTGTATCAAGTTCTATAATGTTATCAAGTGATAATTTTCATTTTCTTCCCTGAATTGATCTAGTATTCATGAGTGTTTATCAAGAAGAGAATGAAGTGGATATTTTATAAATGGCTGTATTGTTTATCACTCTGACTAGCATCTATGACAGTGTCTGGCATACAGCAGATGCTTAATAAATATTTATTGAACAAGTAAATGAGTCATCCTATTTTTTAAAAGAATCATTCTTTTGAAAGAGTGCACAGAGAGATGGATTCCATTTTTATATTGACTATACTACCAAATTCATTATCATAATAAAGTTTAAGAATAAGCTTACACAAAATCATCTGAAGTAGAGTTGTTGTCCTCAAAAATAGGGTTTTTCTTAGTACTTGGGATTTCTCCTGAAATCTGCTTTTGTTTGTTTGTTTGTTTGTTTATTTTGAGTGGGAATGGAGGGGCAGACAGAGAGAGAGAATCCCAAGCAGGCTCCACACTGTCAGATCAGAGCTGATGTAGGGCTCAGTTTCACGAACCATGAGATCCTGATCTGAGCTGCAATCAGGAGTCAGATGATTAGCCTACTGAGCCACCCAGGTGCCCTTACTGAGTCTGCTTTGATGAATGTGCACTTACCTGTTAATGAATGGGTAACTACTATAACATTTTTATGTGATGAGAATCTAAACATATTTTTTTTCCAACCCTTTTTTTCAGTGGTTTCTATTCATTTTGGCATTTAATCACATTTTACCTTATATTTGTTATTTAAATGTTTCACGTATATGAATATTATTCAACTAGATTACATTCTTTCTAAATATGGGGACCTCTTGTACACAATTATTTGCCATATGGCATAATATTATTCATATATAGTTGATAGTCAGTACCTATTGAATGGTTTAAAAGGAGATTGCAGAGCACCAGTATTATTTTTGAGACTCTGTTAGCCTTTAGCCTAGAGTCTAAAGTGATTAATTGCCTTTCCACCTGCATATCTTTCTAAGGGATATAGCTTCTATATTACTGGGCTCTGCATAAGAAGTATGCCCACACAGGTATGCATTTTGTATCTTTTGATACTATTTCCAACCATAGCCATTTGGACTTAGGAGGGGGAACCAGGTTCTAGAGAACGCCAGTAAATAGAGTGACTAGCAATCTTTTTATCTTTTTGTGTATAAAAATGATTTCATGTAATCTGACTGGAACTAAGAACATGAATGATTTAGTCGAACAGCTGAACTAATAAGATTTCATTAGGTTGAATTAACTTATGTTAAGTTGAATCTTGTACCAGCTGAATTCATAGGAAGCAGGAAGGAAAAAGGAGAGAAGGTAAAGTAGCTTATTATTAGATCAGAGCAACAGCTATATGAATACTGAAGTACCATGGACATAAACTGCCTTCACCCGAATTAGCTGTTTTAAATCCATGCAATAGGAACATAAGTATTTGAAGGTTTACACTTAAGAAAATAGGAATGACATTTTGGTATAAAATACTTGTATGTCTGCTTTGTGAATTATCTTTTGTGATCTTGTTTTGGGCTTTGTTAGGATTGATCTATTTCACTTTTGTTCTTATTCAGTGTTGGGGTCTTTAGTCCTAAACCCAGGCCATTCTGAAGTCTCAACTTAAAGGCCAGGTTATTTTATCAAGGTCCTTTTAAATTGCCAGGACTTAAATTGCAGTCTCCTCAGTTGTGAGGCTACTGAAATCTCTGCTCAGATCTTTAACTTTCCAGCTGCCTTTTCTCATGGTATTCTTAAGAGTTTTGCCTTATATACATGCAGTTTAGGAGCAAGTCAACAATTTGAGGGGAATAATATCTTTGCAGGTTTTTGGGCTCCTTCTCTGCAATTCCTTTAAAGCCTTAGTCTCAGTAGTAATTTGGCAGTATTTTTTTTTCCCTCCCTCAGCCTTCTTTCCAGAGACTGGGTTGTAGTGGTTCAGTAACAGTTGAAGGTATAAGTTGAAGCAGTGAGTCTAGCTGTGGTCTTTGCTAGAGCTAGCCAACTTTAGTTCCTGTTACTCTATAGGAACTGAAAATCTGCTACTGCTTTCTTCTGTACAAAGGAGCTCAGTAGGTTTGTAGCTTTAGCTCTGTTTACCACTTTACATTTTTATTTTATTTCTGGATCATAGGATAGGAATGTGGGGAATAAATATAAGTATCTAAATACTATTTAATTATTAAAATATGTAAATGTATTTAATTTACATAATTTAATTTTTTAAAATTTTAAATTAAATTATTGTTTTTAAAAGTTTATTTATTTTGGGAGAGAGCATGTGTGCACACATGGGGGAGGAGCAAAGAGAGAGGGAAAGAGAGAGTATTCAGAGCAGAGCCTGATCCAGGCCTCAAACTCATCAACCATGAGATGACCTGAGCTGAAGTTGGCCACTTAACCTATCAAGCCACCCAATTTCCCTAATTTTATTTTAATTCTAATGTAGTTAACGTGTAGCATAATATTAGTTTCATATGTGCAATAAAGTGATTCAGCAATTCCAGATATTACTCAAGACTCATCAAGATAAGTGTGTACTTAATTCCCTTCACTTATTGCATCCCCCTTCCTTTTTTTGCCGTAGTTGTGTAAATTTTAACACACATATAGATTCATGTTACCATGACCATACTCAGGATAGAAAACAGTCCCATTAAACCAAAACCTCTCATGCTATTTCATTTTTGTTACACCCTCCCTCACCTATACCTCTGGCAACCACTGTTCTTTTCTTCATCACTGTAGTTTTATCGTTTTTAGAATGTTGTATCAGTGGAATCATACATTATTCAATCTTAAGTGAGAGCGTTTTCATTCATTCTGCATGTTTTTAAGATTCAACCAAGATGCATGTATCAGTAGTTCATTCATTTTTATTGCTGAGTAGCATTTTGTTGTACAAATGTACCACAGTTCATCCATCTACCAGTCGAAGGATAGTTAGGACATTTGGGTGTTTTTGTTTTTGGTTTTTTTTTGGATTATTTGAGCAGGGCTACTATAAACATTCATGTACAGGTTTTTGTGTGAACATATGTTTTCGTTTCTCTAGGGTAAATACCTAGATTGCTGGGATTGCTGGGTCCTATGGTAAGTGTATGTTTAACTTTTAAGAAACTGCCAAATTGTTTTCTTGAGTGGCTGTGCCATTTTGCATCCCCCAACAATGTGTGAGAATTCTAATTGCTCCGCATCCTCGCTAGCATTTGTTATTGTCAGTATTTTTATTTTAGTCATTTTGATAGGTATGTACTAGTATCTCATTGTGATTTGCATTTCTCTATTGGTTAATGATGTTGAACATATTTACATGTGCTTATTTGCCATCCATATATCCTATTTGGTGAAATGTCTGTTCAGGTCTGTTGCCCGTTTTTCAGTTGAGGTGTATTTATTTTAAGTCTAGCTAAATAACCCCCCACCCCTCCCCACAGCAGTTTTCTTCGTTTCTCTTTTGTCATTACCATGTGTTTGGAGCTGTAGTAGGGTAAATCTAAATATAAACTCATTATGCCATCTTGATAGGAAGTTCAAGGCAGAATATTTTTGAAGTCAGAATTAGTTACGTGAAAGGATTGTAAAAAACAATAGAAATGGAATGGCATAATTAGAAATATCTCAATAATCCCACTAGATATTTCTTTTTAGGTATGTATTCTGATCTAGAAAATGAAAGGAAACTAATTTATATTCAGATCAACTGGTTTTGAGAGATTGGTGTAAGCCTAACTTTTGGCCCCAAATTATAAATGCCTCCATTTAAAAACTAGTTTTAAAAGTCTGTTTATATAGTCTTATATTAAATGTGTTGAACATTTAATATTGAGTTCATTGAAGATTTACAGACATGTTTTCTTTCACTGCCATTTTAAATTGATGTTCCTTCATGGCAGTTGACATAGCATCTTTGGATACTAGAATATATAAAGACTTCTACTTCAAGCATTTGTTACATGTTCTAATTAAAAACAACCACATTGATAATGTTTAATGAATACTAAGATATTAAAATATTTTCCCAAGCTTTGTTAAGAACGTAATGATAAAATGATGGCTTAATGCAAAGCAACTTGTAATTATCACTTTTAAATAAAAGGCAAGTCAACACTGATTTAAGTGAACAATGACTGAGATGCTTGGCATTTATAAATAGAATGACTGCTTGTATAAATTACATCTTTAGAAATTTGTCTATAATTATATTGGCAGAATTATGATTTCTAAAGGAAATATTCTAGGAGAAAGAAGATACTTTTTTTTTTTTAACATTAAGTCATAAGGTAGAACATACTATGTAGTTTTTGAAGGTAGTATATAATTTTATTCTTAAAGCATCCATGTTTTCTCATAAGACTAAAGTATTAAATCACAAGAAATGTAGTTGTGGTTTCACTGTCTATTATTTATATGTTCCCTTCTGAATCCACTGGATTCTGTGATTTAAGTGTGTTTAAACAACACTTCATCAAAAATAATCTTGACTTTTAAAAGTGTGAGGTAATATATTTTTCCAAGGGATAGTTTCCTTGCCCTTCTAGAGGTTTCCAGGACAATCTGATTATTCCCATTCATTTTTTCTCTCTCCCATTCATTCTTGCATAACACAGGATTCATTATTAGCAACAGGATATTTATAGCATCCTCTATCAAATATGTTGTGTAAGAAAACAGCCCAAAACTTAGGAATCTAAAACAGTGACTATAACAGTTCTGTTGGTAGGCTAGTCAGTTGTGTTGGATTCATCTTAGCCATGTGGTTGCATGTAGCCAATAGATCACCAGGGCACCATGGTCAGCTAGGGTGACTGGAATGGCTGGGTTTCTCACTTCATATGGTGTTTCATTTTCTGGGATGCCAGTTCAAGTTTTTTCACTTCATACTGGTGCATTTCAGTAGGAGAAGTCCTATGTACAAACCCAAATCAAGCTTCTGATTGAATCCTATTTGCTAGTGTCCTAATGGTCAAACAAGTCACATGACTTGTGTCAGTGAGGAAAGGGACAACCAAGAATAAATATAGGAAGTGAGATTTATTGAGGGACATTAATGTAACAATTCATTACAAGAACAAATGTTTATAGCACTTTTAGGATTTAGTATATTATGTCTTGTAATTTTATGTTTCCTTATAATTAGCTTTAGTGGAAATCTCTATCGCTATACTTAGCATGTAATACTAGAGGAGTTTTTTTTTTGAAAAAGGACTGGGTATTTGGTAAGAGTACAAAACTTGAAATTAAAAATTTCCAGTTTAAGTAGCATTTTTACAGATCTGCTAATATTTGAATAATATTTTCCATTAGTTATTATCTTAATCTTGAGTATCTCAAAATATCCATCTGGTTCTGTCCATGCTATATTCATAGTGGCTTAAATAAAATAGATTATGTATCTTTTTATTCTTGACACTCTGAACAAGTAGCCCTTTTTTTTTAATTTCAAGTTTTTGTTTAAATTCTAGTTGATTAATATATATGGTAAAATTGGTTTCGGTTGTGGAGTTTGGTGATTCATCACTTATATGTGACACCCAGTGTTCATGACTAGTTCTGTCCTTGATGCCCATCACTAATTTGGCCCACCCGTCATCTACTTCCCTCTATCAGCCCTCAGATTTTGTTCTCTGTAGTTGGGAGTCTCTCTGGGTTTGCTTCCCTCTTTTTTTTTCCCTCCCCTTCCCTCATGTTTGTCTGTTTTGTTTCTTAGATTCCACAAATGACTGAAATTGTATGGTATTTAGCTTTCTCTGGCTGACTTATTTTGCTTAGCATAGTACACTCTGGCTCTATCTGTGTTGCAAATGGCAAGATTTGATTCCTTTTTATGGCTGAGTGATATCCATTGTATGTATACCATATTTTCTATATCCATTCTTCAGTTGATGGACATTTGGGCTCTTTCCATAGTTTGGCTATTGTTGATAGTGCTGCTGTAAACATCAGGGAGCATATATCTCTTTAGATCAGTATTTTTGTCTTCTTTGGGTAAATACCTAGTGTTGTAATTGCTGGCTTATAGGGTATTTTGAATTTTGGCTTTTTGAGGGACCTCTGTACTGTTTTCCAGAGTGGTTGCACTAGTTTGTATTCCTGCCCATAGTGTACAAGGGTTCTCCTTTCTCTGCATACCACCAACATCCATTGTTTCCTGTGTTGTTACTTGAACAAGAGGTTTTTTAAAGACAATATTGAGTTTATTTATTTTAATTCTTCAAAATGTAGGAATTTCAAAGCCTAAGTGATAATAGTATCATTTTATCTGCATAAATGTCTTAAAAACATTTTTGATAAATATAATTTTGACCAGAGATGTGTTTTAAGACAAACTTGCTCCCAATTGGATAAAACACATAGGTCTGGGAACCAAGAGTAGAAGTGGGGCTGCCCATTGACACTTGGGCTGTGTTGCATTAAAGATTTTAGAATCCAAGTGGGCAGTGCTCCTACAGGGCTACACTGGTTGTATGAATATTAAAGCTGAGACTTGATACCTGGCTACTTGGAGCTTTAGACACTATTGAACGCAGAGGCAAATAGGCAAGGGGGCGGGGGGCCTGGTGGTTTTAATAGGTTGTTAGAAGTTACTGATTCTGGCTATCAGGGACATGTAAGGTTGTTACTATGTAAAAGCAAAAGGAAGAAGTATGGATGGAACCTAAGTTATATATCTGCCAAGCTGCAAAAAGTTAATGAAGACAACCACATTGTTATATTGGAAGGGCCCCCAAAGCCAAACCCTGGCCTATTAAGATGCTGTCTGAAAAGAAGGGGAAGATGAAGTAGGTAGTGAAAAAGGAAAGTCATACACACCACATATTATAAATATCTTGTGAAAAGTTATAGATGTGACTACTCTTGTTTTTACTTGTATTTATTTCTTCATTTTGCCATGTATTTCAAGTAATCTCCTTTTCTTCCACACTATTGTGTATGGGTTATGTTGGTTGTTTGCTGTACAATTTAGACTATAGTTACATTATATAAAGATAGGATTATATCATAACTAGAGGAGGAATAAAATATCAACAAGAATAAAATATTCAATTTGGAGCTGACTGCAGAAACTATTGAGATGGTGGGTCATTTCCCTCTGAGAAGATGAGTGCATTTTCTTCTGTGTAATGGGTCATTGTTTTTAGGCAAGAGGATTATTTTATTTATTATTTTATTTTATTTATTTTAATTTTAATTTATTTTTGAGAGAGAGAGAGAGCGAGCACAAGTAGGAGGGACAGAGAGAGGGAGGGAGACACAGAATCTGAAGCAGGCTCCAGGCTCTGAGCTGTCAGCACAGAACCTGATATGGGGCTTGAGCTCACAGACTGCAAGACCATGACCTGAAATGAAATCAGACACTTAACTTACTGAGTCATCCAGGCACTCCAGGAGGATTTATTTTAATGGGTAGATATTTATTTTAATATAAAGAACGAGTGGTATATATGAATGTTAGAAAAGCAAAGTAGTAGACAGCAGTGAGTTCTTGCCATTTCGTTGGCTGCCCAACATCTGAATCTTCTTTCCATTTCAAACCTCATTCACCAATGAATCAGTCTTCGTGGGGGCAAAATTCTGCTTACCCTTGTTAAAGGAGACATACATTCCATTTCTTACTTGGCAGCAAGAAGTGAGCACATGACCTCGCTTTGTCCCAGCACAAGCACTACTGGAACTTTGAATCTGGAGAGTTATGCAATGATGCAGGGAACAAAGATTATTTCCTGGGGTTGTGGTAAATGTCCAGGGGATAGTGTCCTGCTGTCCCAGTACTAATGCGAGAGGTTTTTGCAGCATAATCAGAGTATTTCTGAGCCAAGACTCTTCTGCTTATATTTCCTTGATTCCTTACCATTTTCCAAATCTGATTCTCCATATTTCTTAGATCCAGTTGGTTAGCTGTTAATTTCCTTTCTGTTTAAATATGCCAGAATCAGCTTCTGTCATCCACAACAGGATCTCTGACCAGTGTAAAACACAAAGTACTCATCACAGGGCTTTGCAAATGCACATTTAATGGTGGTGTCTTTGCCTCCTTTGCTCCCTTCCCAGTTGCATTAAAAGATCTTTAGACACTTATTTCTCTTTACTACCCCCTTTTCCAGAATAGTGTATATTGCGTTGTACAAAGAGTAGCTAATATTGACTCATGTCTAAACTACACACTTAGCAAAGTGGAATTCATCACTAATTCCTCAAAGGTTCTAGATAGCATGTGTGAAAGGAAATACAAGAATGCCCTGGCAAGCGAACTGAAAACATAATTGGCGATGTAGTTTTGGCTAGCTTCTTTGGTTACAACATTTATAATGCTTAGCTGGTAGGAAGAATTCAGTATGTTTATTTTTACCTAACAAACAATATGGGAATTCCTTCTTGAAATTTGTTTGGGGCCATAAATTTCTAAGAATGACTGATTAAAAGTGATACTCCTACACACAAAAGAGGGGAAAAAATAAACTGTGGTAAATTTGAACAAAACCAAGAAAAGTGTGTGCTACTTCAGAATTATGTGTGGATTAAATCCTTAAAACTGAGTTATTTTTTCAGTTATTTGAGTTATAAATATATCTAGTAGTTGTGGAATTCCAAATTTTGATTTGGGATTTCTTCTTGCCCTTGATTTTCAATTTGGTTTGAAAATCTTTCTTTGATATAGCTGGAATTTATTATAAATGGCACTGATTACCATCTACAGAGAGACATTTGGTAATCTTAAGATATTCATTATTTTAGAGGTAGCTTAGTAATTCATTTGAAAAATTTTTTTTAAATTTCACAAAATTATTTTCTGTTTAGAATCTTGAAAAAGCGACATTTTGAGGCGACTGGGTGGCTCAGTTGGTTAAGCGTCCGACTTCGGCTCAGGTCATGATCTTATGGTTTGTGGGTTTGAGTCCCGCATTGGGCTCTGTGCTGACAGCTAGCTTGGAGCCTGGAGCCTGCTTCAGATTCTGTATCTACCTCTCTTTCTGACCCTCCCCTGCTCATGCCATCTCTCTCTCTCTCAGAAATAAATAAAAAACATTAAAAAAAGATTTTAATGAAAAAAAAAAGGAAAAGTGACATTTTTCCCCCCCTTAAATGAAATCTCTCAAACCAAAGTAGGGTAGATTTCCAGTTGAAGAGTTTTAGTATCTTCTGATACTTCTACAAGTATCACTGTAGAAGACTGATGGTTTATAGCTTCATGAGGAACTATAGCATTCTGATGTGTGTACTCTCAGAGTTATTTTAAGAAATGACATAAATAACCTAGCTATAATTGATCTTTTGTACAATATTTTGTACATACTCCTCAGACCCATATATTTTTTAATATCATAGACTTTTAAGAAACCTTTGTTTTTTTTTCTTTCAGGCTTAAAATGTGGTTCTTCTGTTAAGGGCTTTGTTACACATTTAAGTCATTCTTTTATTATTTATTTATTAAAAAAGTTTTAATGTTTATTCTTGAGAGAGAGAGAGAATGAACAGGGGGAGGAGAGAGAGAGGGAGACACAGATCTGAAGCAGTCCCCAGGTTCTGAACTGTCAGCTCAGAGCCCGACTGGGAGCTCAAACCCACGAACTGTGAGCTCGTGACCTGAGCCGAAGTAAGATGCTTCACCAACTGAGCCACCCAGGTGCCCCAAGTCGTTCTTCTTTTAATTGTTTATTTCATTTAGTATAGAATTCATTGTTATAAATGGAATTAATAAGGTAATTCTATCATCATTATAATCTTGAATTAATAGATAATTCTATATTCTGTTTAATCCTGAGGTTTCTCAAGTCTAAGATAATATTGACTATAATTGCTGTTTTGATTTATTTTATAACCATTGCTTTATAGATTTCATGTTATGGATGGAGAAATTGGTGTCCAAATGGCAAAGAAATGGTTTATCCAGGGTCAGACAGATGTTTAGTTGTCAGACTAACTGGAATATACGTTATCTAATTTTTTAGTCTACTGTTTTTGTCTATATGTTTATGTATTATTTCTTTGTGTGTATGTGTATTGTTTCTAAAATTGGACTGAGTAAATTGAAATTAATATCTTAATTTGTAAACCTAGTTATTTATAGAATATATACTGCATTAGTTTTTTATTTTTAGAAAATATTGTTATTTCTGTAACAAATTATCACAAACTAGGTAGCCTAAGCAATACAAATTTGTTATCTTATAATTCTGTAGGATCTCACTGGGCTAACATCAGGGTGTCAACAGCACTGCATTTTTTTCTGGAGGCTGTAGAAGAGAATGTGATGATACCTTGCTGTTTTTTCAGGTTCTAGAGCTCCTGCTTTATTTGGCTTGTGGGTGCCTCTTCATCTTCAAAGCCAGCAATACGGGGTTCAGTCCTTCTGACATTGCCATCTGTCCTGCTCTCTTTCTTTGAAAACAACTGAGAAAGGTTCTTTTCTTTTTTTTTTTTTCAAAGACTCAAGGTATTATATTGGGCCAAGCCAGATAATCCAGAATAATCTCTCTCATTTCCCATAATCTTAATTACATTTGCAGGCTCCTTTTTGCCATGTAAGATAACAAAATCTGGGGATTAAGATGTTGACAGCTTTTAATAAGGAGGCACATAAATAATTTTTTTATTCTTAAGGGATTTTATTAATTTAAATATATACTCTGTGAAGAATTTTTTATTAAACAGTATGTAAAGCTCTAGACTTCTTCAAGAATTACAGTCATTTAATCATAAGACTCATAAACTTAGTTTCTTCAATGCTAGAAATATAATTGTAAAGAATAGTAGAGGATGTAACATCTGGCACAGGTAATTTTGTACACAACAAATTAAGATGTAATTTAAACCTCATACTACATGTATAGAGTTTGCAACTTAGTAGGTTTATTATATATGTATCTAATTCTTTGTTGATGGTTTCACTTTTGTTCCAAAGGCAGAGAAATAAAAAGTTTTTTCTGTATTATTTCTGAATACTAGACTTCATTTAAATGACCTTGCCCCTTTCCTTTTAGCTCTCTAAATTTTTCATTTGACACTTTTTAATGCTCATTTGAAAGTTCAGCCAGACCTTAGTATAGGACTAACCTCTTTCTAATTTAAAGTAAATGTTCATTACTAAGCTAGTAATGAAACTAGCTGTTATATTCTTACTTTTATGTATCAGTTTCAATATATTTATTTCCGATTCTGATAACCAAATACTGTTTTTTCAGTACTGTGGTTCCAATAATAGGTATCCTGTCTAATTTGTCACCATCTCTTTTTAGAGGAAGGATGATTACTTCTAAAACAGACCCTATGGCTAGTTTTTTATTTATTTTGTTAAGTCATCTTGGTAATTTTGCTTGATTGCTTGGCATTTCTGTTCACTGGACATGTGTATAACTTTCTGATATCAAGTACTGTAATTTCGAGTCTGACTTTTCTTGCCTACTGACAAACCCATGGTTCTGCTATTCAGAGTTTCAGACCATAGCAAGCTCTTATGATCTTAATGTTTTAGATCACTGTCATGGTAGATACACAATAGGTACTTAATGAATAAAACAATTGCATCTTCCAATTTGAAGCATTCAGAGGGCATGAGCATATATTCTAAATGATTTCTTAATGATTTTTGAAGTCCTATTCATCTTTATACCTCCAGGGATATGGATAGCTATTTCTATGTAAATGTGGATCCTTATTAAATTACAAGGAGATTTAAACCTTCCAATGGACTAAAAAATAACTATGCTTAGCATTTGCCATAGTGTTTCCTGCATTTTTGGATTTCATGGACTAGTAAAATGTATTAAAAAGTGTGGAAGATGGACAAAGAAGTGCCAACTTTTTATTTTTCTAAGAGCATAATAAAATAAAACTGCTATTAGCTGTTGACATAGCATAAAAGAACACTTGAATATCAAAAAAAGTGGGAAGGACAAAATCATTGAATAAAAAAGTCCTCTAAATTCAGTAAAGTTAGCTTTACAGAAAAACTTAATACATTGTCATTCACTTGTCTAAATCAACTGAGAATAACTAAACTTCATTAAAAAATCGATCTTGGGTACCACTAATGTAGTTCTCACCTTTTATTTTATTTAGGTGGGGCTTGAGACTCAGTATGTGGCTTTTTTTTAATCCTCAAGCTAGCCAGTGGTTCAAAGTAAAGAGTAGGAGGAATTTAGAAGTAGTAGTATTTTTCTTAGTGTGACTTCTTTCGATCAAAAATCCAAAATTCTGGTGTGGTAAATAGCAATTTATCCTTTCTACCCACTGCTATACTCCATTTCCTACAAAAATACCGCATTCTACCCACTCCTCCCATAGGGTATTTAGTACTGTCTAATCCTCTGTGCTTTCCATACCTTTGAGCCTTAATTTGTTGTCGTGGCAACCTAATGCTTCTTTTCTCATGGTCTATTTAGTACTTTATTTATGATTTATTTGTATTTGAAAAATTAAAATACATACATATGATATATTCAGTATATAAACATTATATGTTTAAAGTAAAAGATATTTTTTGGCCTCAACCCTTTGTCTTTTTCTTTAAAGGTAATCACTGTAAATTTCTAGTGTAACCTTTAAAAAAAAAACATTTTATACATAATACCAGTGGATGGCTTTATTTAGATATGTCTTCTAATGTATACAACTATTAAAACATATACAAATAGGTTTACACTAATGGTATATTTTTAACCTTATTTCAGGTTCTACTTTGTGTGCTGCCTACTCACAGTTTGGTTTTGTTTTTGTATCTAAGAGCACATGTTTAATTTATGCGCTCTCTCATTTTTTTAGTATACTTGTATTTGAAATTCTTCCTGGTACAAGTAAGGATACAAAAAAATAGTACTTTGTTATCTTTAGCATGCTACAATTAAATCTAGATTGATAATTATAAATTACTCTTTATAAGTGTTAATATGATTGTAAGCCAAGAATTTTTTTAACAATTGAAAGTATTAGAAAATGTTATTTCATGACATGTATATCATTAAATCTTTTCCTAAAATTTCATGGCAAAGTGTTTGTAACTTTACTATATCTAGTCCGTTTTTTATGTTGGATGATTCATCTATAAAATGGGAAGAAGATAAGGGGTTAAGTGTTTATGTCAGATTTTGTTTAATTTACAAAGGTGGTAATAAAAGAAATTACCACAAGGGAAAGGTTATTGTATGCCAACATCTATGCCCATTCATAAAAATGCAGTTTACTGCAGTATTCACAGTTTAAAGGCTTTGGTTCTTTATGGTAAATATATTGTCCATTCCATTTGCTGATCTTTTATGGCTGAGTGTTGTGTACTTCTTTAATTACACTTCTCTTTCATACTGAGAAATATTATTGTTTTGGGTGAATTATTGACTGTGGGCTGAGAGTCCTTCCCTTTGATGACAGTGAACATCCTTCAGAAAAGAGTGGTGCTTTGAATGAACATCATAGGTCAGCCTTACCTATGGACTTGACACATTTCTTAGTGAATTTGGTGTCTTGACGAAAGAAATTTGCTGACCTGGTGTAGGATACATGCGTATTTTTGTCATGCTGTTTCTTACTGTGTTTAACTTAGATATGCCATTTATAATTAAAGGCACTTCTTGGAAGTAACTTATAAGCAACCCAGTAATGCTGGGTGTTTGACCTTTCAAAATTAAGTAATTTTTTGTGTAAACCTTCCCCTGTTCATGAGCAAGATAAACCTAATGATTATACCATAATTCTGAAAGAGTTGGTTGCATAGTGTGATTTCACAAATTTGGAAAATGATTTCTCACTTTTTGGCCTTTCTTGATGGACTTTACATATAAACTTAAATATACAGGTATAAATATGTTTGCTAAGGTTATTTAGCTTGAAAACTCCTTGTCGAATTTCTTTTATTTTCTGAAATTCTGATTTGTCTGCATACCAAAAATCAATGTTGTAATTATGGTAGTAATGACTATTAATATGTTTAAAGTGACGTGTAGTTTGCGTGTACTATATCAAAAGTTGGGAAAGAATTTCTGCTTTGTAAAGTATGGTAAACTGTTAATTTATTGTCAAGGAATAGTATTTAAATAACACTAGTCTTTTTGTTTTTGCTTTGGAGCCTAAAGTTTCGGAAACAAATTTTTAATGAGCCAGCAAGTTTGGTTATTGTATTCATCAACTAAGAACTGAGTAAACTTGGGTTTCAGTTTTGACTCTGCCATTATTGAATTATATGACCTTGGGAAAAATGCTATGGCATTGGTTTTTTATTTTGTTTTGTTTTTTGGTTTTTACTTTTTAAATAGTGGAGTTGAATTCCTAGTCTGAAATCCAGTCTAAAATATTTGGTGACATTTTATGATTCTGTTGTTCCCCCCACCCCATGTCAAAATAATTTTGACTTTTACTTAAATATACCTCTTTCTATACATAAATAGTGTTTAGGATGCAGAAATTGAGAGGGTGCAAGTTTTAAATCAGACAGAATCTTATTGATAATCCTTTTGCTTCAAGAAACCAGAAAAATCTCAAACAATCTGACCTTATACCTAAAGGAGCTAGAAGAAGAAGAATGAAGTAAAAAATGAGTAGAAAGAATGAAATTATAAAAATCAGAGTGGAAGTAAATGAAATAGAGACTAAAAACACCCAGTAGAACAGGTAAATGAAACTAAGAGCTGGTTCTTTGAAAAGATAAACAAAATTGATAAACTCATTTAGCCAGACTCATTAACGAAAAGATAAAAGACTCAAATGAAACCAAAAGTGAAAGAGGAGAAGTAAGACATGCCATAGATACACAAGGGGTTATAGGAGACTACTATGAAAAATTATTATGTCAACAAACTGTACAACCTAGAAGTGGCTAAATTCCTAGAGACATGCAATCTTCTAAAATTGAAGGAGGAGGAAATAGGAGATTTAAACAGATCTATTACTAGTAACAAAATTGAATCAGTAATCAAAAACCTCCCAACAATCATGGTCTAGGACCAGATGGCTGCACAGATTAATTCTACCAAACAGCTAATACCTTTTTTTTCAAATTGTTCTAAAAAATACAAGAGGAAGGAAACCTTCCAAGTTTATGAGTCCAGCATTATCCTCATACCAAAACCAGACAAAGACACTAAATAAAGAAAACTACAGGCCAGTATTTCTGATGAACATAGATGTAAAAATACTTAAAATATTAGCTAACAAAATTCAACATTACATTATAAGAATCATTAACCATGATCAAGTAGAATTTATTCCAGCAATGCAAAGAAGGTTCAATATCTACAAATCAATGTGATACCTCCACTAAGAAAATGAAAGATAAAAACTCTACAATCATCTTCATAAATTAAGGAAAAGCATTTGATGAAATTCAACATCCATTCATAATAAAAAATCTCAACTAAGTGGGTTAGGGCACCTGTCTGACTCTTGATTTCGGTTCAGGTGATGATCTCATGGTTTGTGAGATCAAGCCCTGCATTGGGCTCTGATCTGACAGTGCAGAGCCTGCTTTGGATTTTCTCTCTCCCACTCTGTCCCTCCACCCCCTGTCAAAATAAATAATAAGCATTAAAAAAGCACCACCACCACAGTGGGTTTAGAGGGAATATACCTCAATATAACAAAGGCCTTATGTGACAAACTCATAGCTGACATCATACTTAATGGTGAAAAACTGAACGCTTTCCCTTCAAAAAAATTTTTTTTAAATATTTAGTCATCTTAGAGAGAGAGAGTGAAAGAGAGAGAGAGAGAGAGATTATTTGAAACAGGTTCCAGGCTATGAGCTGTCAGCACAGAGCCTGACACAGGGCTGGAACCCACAAATCATGAGATCATAACCTGAGCTGAAGTTGGACACTTAACTGGCTGAGCCACCTAGGTGCCCCTGAAAGCTTTTCCTTTAAGATCAGGAACAAGACAAGGATGTACATTCTCATTGCTATTACACAGCATAGTACTGGAAGTCCTAGCAATAGCAATCAAAGAAGAAAAAGAAATAAAAAGCATCCACATTGGTAAGGAATAAGTAATACTGCCACTTTGCCACTATTTGCATGTGACATATTATATATAGAAAACCCAAAAGACTCCAACAAAAAACTGTTAGAACTAATAACTCAATAAAGTCGCAGGGCTCTGTATTAATGTACAGAAATCTGTTGCATTTTTGTTTTTTTTAGAAATTTGTTGCATTTCTACGCACCAATAACAAAGTAGCAGAAAGAGAAATTAAGGAAATAATCCCATTTATAATTGCACCAAAAAGAGTAAAGTACCTAGGAATAAATTTAACCAAGGAAGTGAAAGACCTGAAAAGTGAAAACGAAGCAATATTGATGAAAGAAATCAAAGATTGACTTCAAAAAATAGAAAGATATACCATGCTTCTGGATTGGAAGAATTAATATAGTCAAAATGTCCAAACTATCCAAAGCAATCTACCTATCCAGAGCAATGCCTATCAAAATACCAACAGATTTTTTTCACAGAAGTAAGACAAATAACCCTAAGTTTTATGGAACCACAGTAGACTTTGAATAGCCAAAGCAGTCTTGAGAAAAACAAAAAACAAAGCTGGAGGTATCACAATCTCAGATTTCAAGCTATACTACAAAACTATAGTAATCAAAACAGTATGGTACTGACACAGAAATAGGTACATATATCAATGGAGTAGAATTGGGAGCTCAGAAATATATCTATGCTTATATGGTCAATTGATCTATGACAGAGGAGTAAAGAATACACAGTGGGAAAAGACAGTCTTTTCAATAAACGATGCTGGGAAAACTGGAAAGCTACATGCAAAAACAAGAGACTGGGCTACTTTCTTCTACAATACAGAAAAATAAACCCAAAATGGATTGAGCCACTTACATGTAAGACCTGAGACCATCAAACTCCTAAAAGAAAGCACAGGTGATCTCTTGGACATTGATGTTAACAACATATTTATGGATATGTTTCCTCAGGCAAGAGAAACAAGCAAAAAATAAATGCTTGGGACTACACCAAAACTAAAAGCTTTAGCAGGGTAAAGACAACCCTCAGTAAAATAAAAAGACAGCCTACAGAATGGGAGAGGATATTTGCAAATGATATATCCAGTAAGGGGTTAATATGTAAGTTATGTAAAGAAGTCCTACAACTCAATATCAAAAAAACCCAATCCAAGGAAGAGTGGGCAGAAGACCTGAATAGACATTTTTCCAAAGAAGACATGCAAATGGCCAACAGACACATAAAAAATTACTCAGTATTAGTAATCATCAGGGAAATGCAATCAAAACCACAGTGAAATACCACTTCACCACAGTCAGAATGGCTAATTTCAGAAAGACAAATAACAATCCATTTTGGGTTTATTTTTGTGTATTGTAGAAGAAAGTAGCCCAGTCTCTTGTTTTTGCATGTAGCTTTCCAGTTTTCCCAGCATCGTTTATTGAAAAGACTGTCTTTTTGCCATTGTGTATTCTTGACTCCTCTGTCATAGATCAACTGACCATATAAAAAGATGTGGAGAGAAAGGAATTCTTGTGCACTGTTGGTGGGAGGGTGTATAAATTGCTGTAGCTGCTGTAGAAAACAGTATGGACATTACTCAAGAAATTAAAAATAGAAATACTATACGGTCTAGTGATTCCAGTTCTAGGTGTTTCTCAAAGTAAGCAAAAACACTAATTTGAAAAGATATGCACCCCTGTATTCATTGCAGTATTATGTACGATAAGTTGGATATGAAAGCAGCTTAAGTGTCCACCAACAGAGGAAGGCATAAAGATGTGTCACACACACACACAGACTCTCTCTGCTCCTCAATCTCTCTCTCTCTCTCACTGTCTCTCTCTCACACACACGCGCACACACACACGATAAAATATTATTCAGCCATAAAAAAGAATGAGATCTTGCTATTTGTGACAACATGGATTGACCTCATGGTTATTAAACTAAATGAAGTAAATCAGAGAAAGACAAATATCATATGATTTCATTTATTTGTGGAATCTGAAAAAAAAAAAACAAAAACAAAAAGATGGGTATTCACCGGTAAATACAGAGGACAAATTGGTGGTTGTGAGAGGAGAATGGAGTGGGTATGAGCAAAATAACTGAACATGATTAGAGGTACAAATTTCCAGTTATGAAGTAAGTAAGTTGCAGAAATGAAAATTGCAGCATAGGGAATAAAGTCAATAATATTGTAATAATGTCATATGATGACAAATGATAATTATGCTTACTGTGTTGAGCATTGCATAATGTATAGAAATGTGGAATCACTATTTTGTGTACTTGAAATTAATAAACATTGTATGTCAACTATATTTCAGTAGTAAAAATTAAAAAACAATCTCTTTGTTGTCTGCAATGTGTGACCTAATGCAGGAATTAAAGAAAATGGGGATCTAGACTAATGTGAGGTGGAAATAATTCTGAGTGTTGTGTGTGTTTGATGGTGGTGATGGTGGTGGTGGTGGTGTGTGTGTATGTATTTAAACATATGTATGTATGGATTTATGTAAGTGTACATATACTCTTTTATCATTTAATGTTATTATTAAATTTCAGTTTTAGGCAGGTATTTTGAACCTGGATGTTGAGATTAAGGCCTTTACAGGTATATTTGTCCCTTTTTCAATTGTAATGCTGAGACCAGCATGTATTTCTACTTTTCCTTTAAGGGTAGAGCAACCCCTTCACACTCCTACCCACCACCCGCATCTTTTCCTCTTAAAGCTATAGTGGTTCCATGAAAGTATGGTTTTGAGGTACCTTTTTCTGCATATTAAAGATTTTGCTTATGGGAGATAACCAAATATTTAGTTGTGGTCAAAATTTCTGACCTGGATTGAATGGAATTGCACTAGTGCCCTCAAGTACAGGTTTGCAGATTAAGGTTTTGTTTTGTAAGGGAGGTAAGCTAGATGGTTCTGGATGAAGTTTCAACATTGTCTACTGTTCTTTACTCAGAATTCTCCATCAGCTTTTTTGTGTTCCTAGTCAGGTTCTAGGAGGAAGAGTATGCAAGAAGGTATGTGTAAAGGAAAAATACTTCTGTATGTGTCCTTGACTTTCAACATTCTACTTGCACTTAGAACACTCAGCTTCACAACACTTAAGGATTTTCCGCATACCAAACAGTTCTGTGACATCAGCTGGGTGTCTTGCAGTTTAATTCAATTCTGACATTACGTACCTCGAGTTAGCATCAGATCCCACTAGTTAGGGGTTTAGTCCTATAAGACTTCTCCCTCCCAATTTCAGATGCTATTCTCAAGTCCAAGTTGTTAAGTTACTTAAGTCCAGGTTGTTACCTATGTTTCTGACCAAAGTCCCGGAAATCAGATTCTCACGTCTTCCTCTTTGGGTTCAGTTAGTTTGCTAGAGTGGTTTACAGAACTCAGAACAGTTTACTTATTAGATTACTGGTTTATTATAAAAGGATATTTCTCAGGAACAGCCAGATGGAAGAGTTGCATGGGCTAAATAATGTGGGAAGAGTCAAGGGCTCTTCAGATGCTACCCTCTCAGCATTTCCACATGTTCACCAAGATGTAAGTGAGGAGTATTGGGGCTAATCTCTAATCACTTGGTTGGTTTTCCTGATAACCATTCCCCATCCTTAGGTTATCATTAGGCTTTCCAAAAGTCACCTCATTAACGTAAATTCAGGTGTAGTTGAATGGCACTTGCTATGAATAACAGAAGACACCTTTATCCCTCCCATCACTTTGGAAATTACAACGGTTTTAGGACCTCTGCTAGGAAAGGGAAGAAGAACAAATCTATATTTCGTATTAGAAATCAGAATGTCACAGTGTATGTACAACCTTCTCACCCCCCACTCTCATGTTTGTGGCCCCCAGGATTTCACACTCTCTTGATAGCTCCTGGTTAGCCTTTAGTAGTTCATTTAAAATTTCTAGTTTAATCTTCTTGGTAGTTTATATAGTGTTCAGTGACATCTGTTCCAGGTTAGGAAAATGTCATGTGCTATTTCACTCTCTAGGTGACTGATGACTGTTTTTTGAAGAAAGACCTATGGTCTTAGTTCCCTGATGGGCTTAGGAGGAGTTGATAATTTGGTATTTTAACATTTTTTTTTTTATTAGTGCAAGTGACACTTTTTCCAGCTCTTTACACCACCTTCTGTCTTGAACTGGAAATCCTTTTTTTTTTTTTTTTTTTTAAGTTTATTTACTAATTTTGAGAGAGAGAGAAAGAGGAGAGAGAGAAAGCAGGGGCAGGGCAGAGAGGGAGAGAGAGAGAATCCCAAACAGGTTCCCCACCATCAGCGCCCACCCTGATGCAGAGCTCCAACTCACAAACTATGAGATCATGACCTTGAAATCAAGAGTTGGACACTCAACTGACTTTACCACCCAGGTGCCCTCTTGTGCTTTAAAAAAAAAAACTTGTTTGTACATTGATGTTTTCTATGAACTCATTGTCTTTTTTTTCCAGAAGATCCTTCCTGGGATTTTCTTTGAATGCCTGGAGCGTTTAGTGAGTTTACTGTGGCTGGTCAGGTTTCGTAAATAGTGCAGCACTGTGATTTCTGAAATACCAGTTTAATTCAGGCTTCCGAGTACTGTAGTGTACAGATTTCATAGACTTTCACTCTATGCATGCGATAGAATTTACCATAGCCGTAGACCTTATTGCAGGTTCTGAAGTTCCTTTTCTGTAAAACTACCTACTTTTTGGTAAACTGCTCTGCAAATTCCATGTTGTTTTATCTGTTGCTTCAGTTTTATAGTTGGATATGGTGAAAGAGGAGCTCAGATGCCAGTTACTCTGTCATGGCTACAAGTGTAGGTTCTGTTATTTATTTTTTCTGTTGAGTCAATTTTATGTGCCAATCATCATAAACTCTTACATTTAAACTCTTTGTATCTTATTTAATCCTTGTTTAATTTTTATGAAAACCATATTTTATTATAATAATTTGTAACAACTAATAATTATCACCATTTTGCAGATGAAAAATCTAGAAACGGTCAGCAATCTCCTAGTGGAATGAATCCTAGTAACTAAGTAGTATAGACATATACTAATTAAATAGTATAAGCATGTCTTTGTGTCTTGTTATGTAAAATTATTGGATTTTTATTTTTATTATTTTTTTTATTTTATTTTATTTTATTTTATTTTTTATTTTTTACAAATAGTTTATTGTCAAATTAGTTTCTACATAACACTCAGTGCTCATCCCCAAAGTGCCCTCCTCCATGCCCATCCCCCCCTCCCCCCCACATCCATCAGTCCTCAGTTTTTGTCAGCATTCAAGAGTCTCTCATGGTTTGCCTCTCTCCCTTTCCCCCACCATTTCCGCCCTTCTTCTCCCGCTTGTTCCTCCGTCAAGTTCCTCCTAATCCTCCTATACGTGCAAACATATGATATTTGTCCTTCTCTGCCTGACTTATTTCGCTCAGCATAACACCCTCAAGGTCCATCCATGTTGCTACACATGGCCAGATTTCATTGTTTCTCATTGCCATGTAGTATTCCATGGTATAGATAAACCACATCTTCTTGATCCATTCATCTGTTGATGGACACTTAGGCTCTTTCCATGTTTTAGCTATTGTGGAGAGTGCTGCTATGAACATTGGGGTACATGTGCTCCTATGCCTCAGCATTTCTGTATCCCTTGGGTAAATTCCTAGCAGTGCTATTGCTGGGTCATAAGGGAGTTCTATTGTTAGTTTCCTGAGGAACCTCCACACTGTTTTCCAGAGGGGCTGTACCAGTTTACATTCCCACCAACAGTGTAGGAGGGTGCCCGTTTCTCCACATCCTCGCCAGCATCTAGAGTTCTCTGATTTGCTCATTTTAGCCACTCTGACTGGCGTGAGGTGGTATCTCAGTGTGGTTTTGATTTGTATTTCCCTGATGAGGAGGGATGCTGAGCATCGTTTCATGTGTCTGTTGGCCATCTGGATGTCCTCTTTGGAGAAGTGTCTGTTCATGTCTTCTGCCAAATTATTGGATTTTTAAAATGTATTAAAAATTTAGCTATTTTTAAAATTTATTTTTTGATTTTGAGAGTTGATACCCAATCAATTACAGTAGAGGTTGGCACAGTTTTCCTTACAGAGCCACATGATAACTATTTTAGATTTGAGGGTCATACGGACTCTGTTGATACTCAGCTCTGCTATCATAGCTCAACGGTAGGCAGAGGCAATTCATAAACAAATTGGTATGGCTGTGTTTCAGTAAGACTTTATTAAAACAGAGGACCAGTTCATGGGGCCATAGTTTGTTGACTGCTGAATTAGATTGAGGGTTCCTGTGGCTTTGATCTTTGGTATTTGCATATCTTTAAAAAAATATTGTTCAGAAAACATCACATTTAGTGATAAAGATAATCTCCAAACTTGCTTTAAAATAAAAAACAAAGTGCTTAAGTGATAAATTATTTCATCTCTGTAGCCATGTCCTAATACCTACATATTATCCTCTCTAAAGTAGGATGTATATTTTTTCTGAGAGTTGAACTTCTTACTTTAAGTAGATGGATTCCTTGGTAACATTAAAATTATAGGCAGCAGGATATATTCTCAGTTGCTATATCCTTAGTGGCTTTAGTAGATATTCATCAAAAGGTTTTGAATGGATTATTGTAAAACAAAAAAAATACTTTCTTATATTTTATTGTAAAGAATGTCAATGGGGAAAATGTTGTATAATCAGGATAATAGTATTTTAACATTTTAATTAAACATTAAATTAATTACAAACTGATCAAATTGTTAGGCAAAACAGTTTAAATGAAGGTAGTTTATTTCTTTATTAAAGTAAGATTGTAATAATACTTTTTGACATATTTGGGAAGTTAAATTAATGCATGTTAGCATATAAAACCCATTGTCATGAGTTTATGGAGAGAAAAGCAGTTACTTAGAATGATGACTTAAATATATCAACGTAAAAGAACGTAAGGAAGGAAGGCCAGGAAAATGAAAGTGAAACGAACGGTCAGATTTGCTAGAGGAAAATAAGAAGGGACTGTATTGGTATCAGAGTTCAGAAAGAGGGAGTAGTGTGTGGAGGAAACAAAGCAAAACCTGAAAACTGACAAAAACCAAGCAAATAATATATAAATATTAAAACATAAAAAATATAAGTTCTAGTAGTGTGTTCTAAGACTAGAAACCTAATTCTAAGAAACCTATGAAGTTTTTAATAAGTAATCTGCACAAAAGTATCTGAAATTGATAAAGGAACTAGAAAAAAATCTTGATTTAGGAAATGAGGCCAGAAGTTTACACTTTTTTTTTAAGTTTTACTTATTTCTGAGAGACAGAGAGAGAGAATATGAGCAGGGGAGAGTCAGAGAGAGAGGGAGACACAGAATCTGAAACAGGCTCCAGGCTCTGAGCTAGCTATCAGCATAGATCCCGACGCGGAGCTCGAACCCACAAACCGTGAGATCATGACCTGAACCAAAGTCGGATGCTTAACCGACTGAGCCACCCAGGCACCCCTGAAGCTTACACTTTTAAGTGTCTTTCTTTACTAATTTAAAATAAAAATTTCAGTATTGTTTGTTCATAATCCAGGGTTTCAACTTGTAAAACTTCTAAAGCAGTTGTTTTTAATGGCTGTATTTAATCACTTTTAATTAAAAGCAGTTTTATTCCAACTTGTATTTGGACTACTGAATTATATTTTCACCTATTAAACTATTTTGTGGGTTGATGTTGGATTATATTTGTTCTAGGGACTGACAATTTCAGGGATTCTAGAACTGCCTTTCTCTGGTCTCGTGGTATTTTGATTCTTTCAATTACAATAAGATGAAAATTTCAGTACACTAGGAAATGGAAACCTATCAAAAGGATTTCTTCCATCCTTTATTTCTTGTCCAACGGAATGCATATAATACCTGTACTTTACCGGTACTTCCACTTGAAGGTAGGACTCTTTAATTGTTTAAAAAGTCCCCGTACTTAGAACTAGTTTAGTTTAGCTCAAAAATTTTAAGCTGGGCAATAGAAGTTTTACCTCTAAACTGTGTTCAGGCCTCTATAGATACCAGCAAATGAGTGTTCTAGCAAAAATATAAGTGCTCTGATCCTTCATATTACTTACCCTATGGTAGAAATTGTGAGGGTCAGTGACAACTTCTTTTTTGCCTTGCTTGGAAAACTGGGGGACATGTTTGTCCTTAATTTGTTTATAGGGACAAATATCAAGCATGAAAAATGGCAATAGGTCTTTAAGTAGGGAATTTGCATAAGTTATTCATTTTCTCTTAGGGAAAAAAATGTAATGCACCTTGTGGGAAATGGTACAGTGACTTTTTATATCTTGTCTAGGTGTAAGGTTATGATTTGTTGGTCTCATTTGTTTTCACAAGGACATATTGTTACAAGATGGCATAAGGAATCTTAAATTCCATTTGGAGTTGATTATTTTTTATTTTTTTAAAAAATTTTTAATGTTTTATTTATTTCTAGGAGAGAGAGAGAGATAGCGTGAGCAGGGGAGGGTCAGAGAGAGAGGGAGACACAGACTCTGAAATAGGCTCCAGGCTCTGAGCTGGCAGTCATCACAGAGCCCGACGCGGGGCTCGAACCCACGAACCGCGAGATCATGACCTAAGCGAAAGTTGGATGTTTAACCGACTAAGCCACCCAGGCGCCCCTGGAGTTGATTATTTTTTATAATAACATCATATTTATTTGATTGCTGTGGTATGGTAGGAAAAGCATTGGGATTAGTATGAGATACCTAGATTCAACTGTAGGATTCAAATTCCTTCAGACAAGAGGCATCTTCTTTCAGCCTAATTTCCTTATCAAAAAAATGAAGTTCCCTTCAAGATTACCAGAATTTTTTTGAAGATTAATTTAATAGCTGATATGGAAAAAATGTGCAAATGATAGTGCTATACAAATGTAAATTTATTTTCTTTTAAAACTTGTAGTTAAAATTATTGAAGCTTTAATGAAGCTTTAAAGTCAAGAAAAAGATGACAATTCATAGAAATGAATAGTTATCATCTGACCAAGAATAAATCAATTAGAAGTATTATTTCTTAATATAAAACTAGAGAGCTAAAATATTTAAAAAAAAATTTTGTCTAAATTTTTAGAATGCGAAGAAGAGGACCTAACAATTTGTTTTATTCCATTCATTTGGCAAAATAAAAATAATTAAGAATGAAGAAAGGTTTCTCTTAATTTTTACATTTACAATTATACAGTTACTTCTGGTAAGTTACTTCCGGTAAGACTTGTAACCCAAACTGTGTAGTCTGAGAGGGACAGAATCCTAATATGGGTTGTTAAATCATCTTATGACTAATAGGTTAACAGTTTTACAATGAAAAGTGTCTTTTGTTTTAAAGCATAAGGTAAAGTTTGCCTGGCTATTGCAACACTATCATGTTCTTACCTATAATTTATTGTTGTTTAATTGTAGAGAACTAGGCTTTGTTCCTTTGAAGTGTACGATATATGACAATTGTATGTATGAATCTAAGGTTTTATTTTGCTTTGTGTTTTTTTTTCTGTGTTTAAAAATTTTTTTTAATGTCTATTTATTTTTGAGAGAGAGAGAGCGAGCGAGCGAGCGAGCAGGGGAGGGGCAGAGAGAGAGGGAGACACAGAATCTAAAGCAGGTGCCAGGTTTTGAGCTCTCTGCACAGAGCCTGATAAGGGCTTGAACCCATGAACTCTGAGATCATAAGCTGAGCCAAAGTCAGACACTTAACCAACTGAGCCACCCAGGTACCCCCTGGCTTTGTTTTGTTTTAATAGAAGATAAGGAAGGCAATGATTTTGTACTCTTTTCTGAACTGTTTCATCAGTTGCCAAAAGTCTACTCTTCTAGTCCATATACAAATTTGTTTAAACTAAATGTTGTGGGGAATAAGTTTAGGAATTCCCAGAGTTTGCACTGATGGGTTAACAAGGCATAAAGAAATAGGAAGCCACAGGACGAAAGCATCCAAGATTAAGTAAATAAGATTAGATTTAAAAAAAAAAAGATTTAGGTAATCAGGGCAAAGCGTCAGGAGTATAGAACAAAGGTATAGGAATAGGGAACCTCAGGATAAAAGCATCCAAGATTAGGTAAACAAGATTGGGTAAACAAGATTAGGTATTCAGGGTAGAAACAACCCCCTCCTCCCCCCAATTTAGTACAGTAGCAGAAAGCTGCTTTCACGGGTTGTTTAATGCCTAAACAACCATTTTCTGGTGCCAAGATTTTGTTTTGTATTGACCCAAACCCCTAACACCGTGTATCTTCAAAACCCCCTTTCCCTCACACCCATGAGTTAATATTCACAGTTTCATTGTCTCTTTGTGCAAATCCATCATGGTTGTAAGCCTTCCGATTCTAATAAAAACAGAGCAAGGACCCTTACTTCAGCTCTTGTCTCCTCCTGGACATTAGCCTCTCTTGTGTTTTAATCCTGCATCTGCTCTCTTGCTGGACAAGAGAAAACTCCAGACCCAGAGTCTATGACAAAATGCCACAAAGTGAATATTTCCAATGCATGAAAAATAGCGTATACTTAACTCTGATATGCTATTTTTAGTACTGAGTGGCAAAGGCTAAGCAAAGGCCTGAAGCAAACAGTATAGTAATAAAGTGTTAAGACTCAGTAGCGCTTTATAGGTTATTCATTCTAACTTCTCTTATCAAATTCTGGTGTTTCGATAAAGTAACCACTTTGAGACTTGATTTACTTTCATATAATTTCATAATAGACTTGTTGAACCTTAAGGTGAATGTTAGGATTGCACTAATGTTAAAAGATATTATAAAATGTTAATAATTATCACTATTGTAATTGAACTTATTACTGCTATTTTTCAAAAATCGATTAAAAGAAGTAACGAAAGTTATATATAAAAATACAAAACATAAGTAACCCTTGAACTGGAAAATTTGACCCTAAACCCCTGCCTTTGAGTGTGGACTAGCAGATATTAACTTATATTTTTGTATTTTTAATTTTATCTTTGACATTTTACCACACTGCTACACGACTAATCTGAGATTTAAAATAGGTAAGGAAATACTTGAAAACATGAAACTAAAAGGTGTCAGATTTGCAAAATTCTTTCAAGACATTCAGGAAAAAAGTAAGCAATATAAGAACAAAACAAAGGCAAAAAGAATACTCATCTTTCTCCTTCCTATTTAGTTTCTTCAATTTTTTTTTTTTTTGAGAGAAAGATTGAGAGAGACAGAGCATGAGAGAGGGGCAAAGGAAGAGAGAGACTCTTAAGCAGGTTCCATGCTCAGCGCGGAACTGGACACAGGATTCCATTCCTGAGCTAAAATCAGGAGTCAGACACTCAACCAACTGAGCCACTCAGGTCGCCCCAGGATCTTCTGTTTTTTTGTTTTGTTTTTAATACCATCCATTTGCCAATTCAAAAGATGATGGTTCTTGTCTTCATTAGGAGTCGTAATAATTTTAACATCTATTGAACTCCTATCATCTCATGTTGTTTTTTTAAAGGTCTCCCCCCGTCCTCTACCTTTAACTTTTATATTACTGGGAATTTAGTCAATTCGTCTTCTCGCCTTAAAGAACCTTAAGCTGTAAGCATTTTTGATATTTGAGTATCAGTAAGCTACTTTAAAAACTCTCTGGGCAAAGAGATTACACCATTTTACTGTAATCCATTCAGGTATTTAATAGCCCTCCTGGAAGAGATATTTCCATTTAATCAGGTAGTCATATTAGAGACATAAGTCCTTGTGTCTTGAGTATTTTTTTAATTCTGCAGCCTACTTTAGAAGATAGCGAGGTAGTTTTATAAAGGAATAAAGATACTAAGGAATTTTGAGTTTTAGTAACTAAATGAGTGTTACAGACTCCTAAATATTTTGTAGCATAAGGGTGAGGACATCACATTTTGTGGCAAATAACAAGGTTTCTCTTGGCAGCAAAGAGCTGTTGACAGTTTTTAAGAAGTCTGGGACTTAATAGACACTTAGCCTCTCTGGAACCTTGTAGCATAGATTTGGCTATAGATGCTGACTTTGGAAATTAAACCGAATAGGTAAGAGTTTAACCAAAAGGTCTGGCACTCTAGGTTGTCTTTACAATAATGTTGATAGAGCCAGTGCAAATCCGGCAGGGCATATCAGGAAATTCAGTATAGGTAATCCTCATGAATAGATGTAATATCTTGGAACCACATTTTGCTATTCAGCAGAGGCCTGGAACATGACTTTAGGTCCCCAGATAAAAAAACTGGTAAGAAAACAGAGAAGTGGGTACCTAAGCAAAATCCAACCCTAGAATCTTGAGCATAGCATGCTGGGGAAAGCTGAGACTCCAGAGCAGACATTAAGAGCCTAGAGGTGGTATTTGATCTTTAGATTTGTTTAGTAGCCTACAGTACTTGGGATAGTTTTGCATAGCTTTGGCAGTAGTGGGTCTGTGTCAGTACTTGGTCTGGAAGGGTGACTAATGCTAAGCCATAAAAGGTAAGTAGGTAAGTCCATTTAATAATGAATTGCTTTCATCTGGAATCTTCCGGGGGCCTGACTCTTAAAATAGGGAGCAAGAAAATGAGAGAAGTGTGGCATGCAAAACTTGATAGATCTAGGAGGATTACCTTGATTCCTGTTAAAATCTCCAGAGCTTTGTTTGTATATGGGACTGTGAGGTCCTATAGTGCATTGCAGGTGCTCAGAAGATACTTGCTGAATGATAACTAAATGAAGATGGTCACTTAGATATCCTAGGGCCATTAATACAACCTAGTTTAAGTCTGTGGATTATTTCCTTTATATGATTATGGGAATAATAAACTCATTACTTCAGAACTCAGATATAAAATTTCCAGATTAAATTATCAGTCTAGGTAATAGGTTATATTGGTGTCACTTTTATTGCTTTTGTTCACTATATATCCCTCTCAGTAAATAATTATTTGAATACATTTTATTGCTGAATGGTTTTTTTTGGGATTAACCTTACTTTGTACCTTTTTAATGTAGATATTTTTCAAGAGTCACTATAGGTATGTTCATGTACTAAGCACTGAGATATCTATAAAAAAGTGCTAAGATGTACTCTTTGCCAATAAGATGCTTAAGTTAGGGTAGCCAACTCAGAAAGGTAGGTTAGTATGCCCGTCAGTAAATGAAGAGTGCAATGAGTGATGTTTAAGACGAAAGTATTTATAACTGTACAGTGAAAACTGGATGACAGTCTAGTTAGTATTTTGAAAACATATTCTCTTATTTTTAACAAGGAACTGTTAAAAGAAAGTACTGTTATTTCACATTTTTATCAGGTGCAAGAGAAACCGTTTATTTTTCAGTAGAGGTGTTACTAGATAATTCATTAATATTTCCAAAAGAAAATTTAGAGAATTCTAGTTAAGCTGCAGTAGGAAAGAAAGACATGTTCTGTAAATAATTATTCACCGTGTTTAAGATTTGATTGGTTCAATGGATTAATTAATAGAAGTATCTAGGATATTGTTTTCTATTTTTGGTAAAAGCACATTAGTGTTCTTGGTTAAGCTTGTTCGTCCTGTTTCTTGCTATGACATTTCAAGCCAGATTATTAGTTTCATTTTGATTTAATGGCAACAGGGCAATCTACTAAGTTATTATTAGTATGATATGATATAACATGATTACTTCCAGAGACAAAAGGGGAGAATATATGTTTATTCAGGTATTTTATTTTTAAATCTAATTGTTTCTTTATTTAGTCTATAAAGAAATTTTATTTTATTTATTTAAAAACATTTTTTTAATGTTTTATTTATTTCTGAGAGAGAGAGAGAGAGACAGTGTGAACAGGGGAGGGCCAGAGAGAGAGGGAGACACAGAATCCGAAACAGGTTTCAGGCTCTGAGCTAGCTGTCAGCACAGAGCCCAATGTGGGGATCAAACCCACAAAAAGAAAATGACCTGAGCCGAAGTTGGACACTTGACCGACTGAGCCACCCAGGCGCCCCAGAAATTTTAAAAAGGAGTATGAATAAACAGGTGCTTTGATTTTAATAAGTTTCTTGGCTGGAAAAGCAATTGAATTTCAATGCTAAATACATTCTCTTTCTAGTGCATTTAATAGACTGAATACTATTAAAAGCCTACTTCAAATACTTACAGAATATATCACTTTATCCATCATTTAAAAACATTTTTTTAAACGTTTTATTTCGAGAGAGAGAGATAGCGTGAGCAGGGGAGGGTCAGAGAGAGAGGGAGACACAGAATCTGAAATAGGCTGCAGGCTCTGATCTAGCTGTCAGCACAGAACCCGATGTGAGGCTCGAACCCACGAACCGTGAGATCATGACCTGAGCTGAAGTCAGATGCTTAACTGACTGAGCCACCCAGGCACCCCTCACTTTATTCATCATTATCTGATGCTTTCCTACTTTTATATTCCCCATATCACAAGCATACCTTTCCTACTTCCTATGTCAAAGTGTGTTTAATAATGGATTGAATTCTTGTCTTTTCAGCTCAGTGGGATAATTCAGCAAATTGTGAAAATAATTTTGATATCTATCATTACATAAACTTATAGCATGTTTGTAAACATATAGTTATGTTTGGCCTTGAAAGGATATTATAGGAAATATCTTTTTTCAAGAATATAAAAACATGTTGAAGAAAATAACATGCTGTATATTATAGCTGAATTCAAATCACTTAAGCACCTGAAATAGTATATATGTATTTGTATTTGTCATTCTTAATTTATTAATAATGAGTGATACCCTGTGTTTAAACTCTGCTGCTGATAGTCATAAACCTTGAGTGATGAAAAAAATATTCTCCTTTAAGAACTAACCAAAGCTGTTTCCGTTGTACCAGTACATCTGTAGGTATTCTAGGGAACTGCTTATACACAACTGAAAGGCAAAACTGTCACCATGATATTTAAATTGAATTAGAATATTATATATATATTATTTTTATTTGTCCAGTGTACTTTTCCAGTTTCTATTAACAGCTCCTATTCTCCCTAACACATACACCATTGTGCTTTTGATGGGCTTACCAAGCATAATATTCTACCTTTGATTATTGGGATAGAGACTTTACCCAGATGTAGCCAATCATTATATCCCATCCCACTGGCTGTAGTAACATATCCAGGGGTAGATAGGAGTTCCAGCCTGCCAAAGGTCATGCCCAACCTTCCATTTTCCACACCATGTAGATAGATAACCTATGTGTAGTTGGAGAGAATGAGATCCAATCACAGAACAGTGGAGACCAGAGAGTTGGAGAGGCAGAGATAATTCTGATGGTATGGTTAATTCCCAGGTTCTAGTTTCTCATTTTCCTGAAATGGCTATAAATCTGGCCAGTTTTTTATACACTCTGAGATATCTAGATATAACAATCCTATTCCACTTTTTTTTTTAAAGTTAAGTATAACTTCTCCAAAAAACAGAAGAGGAAGGAAAACTTCCAAGTTCATTCAATGAGAACAGCATTACCCTGATATCAAAACTAGATAAAGACATCATCGAAAAAAAAAAAAAAAAGAGAACTGTAGGCCAATATCTCTGATGGACATAGATGCAGAAATCCTTAACAAAATACAGTATTGGCAAACTGAATCCAATAATTCACCAAAAAAAAAAAAAATCACTCACCATGATCAAGTGGGATTTATTCCCGAAATCCAAGTGTGGTTCAATATTCAGAAATAAATCAGTGTGATACATCACATTTGTGAGAAAAAGGATCAAAACCATATAATCACTTCAATGGACACAGAAAACATTTGACAAAGCAAAACAGTCATGATAAAAATTCTCAACAAAGTAGGTTTATAGGGAACATACCTCAACATAATAAAGATCTTATATGAAAACCCCGCAGCTTATATCATGCTCACTGAGGAAACACTGAGAACTTTTCCTCTAAGGTCAGGAACAAGACAAGGATGTCTATTCTCATGACTTTCATTCAACATAGTAATGGAAGTCCTACCCACAGTAGTCAGACAACAAAAAGAAAAGGCATTCAAATTGGTAAGGAAAGTAAAATTTTCCCTGCCTGCAGATGACATGATACGATACAGAAATCGGTTGCATTTCTATATACCAATAATGAAGCAGCAGAAAGAGCTTAAGGAATCAATCCCATTTACAATTGCAACAACAAAAAAAAATAAGATACCTAGGAATAAATCTAACCAAAGAGTTGAAAGACCTGCACTCTGAAAACTACAGTTAAAAATTGATGAAAGCATCTGAAGTGACACAAAGAAATGGAAAGACATTCTATGACCATGGGTTGGAAGAATTAATTATTAAAATGCCTACGTTACCCAAAGTAATGCACAGATTTAATACAATCTCTATCAAAATACCAACAGCATTTTTCACAGAACTAGAACATTTCTAAAATTTGTCTGGTACCACAAATGACTCCAAATAGCCATAGCAGTGTTGAAAAAGAAACCAAAATTGGAGCTATCAAGATTCTAGCCTTCAAGTCATACTATAAAGTTGTAATCAAAGCAGTCTGATACTGGTATAAAGATAAACACTGATCAATATTACAGAATAGAAGGCCTATAAATAAACATACTATTTATTGTCTGGCTAGTTAATTTTTTTAAAAAGGTAGCAAGAATATGCATTGGGAAAAAGACAGTCTTTCCACAAATGGTGTTGGGAAGACTGGGCCACTTTCTTACACCATACACAAAAATTGATTCATAATGGATTAAAGACCTAAATGTGAGAATTGAAACCATGAAAATCTTAGAAGGGATGACAGGCAGTAATTTCAGACATTGTATACATTTCCTGAGGCAAAGAAAACAAAAGCAAACATAAACTATTGGGCCTACATCAAAATAAAAAGCTACCACACAGCAAAGGAAACAACCAACAAAATTAAGATAACCTAATGAATGGGTGAAATATTTGAAAATGACATATTCAGTAAAGGCTGTGTATCCAAAATATATAAAACACTTAAGGAAGTCAATACCAAAAGACCAAATAATCCAGTTAAAAGTGGGCAGAAGACATGAACAGACATTTCTCTAAAGAAGACATCCAGATGGTCAATAGACACATGAAAACATGCTCAACGTCAGTCATCATCAAGGAAGTGCAAATCAACGGGATATCATCTCATACCTGTCACAATGGCTGAAATCAAAAACTCAAGAAACACATAGTATTGATGAGGGTGTGGAGAAAATGGAACCCTAGTCCCCTATTGGTGGGAATGCAAAATGGTGCAGCCACTGTGGAAGAGAGTATACAGGTTCCTAAAAATATTTAAGAAAAAGAAGTACTTTACAATCCAATAATCACATTACTGGGTATTTACCCAAAGAATATGAAGACATTAATTTGAAAGGATATCTGCATCCCTGTGTTTACTGTAGTATTATTTAGATAGACACACTATGGAAGTAGCCCAAATGTTCAGTAGAGGAATGGATACAGAAGATGTGGTATGTGTATATATATATACACACATATATATATGTGGAATATTATTCAGCCATAAGAAAGAATGAAATCTTGCCATTTACAACAAGGTGGATGGATCTGGAGAGTATAATGCTAACCTCATCAGAGAAAGATAAATACCATATGATTTCACTCATATGTAGAATTCAAGAAAAAGAAAAATGGTGATCATAGAAAAAAGAGAAAAACCAAAAAACAGACTCGCAACTATTGAGAGCAGATAGATGGTTAACAGAAGGGCAGTGGGTGGTGAAATGGGTGAAATAGGTGAAGGGGATTATGAGCATTCTTAGTTTTTTTCTTTTTAAATATTTATTTCATTTATTTTTGAGAGAGAGCATGTGAGTAGGGGAGGGGCAGAAGAAAGGATAATGGACTATTCAAAGCTGGCACCATGCTGACAGCAGAGAGCCTGATGTGGGGCTTGAACTTAGGAACCATGAGATCATGACCTGAGCTGAAGTCGGATGCTTAACTGACTGAACCACCCATGTACCCAAGAGCACTCTTATTTTGACGAGCACTGAGTAATATATGGAACTGTTGAATCATTATATTCTACACTTGAAACTAATATAACACTGTTAACTACACTGTAATGAAAGTGCCAAAGAAATGAACAAACAAAAAAATCACACCAGTTGCATAAAATGTTTGATTGTAATAAAAATTCAGTGAATTAAAATTAATGTGGATAATGTACAATTTTTGAACCGTGTTCTATTTTTAAAAATGGATGAAAGAACAAAAGTTATTAAGTTAACAAAAAACTTAACATTTGCAAACAAAATCACTTTATTTTTCATACATTGTAGTATTGTTAGTTCATTTTTTTTCCCTTAAATAGTTTATTGTCAAGTTGGCTTACATATAACACCAGGTGCTCATCCCAACAAGTGCCCTCCCCCATGCCCATCACCCCCCTTCCCCTCTTCCCTACCCCCATCAGCCCTCAGTTTGTTCTCAACGTTCAAGATTCTCTCATGGTTTTCCTCCCTCCCTCTCCCCAACTATTTTTCCCCTTCTTCTCCCCCATGGTCCTCCATTAAGTCCCTCCTAATCCACCTATATGTGCAAACATAATGCATCTGTCCTTCTCTGCCTGACTTATTTTGCTCAGCATAACACCCTCAAGTTCCATCCATGTTGCTACACATGGCCAGATTTCAATTTCTCATTGCCATACAGTATTCAATTGTATATCAGGGGCGCCTGGGTGGCTTAGTCGGTTAAGCGTCCGACTTTCGCTTAGGTCATGATCTCGCGGTTCGTGGGTTCGAGCCCCACGTCGGGCTCTGTGCTGACTGCCAGCTCAGAGCCTGGAGCCTGTTTCAGCCTGTGACTCCCTCTCTCTCTGACCCTCCCCTGCTCATGCTGTCTCTCTCTCTCTCCTAAAAATAAATAAAACATTAAAAAAAATTAAAAAAAAAGTATTCAATTGTATATCTTTTTTTTTTTGAAATTAGTCTCTAGATTTTTTTTTTTTACAAATAGTTTATTGTCAAGTTGGTTTCCATATAACACCCAGTGCTCATCCCCACAAGTGCCCTCCTCCATGCCCATCTCCCCCCTCCCCCCCTCCACACCCATCAGTCCTCAGTTTGTTCTCAGTATTCAAGAGTCTTTCATGGTTTGCCTCTCTCCCTCTCCCCCACCATTTCCCACCTTCTTCTCCCCCTTGGTCCTCCGTTAAGTTCCTCCTAATCCTCCTATACGTGCAAACATACAGTATTTGTCCTTCTCTGCCTGACTTATTTTGCTCAGCATAACACCGTCGAGGTCCATCCATGTTGCTACACATGGCCATATTTCTTTTTTTCTCATTGCCATGTAGTATTCCATTGTATAGATAAACCACATCTTCTTGATCCATTCGTCCGTTGATGGACACTTAGGCTCTTTCCATGTTTTGGCTATTGTTGAGAATGCTGCTATGAGTTAGTTCATTTTTAAGTTCATCTGCTATGGACACGAACTCTACTTTAGTCCTCAAAGTTAAATCTTTTTTTTTTTTTCCTGGGAACTAGAAAAGGCCTTAAATTTTATCGTTAAGTCAGGGGGTTAAAGACAAAATTTTTAGTTCCGGCGTTACTTGTGTTTTGTATTTTTATTGCTACTCTTCTTGCAGTCTTGAACATATACTTCTAGTCAGTTCAGGAAGGAAGGTGGGGGGTTGGGAGGAAGCCAGTAGAGTCAACAAATGTTTGAGATTCCAGGCTTGGGACAATTCTTTAGTGATAAAATTTAGAAAATTCTCACTAAGGCAGATTGTGGACACAGCCACCTTCTTAAGAGGATCCTTTGTTTTTCTACCCTTTAACCTGGAAAATCTCAAACATGTAGTAGAATTCTGGCTGGGTATCTTTGTTAGCCTAAGATTTCTCCTACTTCTTATGGAGCATTTTGAACCTCCTATTTCTCGGAATGTATATGGCCCTTCCCTTCTTCCTTCCTTCCACTTTAATGTCCTTCTGACCCTAAATTAAATGTCACCAGGTTTCACTTGCCTTTAGCAATTCATTTGACTTCTGCCTTCATAGAGTTCTCAGGATGAGAACCAAGAAACCTCACTGTCACTAAAAACAAGTCTGAATATTAGTGTAGTCACTTCTAGTCTTTGGTCCTTAAAGTTCGTATCTTTAAATGAGTAAGTTGGACTAGTAGGTGATTTCATGAGTCTTTTCAGCTCCAAGAATGTAATAAATCTAAGTAAATTGCCTGGCCTGATGACATATTTTTTCAGTTTACTTAAACATGTCATGAAGTGCCTGTCTACTATGTACCAGTTATAGGACTAGGTGCTCTAGAAAATTAAATTTAAGATTCATTTCCTGTTGATAGAATTTTAGCTCTTGTGGAGATTATTCAGAGAGAAATATCAGTTATGAAACAACATGGTGCGGTGTGGTGTAGTGTTTTTCAAAGTATGTCACATTCAGATGCTTGGTATATTAGAGTTATTATGGACAAAGCATTAAGTAAACATTACATTTCTTGTAAAAAGTGTTTCCCATTTTAATTCTCTTTCAGTCCTTTTCACTATCTTAAAGAGAAGCCTTTTACACTTTGAGCATTTACTCTTCTCCCTTTTCAACAAAGAGGGGCTGAGCATCAGAACATTCTGTGGGCAACATTCTCTAGTACAGTTTAATGAAATAATGTATTTACTGTCATCTTTTCTTTATGGCTAATCATACTTTTTTTTCAATGTGGCAATGACATAAAGATTTTATTTGGAAGTTTTTGTTTAAAAAGTGAGTTGATTAAAAATGCTAACATTGGAAAAAGCTAGTATACTGTTTTAAGAATTGCCAAAATTAGTGATGTCTCCCTTCTCTTGCCTGGACTGTTTTAATTTATTATAAGTGCCCCCAAAATAGAAATTTTAGGAGAGATGGGTCAAAGATACTATTCTGTCTTTATTAATACAGTGTCTTAACAATATGTATGTGCTCAACTTTCAGTTTGCTGTGTGAAAGTGGGACTTTTCACTTGTCCAATGGGAGTTGGTTCCAGACATAATACTTTCCTTCTGTGACTAGGGGCAGAGGAGTACAGGAGAATTGTATGTAATTTTTGCTGGGACAGACATTTTGGGTCCTATGGTAAAATTTAGTTATACTTCTGTCCATAGTGAAATCTCACTAGTCTTGTGGAGATGGGGAAAATCCCTTCAGTTGTTTCTTTTGCTTTATCTGGTAATCAAATGGAGACTTGAATTTTCTCTCTCAAAAATCTTAGAATAACATGGGCCGAAACAGGGAGCAGAATTTCTTAATACCAGAAGGAAGATTTCCATGTATTATTCATTTTTCCTTAGTGTGAATGTACAGGTACTATTTAGACCTTGATTGGCAAATCTTGGCCATAATTGGATAATACTCTGGGTTACTTGAAAAAGGAACAGTTGTATCACAGCACATTCTAGGGATTTCTAGGCTCCCTGTATTGATTTACATGAGTATGCTCCATAATTATACACACATAACTGAAGTATGAGAAACACTGGGGTGGTGCAAAATGTATGGAATCTGTAGTTAGGATAAGTTAGATTTTCTCTGGCTCTACTACTAGTAACCTTACCCAAGACCCTTAAACTCTGTTTTATTGTCATCATCGTTAAAGCAGAAGAATATACTTGATTTTGGATGGATTATAAATTTTGTAAAGTTCCTTTATCTCTAATTTTATAATAACCCAGTATATACCCTGTTTTAGTCCCTTGCTACTTTAAATTTGATATGTGGACTAGTAATAGCATCATCTGAGAGTTTGTTTTGCAGAAGTGTTTGTAGAAATGTGGTCTCATACCCTAACCCTAGACCTACTAAATCAAAATCTACATTTTAACCAGATTCCTGGGTGATTACATGCAAATGAAAGTTTGAGAAGCACTGCTTTAGACTTCTTTATTTCACTTGTCACTTGAATGAATGTCCTATTGCTCATCCTAACAAAGGAGAAAGTATATTAGAAGGCATTGGAATTGATTTGCAAAAAGGGAATTGTGGTGATTCATGTCCCTCAAGATTAGCATAACTGAAGAACTATTAAACCTAATGTTATTTCAAATTATTTAAATGGTTAGAACTCTTTCAGAAAAGGGGGATTTTAAAGCATTTATCTCTTTAAGTTGTTTAATACAGAAGAGAAGGATGATAGCTAGCATTTATTAAGAATATACTAGTCTTAATTACATGGATGTAGTCTGTTGGTAGCGCTAAGGGATTTACCTTAGGGCATTTTAGCTTTTCTTATTATTTCCACCACTAATTTCCACTCCCACCAAATCCCCCAAATAAATTAAGTTGTATATAATATGTTTGCCATGGAAATTTAAGGTAAATCTCTTAGATTTCTCTGCTTGCAGGCAGATTGGTATCCTGAAGCCCTTATATAGATATCACTGGTATCATTATACACATTTTCATGATAGGAAACAGGTTGTAGAGAGGTTTAGTATATTGACTAAGATCTCTCAATTAATAACTGTCTGAGTCATGACTGATATCTTTGGATGACTGAGTTCAGTTCTTCTTTCATTTATACCATACCATTTCTCTCTTGAAAGAAGAAAAGTTCAGATTTATTACAAAATAGCTAAAAGCTGAACATTTCCTATAGAAAAGAATTATGCTTCCTTTAAAAACCTTTAGAAGGATTTTATCTTTTGTAAAACAAAAATGACTTGCAAAATTTTAATTTATTTGTAACTTTTAGAGACACAGATAATGGGATAAGTAAAGTATGCTTGTGTTAGAGTTCAGTCAAGAAAGCAGAGCCACTATGGGTTGTTATTAAATCATGAATTTATTATGGCTCTATAATACCTTACACAGTTATGGGAGCAACTGGAAAGTAAGAATCCTAAAGGAGGAGTTGGAAGTACAGAGAAAAGTCACCAGGCACTTCTGCAGAGGCATTATTGTGGGTTAGAGCTTACATGGGAATATGGGATACCAGACATTTCAAATCATTGTAGGGGGTTCATGAAGAATAACTAGGGGATAAGTCTGTGGAAGGCTGTTGCCTCTCTTCACCACATCTAACCATGATGATCTTCAGATGACTGCTGCTTCATTTCCACCTTCTAAGTCTCAGGCACATTTCTCTGGATTAGTTTGGAACTAACCAGAGAAGGGGATTCTGGGAAACATAGTTTTGGCTTATCAAAGTGGATATTATAAAACCACCACAATATGTCTTATGACTTAAGACTAAGAAAAGATGCTAATCAATTGGTTGATGTATGTATATACTATTAGTAAGGAATATATTAACCAAAAAAAAAAAAGAATGCATATATTCTTTTCATGAATCATTCTGTGTGGGATTTTGGGTGAATTATTTGGGTGGGACTTTGGGGACTTTGGATTCCACTTATATTTTGTATTTTTGGCCAAGTTGCTTAATTATAGTCATGTTCTCTTCTATAAAAAGAAAGAGCCAGTTTCATTTGGTAAATATTAGGAAAAAAAATGGAAACTTCTATACTTTTCCTCAGCATTTTATTATGAAAATGTTCTGATATAATAAAAGTGAAATAATTATACTTTGAATATCTATTTAGGAACCAGCTAGATTCTGCTATTAATATTTTATTATTTATTCATTCATTTTTTTTTTAATGTTTATTTATTTTGAGAGAGAGAGAGTACAAGCAGCGGGAGAGACAGAGAAAAGAGAGAGAGAGAGAGAGAGAGAGAGAGAGAGAATCCCAAGCAAGCTCCATGCTACAACTCATGAACTATGAGGCCAGCTTGGGGCTTGAACTCAGGAACCATGAGATCATAACGTGAGCTGAAATTAAGAGTCAGTTGTTTAACCAACTGAGCCACCCAGGCACCCCTGTTTGTTTATTCTTAGAGTGTGAGCAGGGGAGAGGGGTAGAGAGAGAGACTGTTAAGCAGGGTCCACATTCAGTGTGGAACCTGATGCAGGGCTTGATCCCACGACCCTGGAATCATGATCTGAGTCGAAACTAAGAGTGGGACACTCAACTGACTGAGCCACCCAGGTGGCCCAATATTTTGTTATTTTTGCTTCATCATACATATCTAACCACCTGTCTATCCTACATTCCATGTATTAATCCATTTTATTTTTGGTGCAAAGTAAATTTCAGACATTGGTATACTTCTCCCTAAATACTTCAGCATGCATATTATTAACTAGTGTTCAATATTGATTTACAGGTTTTTTTTAAAACTTTGGTAGAAAATTTGCATACAGTGAAATAAAAAGCCTACTTTTCCTGAGTTTTGACAAGTTCATGTAACTGTTGTAATCAAAATCCATATTGCTATAAACTGAATATTTGTGTTCCCCTAAAACTCATATGTTGAAACATAATCCTTAATGTGATGGTATTTGGAGGTGGGTTCTTTGTGAGGTGATAAGGTGTTCATGAATGAGATTATTGCCATAGTAAAAGAGATTCCAGAAAGCTGCCTTGTGCACCATGTGAAGATACAGCAAAAAAAAGGCAGTCTGTGAGCTAGGAAGTGGGTTTTGCCAGACACCAAATCTACTAGTGCTTTGGTCTTGGACTGCTCAGCCTCTTGAATTGTGGGAAATACATTTCTGGTGTTTATAAGCCACCCAGTCTATGGGCATTTTTGTTACAGCAGCTCAGCCTAAGACATATCATGCCATTTTTAACATGTCAAGTAGTTCATTCTTGCTTCTTCCCCCTCAGTACTAACTGCTACCCTTAAAAGGCAATGACTATTGTTTCTACTGTCTGTAGAAAAGCTTTGTCTGTCCTAGAATTCCATTCATGTGGAATCATGCAGAACAGTTTCATGTGAAGCTTTCTCAGCTTAATGGTTTTGAGATTCATTCATGTTTTTGTATATATCAGTAATTTTGGTTCTTTTTATTACTGAATAGTATTCCATTGCATGAGATATCAGTTTTTTCTGTTTTATTAATGGACACCTGCTATGTTTCCAGATTGTAGCTAGATGAACATTCTTGTACAGTTCTTTTTGTGAAGGTATGTTTTCATTTCTTTTGTGTAATTAGGAATGGAATTCCTGGAACAAAATGATTGTACCTCCTCCCACCAATGATGTATAAAAGTTTCTGTTGTTACATAATCTTGCCAACAGTTTTTGTAATTTTCACCATTCTAGTGGGTGTGTAGTAGTAATTCATTGCAGTTTTATCTCGCATTTTTCTTTTCTTTAATTATTATTTATTTATTTATTTCTAGGAGAGAGAGAGAGAGAGATAGCGTGAGCAAGGGAGGGTCAGAGAGAGAGGGAGTCACAGACTCTGAAATAGGCTCCAGGCTCTGAGCTGGCAGTCAGCACAGAGGCCGATGCGGGGCTCGAACCCACGAACTGCAAGATCATGACCTAAGCGAAAGTCGGACGCTTAACCGACTAAGCCACCCAGGCGCCCCTTAGCTTGCATTTTTCTTATGACTAATGAATACTTTTTCATATGTTTACTAGTCATCTATCTTTTATAAAGTGCCTGCTTAATAATTTTCCAAAAATAGCTAAGTGGATTCAACAACATATTAAAAGGATTGTATTCTATGACCAAGTAAGATTTATCCCTAGAATGCAAAGATGGTTTAATATCTGCAAATCAGTAAAGGTGTAGACCACATTAATAGAATGAAAGGTAAAAATCATATGATCATTTCAATAGATGCAGAAAAAGCACTTGACAGAATTCAACATCTTTTCATTGTTAAAAATCCTCAATAAATTGGGTAAAGAAGGAACAGACTTTAACATAATAAAGGCCATATGTAGCATATCCACAGCTAACATCATACTCAACCATGAAAGATGGAAAGCTTTTGCTCTAAGATTAGGAATAAGGTGTGGGTACCCACTCTTACAACTCTTATTTAAGGTAGTACTGTGTGTTAGTTAGAGCATTTAGGCAAGACAAAGAAATATCTAATTCAGAAAGGGAGAAGTAAAATAGTTATTTGCAGACAATATGATCTTATATGTAAAAAAAATCCTAAAGACTTAAACAAAAACTTGTTGAAATAATCAACAAACTCAGTAAATTTTTAGGATATAAATTCACCATAAAGAAATCAGTGACATTTCTATACACAAACAACAAGACATCTGAAAAATAAATAAAGAAGACTATGCCATTCACAATAGCGTCAGAAACAATAAAACACTTAGGTGTAAATTAAACCAAGAAAGTGAAAGATATGTACAATGAAAACTGTAAGAGTTTGATGAAAGCAATCGAAAACACAGACAAATGGAAAGATATCTTATGTTTATGGATTGGAATAATAGTTAAAAATGTCCATACTACCCAAAGCCACCTATGGATTCAACGTATGCCCTATCAAAATTCCATTGGAATTTTTCACAGAAATACAAAAAAAAAAATTCCTAAAATACGTATGGAACTACAAAAGACCCCAGATGGCCAAAGCTATTCTGAGAAAGAAGAGAAAGCTAAAACATCACATTTCCTGATTTCAACCATATTACAAAGCTATAATAATTAAAACAGTGTGGTACGGACATAAAAATAGATATATAAACCAATGGAACAGAATAGCGAGTCCAAAACTAACTCCCTGTATGTCTGGTCCATTGATATTTCACAGGGGAGCCAAGAACACTCAATGGGAAAGGATAGTCTCCTCAATAAATGATACTGGGAAAACTAGATAATCACATGCAGAAAAATGAAATTGGAACCGTCTTAACACCACTCACAAAAATTAATTTGAAATGGATTAAAAACTTAAATGTAAGATCTGATTTTGTAAAACTCCTAGAAGATAGCATATAGAAGAAGCTCTTTGACATTGGTTTTGGCAATGATTTATTTGGATAAGATACCAAAAGTACAAGCTTTAACAAAACCAGAAATAAACAAGTGGGAACTACATCATACTCAAAAGCTTCTGCACAGTAAAATAACAAAATGAAAAGTCCAATTCTGGAATTGGATAAAATATTTGCAAATCATATATTAGCTAAAGAGTTAATTTTTAAAATATATTAAGAACCCAAAAAAATTAATAACAAAAATGCAATCTGATTGAAAGATGGACAGAGAAACTGAATAGATGTTTCTTCAAAGACGACATCTAAATGGCCAACAGGTATATAGGAACAGACTGTCAATATCACCAGTTGTCGGGGTGCATGGGTGGCTCAGTCGGTTAAGCATCCGACTTTGGCTCAGGTCATGATCTCATGGTTCGTGGGTTCGAGCCCGTGTCAGGCTCTGTGCTGACAGCTAGCTCAGAGCCTGGAGCCTGTTTCAGATTCTGTGTCTCCTTCTCTCTCTGCCCCTCCCCTGCTCATGCTCTCTCTCTCTCTCTCTCTCTCTCTCTCTCAAAAATAAATAAAACATTAAAAAAATTTTAAAAAAATATCACCAATTGTCAAGGAGAAGCTAATCAGAACTGTAATGAGATAACACCTCCCATACCTGATAAAATGGCTTTCATCAAGAAGATAAGAGATAAGTGTTGGCCAGGATGTGGAGAAAAGGGCACTGTTGTGGGAATGTCAGATGGTTTAGCCACTATGGAAAACAGTATGGAACTTGCTCAAAAAATTAAATACAGAACTGTGATATGATCCAGTAATACCACTTTTGGGTATATATTCAAAAGAAATGAAAATAGGATGTTGAAGAGTTATCTGCACTCCCGTGTTTACTGCAACATTATTCACAATAGTCAAGATATGGAAACAACTTGTGTCCTCAACAGATTAAAAAAAAGGCCTCTCTCTCTCTCTCTCTCTCTCTCTCATACACACACACACACACACACACGCACACACAGGAATATTATTCAACCATGAGAAAAAAAGGAAATCCTACCTTTTGTGACAACATGGATGGACCTTGAGGGCATTCTGTTAAGTGCAATAAGCCAGACAGAGAAAAAACCAATATAGCATCGTATCACTTACATGTGGAAGCTAAAACAGCTGAACTCATAAAAACAGAGAATAGAATGATGATTACCTACTGGAGGCTGAGGAATAGTGTAATTGGGGTGATGTTGTTTAAGGGTAAAAACTTGCAACTAATAAATAAGCCCTGGAATCTACAACATAGTGGTTATAGTCAAGTCAGGTATTGTATTATAAACTTCAGCATCAGTAAGACACTAGATTTTAATTGTTGTCACCATAAAAACAATTATGTGACATGATAGAAGTGTTGGATAACACTAAGGTGGTAATCATATTGCAATATATGGATGTATGAATATACACCATATACGTGCACCTTAAATGTACACAATGTTATGTGTCAATTATATCTCAGTAAAATTTTTTTAAAAAGTTTTAATGAAATGCTTAAATGTTTGGCCATTTAAATAAAATTGGGTTGTTTGTTCTGTGTGTATACTGGAAGATAAATCCTTTATCTGTTACGGTTGCATATATTTTCTCACAGCTTCTGGCTTGCTAATTTATTTTCTTAATGGTGTCTTTTTTTTTCAACATATAAATTAACTTTATTTATTTATTTTATAGTTTATTGTCAAGTTGGTTTTCATATAACACCCAGTGCTCATCGCAAGTGCCCTCCTTCATGCCCATCACCCCTTTTCCCCTCTCCCCCACCACCATCAACCCTCAGTTTGTTCTCAATATTTAATAGTCTCTTTGCTTCCCTCCCTCTCCTTAACTATTTTTCCCCTTCTTCTCCCCCTATGGTCCTCTCTTAAGTTTCTCCTGTTCTACATATGGGTGAAAACATATGGTGTCTGTCCTTCTCTGCCTGACTTATTTCACTTAGCATAACATCCTTGAGTTCCATTCATGTTGCTACAAATGGCCAGGTTTCATTCTTTCTCATTGTCATGTAATCCATTGTATATATAAACCACATCTTCTTGATCCATTCATCAGTTGATGGACATTTAGGCTCTTTCTTAATGATGTCTTTTGATAAACTGAAGTTTTTCTTTTTTTTTTTTTAAATGTTTTATTTATTTCTAGGAGAGAGAGACAGCGTGAACAGGGGAGGGTCAGAGAGAGAGGGAGTCACAGACTGAAACAGGCTCTTGGCTCTGAGCTGGCAGTCAGCACAGAGCCTGACGTGGGGCTCGAACCCACGAACCGCGAGATCATGACCTAAGCGAAAGTCGGACGCTTAACCGACTAAGCCACCCAGGCGCCCCGTTAAACTGAAGTTTTTCTTACTTTGATGGTCTAAATGAACTGTTTCTTTTATGCTTATTGCTTTTTATGACCTGTCCAAGAAAAATGTCTGTATCTGTAGGACACAAATATATGTTTTCTTGTAAGTGCATTATGTCTATGTCTCAAATTATTTTTTGTGTGTGATGTGAGGTAGAAGAAATCCGCACATTTTTTGTTGGATCAATTAATGGAAATCATTATGGATTGTATTTTACCCAAATCTACCAGATTTTATTTTCCCAAGTATGACAACAGGGGTACTCAAGGTGTTATTTTTTCAATGTGTTTCTGGATTAAAAAAAAATAGACTTGAAAGTGTCAGTGATCACAAATTATATGACAGGGTCTTTATAGCTGCCTCTAAGGTGACATTACAACATCAGAACCACTCTGGAAAGGGAAATCTATAGGTGGTAAATTTATAAGAGAAAGGGGCTGATAATGGTAAATGACCTAATGCAGTTCTGGTATAAAATTACTAGTTGGTTTGAAGGGCTCCATTCGAATCTGGTGTCTCATACAGATGGAATGCATGCTATTAATATGACCAGTTATAATCTATGTGTTGAGATACACTTTCTCATATAGTTACTTTTTTATTTTATTTAAAAATTTTTACTTTAAATTCAGGTTAGTTAACATATAGTGTAATGTTATTTTCAGGAGTAGAATTTAGTGATTCATCACTTGCGTATAACAGCCAGTGCTCAACAGAAGTGCCTTCCTTAATACCCATCACCCATTTAGCCCATTCCTCACCATCCCCTGCCTTCTATCAAGCCTCAGTTTGTTCCCTATAGTTAAGAGTCTTTTATGGTTTACTTTCCTCTCTTTTTTTTCCTTCTCCTATTTTCATCTGTTTTGATTTTTAAGTTCTACATATAAGTGAAATCGCATGGTATTTGTCTAGTTCCATCCACATTGTTGTAAATGGCAAGATTTCATTCTTTTTTATGGCTGAGTAATATTCCGGGGTGTGTGTGTGTGTGTGTGTGTGTGTGTGTGTGTGTGTACACAACATACATTCTTTATCCATTCATCATTTGATGGACATTTGGGCTCTTTCCATAATTTGGATATTGCAGGTAATGCTGCTATGAACATCAATGTGTATGTGCCCTTTCAAATCAGCATCTTTGTATCATGTGTGTAAATACCTAGTAGTGCAATGCTGGTTGGTAGGGTAGTTCTGTTTTAAATTTTCTGAGGAAACTCCATACTATTTTCCAGATTGGCTGCACCAGTTTGCATTCCCATCAAGTGTAAGGTGGTTCCTCTTTACCCACATCCTCGCCAACATCTGTTTCCTCAGTTAATTTTAGCCATTCTGACTGGTGTAAGGTGGTATCTAATTATGGTTTTGATTTCTATTTCCCTGATTATGAGTGATATTGAACATCTTTTCATGTGTCTATTTGCCATCTGGAGGACTTCTTTGGAAAAATGTCTATTCATGTCTTCTGCCCATTTCTTTTTCTTTTTATGTTTTCTTTTTGAGAGAGAGACTGTGTGCAGCAAGTGGGGGAGGGGCAGAGGAAGACGGGGAGAGAGAATCTCAAGCAGGCTCCATACCCAGCATGGAGCCCAAGGCAGGGCTCCATCCCATGACCATGAGATCATGACTTCACCGAAATCAGGAAGTGATTGCTTAATCAACTGAGCCACCCATGTACCCCATCTTCTGCCCATTTCTTAATTTGATTATTTTGTTTTTGAGTGTTGAGTTTGATAAGTTCTTTGTATATTTTGGATTCCAACCCCTTATCTGATGTCATTTGCAAATATCTTTTCTCATTCTGTAGGTTGCCTTAAGGTTTTGCTGATTGTTTTCCATCGCTGTGTGGAAGAAGCTGCTTTTTATCTTGACGACAATACCTTTTCTTCCAATCCATGTGCATGGAATGTTTTTCCATTTTTCTTTTGGCTCTGCTCTAACTTTGCCCATAACTTTATACATTGTATTTTGATTTTCATTTAGTTATGTGTATTTTTCTAAGTTCCTTTGAGACTTCTTTGACCCCTGAGTTATTTATGAGTATATTATTTAATTTTCATGATTTGGAGATTTTTTTGTTCCTTTGTTATTGATTTCTAGTTTGACTCAATGATAGTCAGAGAACATACTCTGTATGATTTCAGTTCTTTTAATTTGTGGAGTTTAGATAGAATATCTGGATAGAATATGGTCTGTCTTGATTGTTCCTAGGGAACTTGGAAAAAAAAAATGTTCATTCTCCTGTTTTAGACAGAGTTTTAAAATGTCATCTAGATCCTGTTGCCCGGTCATATATTTCAGTTCCTTTGTATGTTTGCTGTTTTTTTTGCTGATTTTTTTGTATGATAGTTCTAACATATGCTGCAAATGGAATGCTGAAGTGATCAACTATCATTGTGGCTACGTTCATCCCTCCTTTCAGTTCTTAGTTTTTGTTTTATATATTTTGAAGCTCTGTCCTTTAGTTCATACCATTTAGGATTCCTGTGTCTTTGTGGTTGGTGGACCCTATTACCATTTTGTAGGATCCCATTTTGTCCCTAGTAATTATTGTAGATATGAAGTCTGCTTTATCTGATAATAATATATCTGTCTTTGACTTTATTATTAACGTTTGCATGATCTTTTTATGTCCTCTTGTTTTAACCTACTTATATTGTTATGTGTGAATTTAATTTCTTATACAGCATGTAGTGGTGTTGTGTTTTTTATCTACTTTGTTAATTTGTCTTTTTTATTTTATGTTTTTGTGATTGTATATTTAGAGTGTTTACATTTGAAGTAGTTATTGATATGTAAGGGCTTAAGTCTGTCATTTTATCATTTATTTTTAATCCCTTTTTCTCAATGTTTTATTTCTGTTTTCTTGCCTTACTTATGGGTTACTTGAACGCTTTTAGAATTTCATTTATTATAATAATTGTGGTTTTTTTTTTTTTTTTTTTTTTTTTTTACTATTTCTCTTTGTATAGTTTTTCTTAGTGGTTGTTAGGGGCATTATAATAAACATCTATAATTCATCATAGTCATCATTTCACCATTTCAAGTAAAGTGTAGAAAACTGTCTTTCACTTAGGCCACTTTGCCTTTATGTTTATATTTAAAATATAGTTGTTATAAGTATTTCCTTGTACTGAGCACATCAGATGGTGTTATAATTCTTGCTTCCATCATTAAATATGATTTTAAAAATTCTTGAGGATAGTTTATTAGATTTATCTTTATTATTGCCAATCCTATTGGTATCTTTACCTCTCTAAACTTCTGAGACTTATTTTATTATTTTTTGTTAGAGAACTTACTTTAGCTGTTTTTTAAAGTATGTGTGATACAGAAGGGAGATTGGGAGGAATGAGTGAAATAGGTGCTGAGGTATTAAGGTTGTACTCGTCGTAATGGGAATTGTTGAATCACTATATTGTACACCTGAAACTAATACAACCCTGTATGTTAACTATACTGAAATAAAATAAAATAAATTAAAAAAAAATGTTATGTGTACTATTGTGTAATCTCTGAGACTTTTTAAAATGTCCCATTCATTTCTGTAGGTAATTCTTGCTGAATATAGAATTTGTGGTTGACAGTTCTTTTCTTTAAGGATTTGGAAAATGTTATACTGCTTCTTTCAGGCTTCCATGATGTCAGATGAGAAAGCCACAGCCATTTGGGAACTACTCCCCTATAAGTAGTATATTGTTTCTTTCAAGGTTTTTTCCTTTGAATTTTGTCTTTAGAAGTTTAATTTTGATTATGGCTTGACATGGATTTTTGGGGGGTTGTCCTGATAAGACTTGGCATGGAATTTTAGGAGGTTAGCTCTCGAAGTTTGTGTCTTTATTAAACAGACATAATTGTCACCCCTTATTTCTGTAAATTCTTTTTAGCCTATTCTCTCTTTCTTCTTGGTCTCTAGTGATAGGAATTTAGATCTTTCGATATTGTTCTATGGTTTCCTCAGTTTCTGTGTTTTATATATGTGTGTGTGTGTGTGTGTGTGTGTGTGTGTGTGTGTTTTGGCGTCTGTTTCTTTGTTCTTGATTTCTGTTGCACTAATTCTTTCCATTCTCATGTTCATTTTATTATCAACCCTATCCTATGAGTTTTAAATTTTAGTTATTATATATTTGAGTTTTGTAATTTTCATTTGGTTCTTTACTATGTCCTATATTTGGTGAGATCTTAAAGAGTATTTGTAATTGCTTATTGAAACATTTTTATGATAACTACTTTAAAAATCTTGTCAGATAATTTTAACATCTGATGCCTGTGTTTGTGGATTTTCTTTTCATTAGTTTTGATTTTCCTTGATCTTGGTGTGATGAGTGGTTTTTTTGTTTGCAATCTGCAGAGATACTGTTATTGATTATATTTAAGTCATATTTTAGCAAGTAATCACACTGTGTCAGTTTATTGTATAGGTCTTGGTCTACTTTTAGGGTGTAGTTCCAATGACAATTTAGTGCTGAGAGCTTTTGTAGTACTATTATGGTCGTCTTCTTTCACCTGGTACTGCTAGGAATTCTTTTTCGTCCTTATTGGTGACATCCTCAGATGTTAAATCAATGTCTATGGTCTGGTTCTGCTAGGTCAGGGGTGAGATGTCAGCATTTTTGGAACAGAAGGCTTTTCCCTTCCCCTGCCACCCCAGGTGATGCTATTAGTAGGATGGAAGGTGCTCTTCAATCCACCTGTGCTGCTTTTGTGCCTTTGAGTGTGGGGTCAGATGATACTAAGCCTGGGGTGCCTTTTCTTTATTTCTTTAAAGAAAAAATTTTTTAATGTTTATTTTTGAGAGAGAGAGACAGAGTACAAGTGGGAGCTGGATAGAGAGAGAGGGAGACAAAATCTGAAGCAAGCTCCAGGCTCTGAGCTCTCGGCACAGAGCCCGATGTGGGACTCAAAACCCACAAACCATGAGGTCATGACCTGAGCCAAAGTCATATGGTCAACCGACTGGGCCAGGCGTCCTGGGGTGCCTTTTCTTTAGTTGGGTGGTGAATTGGGCAATGCTGAGTTTCTGTGTTAGTCAAATCCTGGGGTCCCTAGCTAGTTGCCTGCCTTTTCCCCATCTTTCAGAGTTCTCCTTTGACACTCAGGTGTATTATTTCCAGGGTTTTTAGTTGTTCTTTGCATGGAGGAACATGGCGAGATGAGTCCATGACATTAAGCCTCAAACTGGATATCCTATTGCTTTTTTTGAAAATAAAGAAATGATAAAAGTACTATACATGAGGATTTGAGAGATATTATTTAATGAATATATGTTTAGCAATATTGGCCATGAGATTTAATTTTTCTACCTTTTAAAACTTGCTTTTTTTTTGTTTTACGCAGTGCAGAAATAATTGTTTTAGCCACAATCAAAAGCAAACTTAATTTTCATGTAGCACCATTTTAGCCATATTATAGGGAGAGTAACATTAAAGCAAATTATTCTGAAACCAGATAAACAGCTGTTCATTTATTTCTGTACCTTATTATAGAACTTGAAGTGAGTTTGATACTTAGCAAAAAACTCCAAAATGGGCTTAATAAAATATATTGGTGATATTATAATTGAAGAATAAAACCTCTTATTAATATATTCATTGAGTGAGATGCCATTTGTTTCTGGGAAGCAAAACAAATTTTGACAACTAGTATAAAAGTAATTTGATGACATGGTAAAAAAATGTCTTTTTAGTATTATTTGTTGATTTTGTGTTGAGTAGATTTTCTATTTGAATAAATATAAAGGTAACTTTTCTGTTGGTTTATTTATGTTTATTTATTTTTAAAGTGCAGAATTCAGTGGTATGTAGTATATTGACAAAGGTGTGGAAAAATTACCACTGTCTGCCTCTAGAACATTCTTATCACCCCATAAATATTGGACTCAGTAGCAGTCACTCCCAATTTCCCTTTCCATTCCCTCCCTGGCAACCACTAATCGATTTTCTCTCACTGTTGTTTGACTACTCTGGAAACTGCATATAAATGAAATCATACATATTTTTTTGTGTGTGTCTGGCTTCTTTCATTTTGCATAATATTTTTAGGACTTATCTATGTTGTTGCATAGATCAATACTTCATTTCTTTTAATTGCCAAATAACATTACATTTTATGCATATACCCCTTTTGGTTTATTCATTGATCAGTTGATAGACATTTGGGTTTCTACTTTTTGGGTATTACAAACCGTGCTGGTATGAATTGATATACAAGTTGTTCTATGGACATACGATTTCATTTCTCATGAGTAGATACCTAATAGTAGAATTGCTGTGTCATATTATAACTTTATGTTTAACTCTTTAAGGAACTGCCAAACATACCAAAGTAGCTGAATCATTTGATATTCCCACCAGTGATGTATGAGGGTCCTAATTTCTCTGTATCCTCGTCAAAATTTGCCATGTCTGTCTTTTTTATTTTAGTTATCCTCTGGTATCTCATTGTGGTTTTGATTTGTATTTCTCTGATGACCAACAATATGTAGCATGATGTCGTGTGCTTCTTGGCCATTTTTATCCTTTTGGGGAAATGTCTGTTGAGATCCTTTGCTCACTTTTTAAAAATAGGCTTTTATTTTTTAGAGCATCTTTACACTAACAGCAAAATTGAGAATGTACAGAGATTTTCTATATTCCCCTGCCCCTACATATGCATAGTTTTCTCCATTATCAAAATTCTGCACCAGAGTGGTACACTTGTTATAATTGATGAGCCCATATATACACATCATTATCATCCAAAGTCCATAGTTTATGTTAGGATTCACTCTTGGTATTTTACATTCTATGGGTTTTGACAAATGTATAATGACATATATTTACCATTATTAAATCATAGAGTAGTTTCACTGTCCTAAAAATCCTGTATGCTCTGCCTATTCATTCCTTCTTCCTCTGATTTCTGGCAATCAGTGATCCTTTCACTGTCACCATAGTTTTTTGCCTTTTCCAGAATGTCATGTAATTGGAATTATAGAGGGATGGCTTTTTCAGTTGGCTTCTTTAACCTGTTAATATGCATTTTAGGTTCCTCCATGTCTTTTCATGGGTTGGTAGGTCATTTACTTTAACACTAAGTAATATTCCATTATCTGGATGTGGCACAATTTATGTGTCCCTTAACCTGCTGAAGGATATCTTGGTTGCACCCAAGTTTTTACAATTATGAATAAAGCTAACATAAACATTTGCATGTATGTTTCTGTGTGGATAAAAGTTTTCAACTCATTTGGCTAAATACCAAGGAACACAATTGCTGGAATGTATGGTAAGAGTATTGTAAAAAACTACTAAACTGACTTCCAAACCAGCTGTGCTATTTTACTTTCCCACCAGTGATGAATGAGAGTTACTGTTGTTCCATATCCTTCTCAAGTCTCATTGTTTTAGATTTTGGCCATTCTAATAGGTATATAGTAGTGTCTCTTTTCATTTGGCAATTCCCTAATGACATATAATGTTGAACATCTTTTTACATGCCTATTTGCCACCTGTAAATCTTTTTTGGTGAGGTGTCCATTAAGGCCTTTTGCCCATATTTTAATGAGATAGATTTCTTTCTTATTTTTGAATTTTTAAAGTTCTTTATGTATTTTGGATAAAAGTCCTTTATATGTCTTTTGCAAATATTTTCTTCCAGGCTGTGGCTTGCCTTCTCATATACTTGACAGTGTCTTTTGCAGAGCAGAAGTTTTTCATTTTAATGAAGTCCAACTTACTCATTTTTTTCTTTCATGGATCATGCCTTTGGTATTGTATGCTAAAAGTCATTGCCACACCCAGAGTCACTTAGATTTACTCTTCTGTTGTAAGAGTTTAATAGTTTTGTGCTTTACATTTAGATCTACAATCAAGTTAATCCTCTGCCATTTTTAAATTGGGTTACCTTTTTTGTTGTTGAGTTGTAAGAATTCATACTGTTAATCACATACATAATTTACAAAATTTTCTTTCAGTCTGTAGGTTGTTTATTTTCTTAAGAATGTCTTTTGAAACATACTTTAAAAATTTTTTGATGATATTTATATATGTTTTTATAGCTTATACTTCTATTTAAGTAACTATTTCCTCACACAGGGTTAAAAAGGTTAGAGCTTTATCTCCCTACAATTTGGTGTGTGATTCATTTAGAGTTAATTTTTGTATTTAATATGAAGTAGGGGTCCAACTTCGTTCTTTTGCTTATGGATATCCAGTTGTCATAGCATGATTTGTTGAAGAGAGTATTCTTTCTCTACTGAATGGTTTGGCAGCATTTGATCATAGATGTATTGATTTATTTCTGAACTCTCAGATCTTTATTTTAAAATATTTATTAAAAATTTTTTTAATGTTTATTTAGTTTTGAGAGAGAGAGAGAGAGAGAGAGCAAGAGTGATCACAAGTTGGGGAAGGGGCTGAGAGAGAAGGAAACACAAAATCTGAAGAAGGCTCCAAGCTCTGAGCTATCAGCACAGAGCTCAATGCAGGGGTCGAACCTATGAACTGTGAGATCATGACCTGAACCAAAGTCCGATGCTTAACTGACTGAGCCACCCAGGTGCCCCTTAAATGTTCATTTTTGAGAGAGAGAAAGAGTGTGAGTGGGCGAGGGGCAGAGAGAGAGAGAAAGAGAGAGAGAGAGATGATTGGAAGTGGATTCTGCACTGACAACAGCGAGCCTGATGTGGGCTCAAACTCACAAACTTTGAGATCATGACCCGAGCTGAAGTCGGTCACAACTAGCTGAGCCACCCAAGCACCCCTGAACTCTCAGTTCTGTTCTATACATCCTTATATTTATTCTTATGCCAGTAACACACTGAGTGTAATAGCTTTCTAGTATGTTTGAAATTAGAAAGTATGAGACCTCCAAGTTTGTTCATCTTTAAAAAAAATTTTTTTAAAATTTATTTTGAGAGAGAGAGTGAGCAGGGAAGCAGCAGAGAGAGGGAAAGAGAATCCAAAGCAGGTGCCACACTGACACTGTTGAACCTGATGCGGGGCTCAAACCCAAGAACAGCAAGCCCATGACCAGCCGAAACCAAGAGTCAGAAGCTTAACTGACTGAGCCATCCCGGTGCTGCAATTTGGTTTATGTTTTTAAAGATTGTTTTGACAATTCAGGGTCTTGCAATTCCATATGAATTTTTGTTTTTTTGTAAATATATATTTTTAAGTTCTATTTATTTTTGAGAGAGACAGAGAGAGAGATAGCATGAGCAAGGGAGGGTCAGAGAGAGAGGGAGACACAGAGTCCGAAGACAGGCTCTAGGCTCTGAGCTGTCTGCACAGAGCCCAATGCAGGGCTCGAACCCATGAACCATAAGATCATGACCTGAGCCAAAGCCAGACATTCAACTGACTGAGCCACCCAGGCACCCCATTCTCATGAATCTTTTAATCATCTTTTACATTTCTGCAATGAAGGCCTTTGGGATTTTGATAGGGATTGCATTGCATCCCTAGAACATTTGGATTATATTGCCATTTTAATAATAGTAGTTCTTCCAGTTCATGACCATGCAGTATCTTTCCATGTATCTACATTTTATTTAATTTCTTTAAAAAGTGTATAATTCTTGTATTTATTTGTTTTTTATTATTTTCTTAATGTTCTTTTTTAAATAGTTTATTTATTTTTGAGACAGAGACATAGCATGAGCGGGAGGGTCAGAGAGAGACGGAGGGAGACACAGAATCTGAAGCAGGCTCCAGGCTCTGAGCTGTCAGCACAGAGCCCAACATGGGCCTTGAACCCACGGACTGTGAGATCGTGACCTGAGCTGAAGTCAGACACTTAACTGACAGAGCCACCCAGGTGCCCCTATAATTCTTGTATTTAAACAAAATTTCCTAAGTATTTTTTTCTTTTTGATACTATTAATATTGTTTATTAAATCTCATTTTTTAATTATTCGTTGCTAGTATATAGAAATACAGTAGAATTTTCTGTATTGATCTTGTATCCAGTAACTTTGATGAATTTGTTATTTCTAAAAACTTTATTGTGTACTCCTTTGTATTTTCTGTGTACATGATCATGTTTCTGCAAATATAGTGAGTAGTAGTTTTTCCTTACTAGTAGAGATGTCTTTTATTTTTTATTATTCGTTTTTGGAACCTACTTGCTGTGGCTAAAACTTCTAGTACAGTGTTTAATAAAGGTGGTGAAAAGGCATCCTTTTTCTTGTTCTTGTTCTTGCAGGGAAAGCCTTAATTCCTTTATTGTTGAGAATACTGTAACTATTTTTTTTATAAATGCCATTTTTCATATTGAGTAAGTTCCTTTATATTCTTAGTTTGTTGAATTTATCATAAAACTGTTGGATTTTGTCAAATGCTTTTTTTGCATCAAAATGATGATTGTGTCTTTTTAAAATTAATGTGGCTTATTAATTTAGATTTATTTAGCCTTTTCAGCTTGAGTTTTCTATAGTATTTCATTCTTTTACTTATAATTTTTTTTAACATTTGTGAGTCAACACTGTCCTGGACCTGTACTCTCTATTTTTGTTCAGTTTTTAAATTTTTTTACATATACTTTAAATTAGACATTATAATTGTTGTTTTATATTGTTTACCTTTACCCATATATTAACCAAGTTCTTTGATACCCATTTTCACTCAATTCTTACAGTTTTTGAGGAAATATTTCCTCTTTGGCATGCTTCATTAATAAATTCTTTTTGAAAGCTTGACAAACTCCTTTATTATTTATCTGAAAATGTCTTTGTTTTGGCTTGTTCTTGGGAGTAATTTCCCCTTTCCCTCAAGGTATACCATTACCATTTAGGTGGATAGTTATTTTCTCTTAGTAGTTATTATATTATCTTAAAGTTATTATATTAATCTTGCAGCTTCATTTGAGGTACTGAAAAGTCATCCATCAATATGTCATTTCTTTGCAAGCAATCTGTCCCTTTATTTGGGTTGTTTTTAACACCTCTTTGTCTTCTTGTACTACAGTTTGAGTATAATACATCTGGATTATATATAGTATAGATTTCTGTTTATTTTCATTTGTTTCTTATATCTGTGGATTCAAGTCCTTGATCTATTGTGGAAAACTGTTAAATATGTATATACATATATATTTGATATTTTTTTCATTCTTTCTAGTCTCTCATCGTTGTGCCAAGTGCTAAGCTAAATAATTTGCTTATGTTGTCTTATTTAAGCCTCACAACTGCCCTTTTTACATATAAGAGTACTGAGACTCTGAGAAAGGCATTAATGAACTTGCTTATGGTTATCTGCTTAGTGAACCTAACAGTCTTGCTTTGAATGATTGTTCTTTTTTTTAAAAAGTTTATTTATTTATTTTGAGAGAGAGAGAGGAAGAGAGAGAGAGAGATAGAGAGAGGGAGAGAGAGAAAACAGGGGAGGTGGGGAGAGAGAGAGAGAGGGAAGGAGGGAGAGAGAGAAAGAATCCTACTAAGCAGGCTGTGTGCTGTTTCATGGAGTCCCATGTGGAGCTCCATTTGTTGATCTGTGAGATCAAGACCGGAGCTGAAATCAAGAGTCAGATGCTCAGCTGACTGAGCCACCCAGGCACCCCTGGATGATTGTACAGTGCCCTCTTCCCTACCACCACCTCTAAAAGCCAAAAATCAAAATAAAGAAATGGAAAGAAACTCAGTGGTTACCTCACCTAATCCTAGTAGGTTATATAGTCTTTAAACACTATAATAGTTTAAGAGAGAAGGCCATTAATATAATTTTGAATACATTGAGATTAAGATACTTTGGAGGCATGTATCTTTGATAGTTAGCATACTCTCAGGTATAACAAACATATCCTTGGTTCATTTTGTGCATTTTCTTTCTTTACCTAGAAGAGAATACTTTTAGTTGACAGTGGTATTAGGGAGTTTAATCTGCTAGAAATGTTCATTGCTACCTTGTTAGTACTGTTTTTAAGCTCTTTTGTTGAATCATAGTAGGAAATACACATTTTTTTGGACAGAAAACTTAAATTTCAAATTTACCCTAATCACAATTAAAGATAAAGGATTTTGGAGATTTTTATTGGCCTCATTTTTCTTACCTTTCTTTTGTCATATTTATTTATAAAATTTTCTTACTCTGAGTTCATGTATTTTTCTGCTATGTATATATCTAGGCACTTTATTACTTCATTATAGTTTAAGTCTTTTCTATATTTTTCAATTACTATCTTCTTTTTTCTTGTGCTCTAGGCAGTAGCACTTTTAACTGGGAGAGGGAACATGGCAGTATGTTAATGAAAATGTATGATTTCTGGGGAACCTAGGTGGCTCAGTCCATTAAGCATGGGACTCTTGATTTCAGCTCAGGTCATGGTTCGTGATCTCATGGTTCATGAGATTGAGCCCTATGTTGGGCTCTGTGCTGACAGCATGAAGCCTGCATGAGATTCTTTTTCTCCCTCTCTTTATGTCCCTCCCTACCCAAAATAAATAAATAATACAATTTTAAAAATAAAGGAATTGCATGATTTCTTATTAGAGAAAAAGGAGAAAACACTAACTGAAAGTAACTGGTTTTTCTACAGTAGGACTGCAAAGAGTGGGTGTTTTGTGACAGTTAGGTACTATTAAGAATTGTTAAAATATAGAAACTTTTTATCCTCTCATATAATACTTTTGTAATACATTCATCATTTTTCAGCTAACTTTCATTAAACCATACCTTTCAACTACATCATAAAAACCAAAAAACTAAGAGTTTTTCTGGCACTATTTTAAATGTAATGTTTTAATTTTAATAGGCAGAATTGTAATTACTTTCTTAGAGTTGGGCTGTTATGATTGAATTGATTTTTAATAGATAGTATATACATAATATAAGTCTACTGGAGTATAAGCTAGTTGGGGCAAACATTGCGGCTTTTTTTTTTCTTTCAAATAGTTTATTGTCAAATTAGTTTCCACATAACACTCAGTGCTCATCCCCACAAGTGCCCTCCTCCATGCCCATCCCTCCTCCCCCCCACATCCATCAGTCCTCAGTTTTTGTCAGCATTCAAGAGTCTCTCATGGTTTGCCTCTCTCCCTTTCCCCCACCATTTCCCCCCTTCTTCTCCCCCTTGTTCCTCAGTTAAGTTCCTCCTAACCCTCCTATACGTGCAAACATATGATATTTGTCCTTCTCTGACTGACTTATTTCGCTCAGCATAACACCCTCAAGGTCCATCCATGTTGCTACACATGGCCAGATTTCATTGTTTCTCATTGCCATGTAGTATTCCATGGTATAGATAAACCACATCTTCTTGATCCATTCATCTGTTGATGGACACTTAGGCTCTTTCCATGTTTTAGCTATTGTGGAGAGTGCTGCTATGAACATTGGGGTACATGTGCTCCTATGCCTCAGCATTTCTGTATCCCTTGGGTAAATTCCTAGCAGTGCTATTGCTGGGTCATAGGGGAGTTCTATTGTTAGTTTCCTGAGGAACCTCCACACTGTTTTCCAGAGGGGCTGTACCAGTTTACATTCCCACCAACAGTGTAGGAGGGTGCCCGTTTCTCCACATCCTCGCCAGCATCTAGAGTTCTCTGATTTGCTCATTTTAGCCACTCTGACTGGCGTGAGGTGGTATCTCAGTGTGGTTTTGATTTGTATTTCCCTGATGAGGAGGGATGCTGAGCATCGTTTCATGTGTCTGTTGGCCATCTGGATGTCCTCTTTGGAGAAGTGTCTGTTCATGTCTTCTGCCCATTTCTTCACTGGGTTGTTTGTTTTTCGGGCGTGTAGTTTGGTGAGTTCCTTATAGATTCTGGATATTAACCCTTTATCTGATATGTCATTTGCAACTATCTTTTCCCATTCCGTTGGTTGCCTATTAATTTTCTGGGTTGTTTCCTTGGCTGTGCAGAAGCTTTTAATCTTGATGAGGTCCCAACAGTTTATTTTTGCTCTTGATTCCCTTGCTTTTGGGGATGTGTCAAGTAAGAAGTTGCTGCGGTGGAGGTCAAGGAGGTTGTTTCCTGCTTTCTCCTCTAGGGTGTTGATAGTTTCCTGTCTCACGTTCAGGTCCTTTATCCATTTTGAGTTGATTTTTGTGCATGGTGTGAGAAAATGATCTAGTTTCATTCTTCTGCATGTTGCTGTCCAGTTCTCCCAACACCATCTGTTAAAAAGGCTGTCTTTTTTCCATTGGATATTCTTTCCTGCTTTGTCAAAGATCAGTTGGCTGTATACTTTTGGGTCCACTTCTGAGTTCTCAATTCTGTTCCATTGGTCTATGTGTCTGTTTTTGTGCCAATACCATACTGTCTTGAGGATGACAGCTTTGTAGTAGAGGCTGAAGTCTGGGATGGTGATACCTCCCGTTTTGGTTTTATTTTTCAGTATTACTTTGGCTATTCGGGGTCTTTTGTGGTTCCATACAAATTTTTGGATAGTTTGTTCTAGTTTTGAGAAGTATGCTGGTGCAATTTTGATTGGAATTGCATGGAATGTGTAGAGTGCTTTGGGTAGTAATGACATCTTAACTATATTTATTCTTCTATCCATGAGCATGGAATGTTTTTCCATTTCTTTGCAAAGGAACTTAGAGATTATTTAGTCCAATTCCATGTTAATGCCTATAATAATTAGTAAATACTGATTTTGGACAAAATGATTTGATTTTGGTAAAAGGTAAAATTCAAGGTAGAAAAAGAAATTACTACCAAAATAAAGAAAATAGAACATTTTAATGTAACTTACAAGCTTCTTGGACTCACATATTTTAGGGGAGGAGAGGAAGAAGAAAAAATTTAAGCATTACAGTGATTTCAGTCAAAAGCCAATGAAATTGAGCATTTTGAGATAGGAGTTATAGATTCCTTAACATTTGTTGTTAGTCAAGTGTTTTTGTCCCCCAGGAAATTGTTTTTTGATCTAGTGTTCAATATTTATTCTCTCTGTTACACATAGTAGTCTTATGAAGCTGAAATGGGGATTTTTTACCATGTATTTCATTAAAGAAAATGGAAGAAAATTTCTTCTTAAGCGTGGGATCACATTGTCAGTGCCCTATGTAGGCTATGAAATCCTAGTGGTAGGAAATATATATGTGGGTAATGTTAGAAGAATAACATTTCTGATAGCTAAATAATCTAAACTTTTTTTTTGTTGTTTGAGAAGGAGAGAGAGAATCGTAAGCAGTCTTCATGCCCAGTGTGGAGCTGACACAGGGCTCCATCCCACAAACCATGAGATCATGACCTGAGCTGAAATCAAGAGTCAGATGATTCACCTACTGAATCACCCAGGGGCCCCAATAATCTAACCTTTAAATAATAAAATAATCAAATCTGAGACATACAAAAACACAATCAAATGAAAAATTTCTCCATCCCTTCCATTTATAATCATAACATTTTTATTTTATTATATTCCTTCCAGTTTTGTTTTCTCTCTGTTTATATGTGCACATAGGTAAATATTTTACAAACTTTGGATCATACTGTAAGAAGTCTTTTGTTCTTTGCCTTTTTCAACTTTAGAAACATTTTCACATGCCATTTAAATGGTTATACAATTTTCTGTTGAATGACTATATCATAATATGACTAATCTCCAACAGTTGGTCATTAGTTATATCTGATTATATCATGAGTAGTGTTATGCTGAGCATCATTATGTGTAAATTTTCTACAGGATTACTATTTTTTAGGATAAAGAGAATGGGATTTTAAATCATATATTGACTGTGCTTTGCAGCTATACTTTTATTTTATCTTAAATATTGCCAAATTATATCTTATTTCTTTAAATAAATATTTATATTGGGAATATATAGTCAATAAATATTTGATAAATTAGGTCACTTTTATCTAAAGTAACGTACTGTTTATTTTCATTACTATTCTATTTCTACATAAGTTGATTGTAGATATAATGAAGGAATCTTGTATTTCCTCAAATCTGTAAGATTTAAATGTAAAGAAGGAAGCTTGTATTTCTTCATAACTAAAAATTACACATCGTATCATTAATATTAATATTTCCTGAGGAGAATATTCCAGTCCTAATGTACAGTTGCCCACTATGATAAAATACGACTCTGTGGTACCTTTTAAATATGTTATTTGTCATGGCCCTTAGAGTGTAAACAATTGGATTTATAATATTAGCCTATGTTCAGACTGAGCACCTTAATTGGATTATCTCATTTAATTTTTACAGTGTTATACGAACTATAAGTAGTGTTTTATTTTATAAATGAGGAATTCTGATTGTTAGAAATTTTGCCAGAGTTCATACAAAGAATAAGGGGTAGAACCTCTATTAGAGTAAAGGAACTCTGGCTCTAATATCTGCATTTGTAAACATGTACAATGGGTATGTATGTTGCTTAATACTACTCTCTTCTTTACTCTTAAAGTTTCTTTTCTTTTTTTTAAAAAAAATCTTTTTTTATAGTTTATTTATTTTTGAGACAGAGACAGCATGAGTGGGGGAGGGGCGGAGAGAGAGAGAGGGAGACACAGAATCTCAAACAGGCTCCAGGCTCTGAGCTGTTAGCACAGAGCCCAACGTGGGGCTCGAACCTACGAACTGTGAGATCATGACCTGAGCTGAAGTCAGACATTTAACCAACTAAGCCACCCAGGCGCTCCTCATAAAGTTTATTTTCTGATGTTTATCTCCTTTCGTGGATTACCTCCATTTGCAAAAGGTGAAAAGTTTACTGTGTATAATACATAAGCATATATTTGTGTGTGTATAATACATAAGCATATATTTGTGTGTATGTATTCATATGTGAATATATACCCACGAGGACAACTTAATATTAAATTTTGATATTAAAATAGTAAAGTAGTTACTTTGTAGGTATTAAGTTATAGAATGATATTTATTGAATGAAATCTTGTTTCTGGCTATAACTGAAGTATAATTAAAATACAAATTTAGGGGCATCTGGGTGGCTCAGTGGGTTAGGCATCTAACTTTGGTTTCAACTCACGTCATGATCTCACAGTTTATGAGTTTGAGCCTCACATTGGGCTCCACATTGACGGTGAGCCTGCTTGGGATTCTCTCCCCCCCCCCCCATCCTTGTAATTCTCTCTCTCTCTCTCTCTCTCTCTCTCTCTCTCTCTCAAAATAAACAAACTTTTTGACAATACATATTTAGATGTCTCTCTAAAACTATTTTAGTAAAACAGATTTTGCTATTTTTTTATAAGATTAGTATGCAACTGTATTTATACTAGAAGTTTTTATGTGTAATCTAAAATTTTTCTTTAGTTTTAAGATAGTATTTTTATTGTTAAGATGGACAATAATTTGTCCTTTAAGCCTTTCAAAGAATAAAGCTTTAATAATTGTGAGTAGAATATTTTGAGTAGAAATATTCCAGATAAGAAACTAATATAGTTCAGCGATATATGTAGGGTAGTTCTTACTAGTAATTTAGTAATGTGTTTCTTTTTCTGTCTTCTTTAGAAGTTACTTGAAGGTCACTGGTGACTTCTGTTGAGTAAGGTTTATTCCTTTGAATATAAAACATTTTCAGGACCACAGCCATTGGTTTTGGTGTTGGTGGTAGGGCTGTAATAGACATTTGCTGGATAAGATGCTCTTGACACCAATATAAACTTATTTTGTTTTAATAGCATTTCTATAAGGGCAACAGGTATAGAAAATATACTCATTGCTATTTGGAGTACTTTGTGAAAAATCTGGAATCTTTGCTTATGCTTTTATGTAGTTCCATAACAAGGTTATTTTTAAAACAGCATATAAAACTGAAATTCCAACATTAATTGGATTTTCACTTTTAGTTGTAATTTAACACCTTCAGTTGTAAATCTTGAGGAAATTGGCATTAGAACTCAACACATTCTGTTTTCAGTAGGTTAGTGTTCTCAGTATTGTATTGTGCTAAGGAAAAGTATCTTAGTGTTTAAATCTCTTCAGAGCTACATAACTTGATCATTGCTCTCTTGAAAATCTTAGACATCAATTACCAATTCAAACGTCTGTGCCCTTGGCTCTGTAATCTCTCTGGCATTGTTGTGTTAGAGCATTATTATCTTTTAAAGGGACTTTGTAATGCTTTTTTTTTTTTTTTAATGTTTTTATATTTATTTCTAGGAGAGAGAGAGAGAGACAGCGTGAGCAGGGGAGGGTCAGAGAGAGAGAGGGAGTCACAGACTCTGAAACAGGCTCCAGGCTCTGAGCTGGCAGTCAGCACAGAGCCCGACGCTGGGCTCGAACCCATGAACTGCGAGATCATGACCTGAGCGAAAGTCGGACGCTTAACTGACTAAGCCACCCCGGCGCCCCTGTAATGCTTTTAAACTATCCTTCACATTACTACTAGATTAAAATTTCTACAGGTTAGCTCTGATCCTGTCATTGCCAAATTTGAATGTGCAGAATTTTTCCTGTTGCCCAGTGTGTTTTCTTTGCCCTAACATTTCAGGCAGTTTTTTGGTGATTTCATTTTCCATCTCCTTTACAGATTTATCTCCCATTCTTTTTTTTTTATTCCCATTATTCATTTCTTGACCTTATACTTAAGCCAAAATGTTCCTTAAATAGCAGAACATAAATAGTACTTTTATGATTTTGTTTACACTGTTTTCTTTTTCTGAAGTGGCTTCTCCTTGTCTCATGTTCAAAATCTATCAAAAGTTCTCAGTTCTAATGACTGTTCTATCAAGGCCTTCAAACCACGTTTCACTTTTTTATAAAGCTCATTTTCTCTCTTATAGTTCCTCTACATATTTCCTACTCCTTCTATTATTTTTTTAACTTTTCATTTTGGAAAATTTAAGGAATACAAAGTAAACAGTATGATGTACCCTCGTGTGCCCATCACCCAGATACAGCAGTTATAATTATGACATTCTTGTTTCATTTATATCTCCCTCTATAGTCCAAGTTCTGCTCAGTTATTGTTAATTCTTTGAGGTAAAATTTACATACATTAAAATTCATAAGTGTTAGCTGTCTAGTGTTGACAATTAAGCGCACACATTAACTTTTCTTTACTTCCATAATACATAATATTTCTGTCTCTAGAAAGTTTTTCATGCCCTTTCCAGTCAGTCTTCCTACTCTGAGGCAAGTAATGTTTAATTTTTTTCACCATATATTTGTATCTTTCTTATTCTTCCAGTGTAAACAGAATTATGTATGCTTTTTGTGTAAAGCTTCATTTGTTCAGCATAATGTTTTTGATATTTATCCTTGTTATTGCTTGTTATTCCCATTTTATTTCTAAGTACTGTTGCCTTGTATGATTATTCTACAATTTATCTGTTTAGTTAATGGACATTTGTGGTTATTTTCAGTTTTTGGCTACTGTCAGTACAGCTGCTGTGGATATTTGCAAAAGTCTTTTTGTGGATACAGTTGTTTCTTATTATATGCATTAATTATGTTCTATATAAAGTCACTGTGAACGTTGAATTAGCTAATACAGAACCATTTCATATAGAGGAAATATAAGATTAGGTTCCTTTGATCCTCTGGTCACCATATTTTTGTCAAATGATCAAAAAGTAACCTTATTTCATGTGTGTTTCTGTTTAAAGATACCTTATTTAAAATATATATTGTTGATTCATTAAAACTAAATTCATGTCCAACAGCATTACAACTCATGTGTAAATGAAGCTTATCTAAAGTGTATTTTTCCTAAAGGCACATGATAGCCTTCTTGCGCTTTGGATACAGTAGACTTGGATTGCGAGTAACTTTTTCTGTGAGTGTTTTGCAAGATGAGCAAACATCTCTAATAAGCTTTAATTTGTTAACAAATTATGTCTTGGAATATGAGTAGTACATGGTGCTAAATGTCACATGATCCCAGTTGAGCCAATGGTTTCTCTCTCTCTCTCTTTCTCTCACTTTCTTGCTATGAAATTGTGGGTGATCATCGCCATGCTTGGATGCTTGGTCTCAGGCTGTGGTGTTTGGCAGCAATTAGTGATTTTTCAGAATGTTGGAAGGTGCCCACAATTGGCACTCTTGTAGTTTTTGCATTTCAAAGTACCTATGGACAGTTCTTTGCTTTTCCATAAAGGGGTAGGCTTAGGAATGCTTTGCTTCATTCTAGGTCAGGCTGCCTGCAGATATAGACCCTTTCCTCTGCTGCCTTATTGCCAGTTACGTTAAATACAGTGTATGACAAGACAGTTCATTAATACTGTACTGTAGTCAACATCCATGTGAGAATATACAGTGGCCCCCATGCAGAAAAAAATTGAAAAGAAAGGCAGTAAGAAGAAGGAGATTATTAATTACAGTGGAAGTTGAGAAGGAAATCGAGAAATATGAACAAGGTATGTGAGTGACTGTAATTGGAAGATTTTATAAGAAGTCTACATTGACCATTTGCACAGAATTAAAGAAGAAAGAAGAGGGCTAGATGTAGCAGAAGGAGTCATGAGAATATTGAAGCCATGGCTGTGTGTTCTGGAGGATGCAGAACAGTTGCTTCTGGTTTGGATAACTGAGAAGCAAGTAGCAGGTGATACTGTAACCAAGAACTTTATTTGCAAGAAGGCAAAGGCTTCGTCCACCAACCTTTTAAGTAAACTTCCAGGTATGTCAACAGAAAACAAAGAAAGTTTCAAGGCAAACAAGGGATGGTTTGATAACTTTAAGAGAAGTGCCATCCATAGTGTTGTGAGGCATAGAGAAGCTGCGAGTTCAGATGCTAAGGCAGCTGAGGCATTCGCTCCCGAGTTCCAGAAACTCGTGGTTTCTGAGTGTTAACCTGCTGGCGCAAGTTTTTAACTGTCATGAGACAGGGCTTTTTTGAAAAGAGAAGCCAAAGACCTATATTACAGAAGAGGAGAATGAAATGCTGGGTCACAAGCCCATGAAAGACCATCTCACCCTCTTGTTTTGTGCTAGTGCAAGCGGGGATTTCAGAGTCAAGCCTCGGCTCATGTATCATTCTGAGAATCCACAAGCCTACAAGAAATGCAAGGAGTCAGTTAAACATTATGTGGAGGTCCAACTGCAAGACTTGGGTCACTTGTACCTTGTTTGTTGAGTGGATCAATGAGGGCTTTGGTCATACAGTGAAGAAATACCTTTTGGAAAAGAATCTGCCACTCAGAGCCTTGCTGGTTATGGATAATGCTCCTGCTCATCCTCCAGACTTTGAGGACGACTTACTGGAGAAATTTGAGGTCATTAGGTCAAGTTCCTTCCTCCCAACACCATTCCAGCTCCAGCCAATGGATCAGCAGGTCATTTCGAAGTTTAAAAAACTTTACACCAAAGCACTCTTTGAGCGATGCTTTGAGGTGAGTGAAGGAACAAACCTTATCCTCCAAGAGTTTTGGAAAAATCATTTCCACATCGTGAACTGCTTCAAGGTTATTGATAAAACCTAGGATGGGGTCACCAAAGAACCCTTGATTCTGTTTGGAGAAAACTGTGGCCTGATTGCATTCTTGGACGTGATTTAGAGGGGTTTACTCATGAACAGACACCACCAGTTGTCAGTGAAATTGTGTCCGTGGGGAAGACCATGGGACTGGAGGTGAATGAGGATGACATTCAAGAACTGGTAGAGGAACATGGCCAGGAGCTGACAACCGACAAACTGAGGGTCTGCATTGCAAGCAACAGCAAGAGGTTATGGGGGAGGAAAAATGGTGAGGTGGAGTAATCCCTTACTTCACGTGAGATTAGGGAGATGTGTAAAATGTGGGAAACTGCAAAATTTTGTTAAAAAGGGGGCACCTGGGTGGCTCAGTCAGTTAAACGTTCAGCTTTGGCTCAGGTCATGATCTCGTGGTTCATGGGTTCGAGCCCCGCGTTGGGCTCTTTGCTGATAGCTAGCTCAGAGCTTTGAATCTGTTTCAGATTCTGTGTCTCCCTCTCTCTCTGACCCTCCCCTGCTCATGCTCGCTTGCTCTCTCTCTCAGAAATAAATAAAACATTAAAAAAAATTAAAAAACAAAACACCACCGAATAAGGCTGTAGTAGTGCAAGCAATTAACCTTGTTAAGGACAGTGCAAGGTCACATTTCAACAAAATCTTCAAAAGGAGGCAAAAGCAAGTGTCATTGGATAGGTTCCTTGTTAAAGTTGCATGAAAGAAGATTCCATTGAGCCAACAGATAGCAGTAATTCCTTTAGTGATAGTGACAAATGCCCTACAGGATAACCTTCTTCTCTCTTGTCTCTCCCATACCAGCTGTGAAGGTTTTCAAGGGTAAATGCAGGTAAATTGTTTATTTTTCTTTATATTTTGTATTTTCTTTATTAATTTATATTACATTACAGTATTGTAATCATTTTTATATGAATATTTTTGATTTGTGGAATGAATCATCTGAGTTTCCGATATTTCTTATGGGGAAATTCTCTTCGATATACAAGTGCTTTGGATTAGGAACAAATTATGCTTGCAAACCAAGGTTGTACTTCACTTGATAGCAGTTCAGTACTGTGATAGGGGCCATTCTAAACAGAAATATCCCCTACACAAAGCAAAATAACACAAAAAACATGGCACTAAAGAAACTACGACAAGGATACTCATTTACAATATGAGAGTTGAAACAGGGTGGTGTGTTATCTTATTCAACTTCAGATGAGAATGTTGGGCAACTCAAAATTTTCTTTATTCTGTGCGTGTCCACAAATTAATGTGAAATATTGTCAATATTAATTATTGGGTTACAAATGAATTTTAGTAAGTAGTCAAATTCACAAACATCTCTTTGAATATTGAAGATTGTATATTTTCATTGGTCATGGATAACTATAAGCAGACCTATTGTGTCAGATAGTATCTTTAACTTTATATGATACTGCCAAACCTATTCCCAAAGTAGTTGCATGATGTTTAATTCCCAAGAGCAATGCATAAAAGTTCTAATTGCTTCATATGCTCACAAGTATCTGGTAATATCATAACTTACCATTGTGCTGCTTATTTAATATTTCCTGGCTGTAATTATTTGTTCATGGCTTTCCTCCATCTCCTACTGAAAGCTTTTTTTTTTTTTTTTAAATGTTTATTTAGTTTTGAGAGACGGAGCATAAGTTGGGGAGAGGCAGAGAGGGAAAGGGACAGAGGATCCAAAGCAGGCTCTGTGCTGACAGCAGCTAGCCCAGTGCAAGCTCCAACTCAAGAATCTTGAGATCATAACATGAGCTGAAGTCAGATGCTCAACTGACTGAGCCACCCAGGCATCCCAAATCTTTTTGATGACAGCGTATGATTCACCTGTGTTTTTACCAGTCTGATATTTTTGATAGGTACTGTATAGCATTGTTGTTAAGTGCCCACGTTTAAAGCTCAGCTCTTCCACTTAAAAGTTTTTGAGACCTTGACAGTAAAAGTAACAAAGTAGTAAATGACTTTTTCATAATTAATTGGGTTTCCCAACAGACAATTAAATTTGAAATCAGGCTTCGTTGGGGTCAAGTAACTTGTCCCTGATCAAACAAGTAGGAAGCAGTAGAACAAGATTTCAACCTAGGCTTAACTAGTGCTGGACCCTATATGCTCTTAACTATATATAACATAGTACTGCCACCTGAATCCCACTTTAAAACCTACTGTATATCATCAAATTTATTTACTATTATTAATTAAGATGTAAATGAATGAAGATACATCTTTAAGTATTGAGCTTTGTGATTCATGAATTTGATGTTTCTTTCCATTTACTTATTTTAATTTATCTGAATAAAAGTGCATAATTTTCAGTGTGGAGATTTTGCATATCTTTCATTAGACATAATGAAATGAATGGTTATGAATGCTTATGTGATATCTTTAGATACTTTTGTAAGTGGTACCATTTTAAAAATCTTCATTTCTAATTGATTGTTCCTATTAATATTTTACATTAACCTCATACCCTTCAATTTTGCTAATTTCACTTGTTAATTCACATAGTTTGTGTATTCTTTGCATTTTTTCTTTATTGTACTGCCTAGTACCATCTGTTCATTTTTGTATAGAAATAATTGTGGATATTTTTGTCTCATTCTTAATTTGAAAGGGGAAGTTTTTAACATTTCACCATTAACTGTAATGTTTGCTTTAGGGTTTTTGTAGGTATCCTTTGTGGATACCAGATAAGGAAGCTTCCTTCTATTAATATTTGACTCAGAGTAGTTAACATGAATGGATGTTAAATTTAATAAATTTGTTTTTACAAATATGAGGTGATATGTTTTTCTCCTTTAAAAGAGAAAATATTAAAGAAATGGTGTGCATTGGCTTTTAAAATACTTAACCAACTTTATATTCCAATAAACTTGACTGAGATGTATTTTATAATCACTGGATTTAATGTGCTAATATTGTGTTTAGGATTTTTGTGTATGATTATGAGAGAGGTTGTCTTATAATTTTTCTTGTTCAGTATTGTTATCAGGGTTATACTGAAAGGGCTTACTTTTTTTTTTTCTGGAAAAGTTTATATAAGACTGGTTTTTTTTTCTTTATTTTCTTTATTACTCTTAACTTTTTTTTCTTGTGTTGGTGTGGTGGCTAGGATCTCCCACACAGTATTGAACAGAAGTGGTCAGAGTGAATATCCTTTCTTTGGTGCCAGTTATTAGCAGGAACACCTTCAGTGCTTCATTATCATAAGCATTTTAAGCATTTGGTTTTATTTATTGATTTTTACTTGATGCCCTGTACTAGATTTAGGAAGTTTACTTGTATCCTTATTTTAAAGAGAGTTAAAGATTTTTTTAAATGTTTATTTATTTATTTTGAGAGAGAGAGCACAGGCAAGGGTGGGGGAGAGAGAGGGGGAGAGAAAATCCTAAGAAGGCACCACCCTGTCAGTGCAGAGTCCGATGTGGGGTTCAAACTCACAAAACATGAGATCACGACCTGATCCGAGATTGAGTTAGACACAACCAACTGAGCCATCCAGCCACCCCTGCTTTTTTTATATCATAAATTTGGATTGAATTTTTTCAAATGCTTTTTTAGTATCCTTTGGGAAGATTCTGTTGTTTTATGCGTTGGTCTGTGTAGACGTTGTAAAATGTTAATCCAGTTTTGCATTTGTGGGATAAACCCAACTTGGTCATGATGTATTAGCCTTTTTATATGTTGCTATATTATATTTTCTACTTTTTAAAAAGGATTTTTGCATCTATACTAACAACAGGTACTGGTCTAGGTTTGTAATTTTGTTTCCTTGTGATATCCTTGATCATTTTAGTCAAGATTATGTTGGCCTCATAAAACAAATTAGGAAGTTAAATGTCTGATAGAATTTTTCAGTGAAAAGTCAGAATCTGGGATTGGAGTGTGTGTGTGTACATATAAATGTTTTTTAAGACAGGGTTAGGAGGTGTAGGTTTCATAATTAGGGAAAATACCATTCCAATTTTATGTTTTTTCTGTGAATTTTGGTAAGTTGTAGTTTCTCAAGGAATTATCCATTTTATCTGAATTTTGAAATATATTAGCAAGCCATAGGTCATAATATCCCCTTTTAATGTCTGTTTAATCTTTTATGATGTATATCATAGATCTTTTAATCTTGATATGGTCATGTGAGTGTGTGTGTGTGTGTGTGTGTGTTTCTGTCTTGCTATAAGCTTATCAATCTTATTAAGGTTTTCAAAGACTCAGTTATTGATGTGATTTTTCTCTATTGTTTGTTTTTTATTTCAATGATTTCTCTTCTTTATCATTTTCTTTTACTCAATTTATTTTGGAATTAGCTCTCCCTGCCTTCCTTCTCTCACCCCGGCTTGGCCCCAGATTCTTCAGGTAGGAACTTAGATCTTTGATTTTCAACTTTCTTCTTTTATAATATGGGTTTTTAAAACTGTAATTTTCCCTACAAAATGCTTTATCTGCCTCTTGAAATTTTCGATGTGTTGGGTTTTGTTATTTGTTTGAACTTTTTTTGTTTTCTCTTGTGATTTCTTGTATGGCATATGGTTATTGAGAAATACATTCCTAAATTTCCCATTACTTGGGAAATTTTCTAGTTATTTTTATTGAGTTTTTAATGTAATGCTCTTGAGGTCAGAACACATACTTTGTATAATTGCAGTCTTTTAGAATGTATTGAGTCTTATTCTATAGTTCAGCACGAGATCTGTTTGGCAAATGTTCGTGTACCTTTAAGTATCTGTTTTTCTTGTGCCTCATGTTCTACAATTTTTTTTTCTTTTTTAGTTTCAGGTGTATAATACAATGATTCAACAACTCTATACATAACTCAGTGCTCATCAAGATAGATGTACCCTTAATTTCCTTTATGTATCTTAATTTCCTTTATCTGTATTATCACCCATTCTTCTACCCACCTACCATCTGGCAACCACCAGTTTGTTCTCTGTATTTGAGTCTGGTGTTTTATTTTGTTCTTGTCTCTGCTTTTCTTTGTTCATTTGTTTCTAAAATTTCACATGAGTGAAATCATCAATATGTGTCTTTTTAAACTGACCGACTCACTTCAGTAAGCATTATACCCTCTAGGTCCTTCCATGTTGTTACATACAGTAAGATCTCATTCGTTTTAATGGCCAACTAATACTTGTGTGTGTGTGTGTGTGTGTGTGTGTGTGTGTGTGTATCTATCTGTCTTTCTTAATTCAACCATATTTTCTTTCTCTGTGTCCAGTGACAGATGGTTTGCTTATATTGTCTATTGTAAATAATGTTGCAGTAAACATAAAGGTGCATATATCTTTGAAAATTAGTGTATTAATTTTCTTTGGATAAATACCCAGTAGTGGAATACTGATCCATATGGTAATTATGTTTTTAATTTTTTGAAGAAACTCCATATTGTTTTTTACAGAGATTGTACCAATTTGTGTTCCTACCAACAAGGTATAAGGGTTTCTTTTCCTCCACATCCTTTCCAACACTTGTTATTTCTTGTGTTTTTCATTTTACCCATTCTGACAGGTATAAAGTAGTATCTCATTGTGGTTTTGATAAGCATTTCCTTAATGATTAGTGATGTTGAGCATATTGTGTTCTGTTGGCCATCTGTATGTCGTCTTTGGAAAAATGTCTATTCAGGTCTTCTGCTCATTTTTAATAGGACTATTTGTGCTTTTTTTCATGTTGAATTGTATAAGTTCTTTATATATTTTGGGTATTAACTCCTTATCAGATATATCATTTGCAAATATCTACTACCATTCAGTAGGTTGCCTTCTTGTTTTATTGATGGTTTTCTTTGATTTGCAAAAGCGTTTTATTTTTGTCTAGTCCCAAAAGTTTATTTTTGCTTGTTTCCCTTGCCTAAGGAGACATATCCATAAATATGTCACTAAGACTAATGTCCAAGAGATTATTGCCTATGTTTGTTTTTAGCAATTTGCTGGTCTCAGGTCTCACATTTAGGTCTATAATACATTTTGAATTTATTTTTGTGTATGGTGTAAGAAAGTGGTCTGATTTCATTCTTTGGCATATCACTGTCCCGTTTTCCCAGCACCATTTATTAAAGAGACTATCTTTTCCCTATTATATATTCTTGCCTTCTTTGTTGTTAATTAATTGATCATGTAAGTGTGGGTTTATTTCTGAACTCTCTATTCTGTTGCATTGATTTATGTCTGTTTTTGTGTTAGCACCATACTGTTTTTTGATTACTATAGCTTTGTCATATATCTTAAAATCTGGGATTGTGATCTCTAGCTTTGTTCTTCTTTCTCAAGATTGTTTGGCTATTGTTAATGTTTTGTGTCAAAGAAGTTGATAATGTTCAAATCTTCTATATTTACTGATTAATTTTGTACTTGTTCTACTACTGAGAAGAGGGCATTAAAGTATCTAATGTATCTAATGATTATAGATTAATAAATTCAGCTCTGTCAATTTTTTATCCACCTATTTTGGAGATTTGTTGCAATATGTTATGTATATTACACAAATTGATCTTTTTAACCGTTAAGAAAATCCATTAATCTTTCTTTGTTTTTAAGCATTCTTTGATACTGATATAACCATACTAGTTTTTTTATTTAAGTAAAATACATCTAACATGAAAGTTACCGTCTTAACCTTTTTATTTTTTTTAATGTTTTATTTATTTCTAGGAGAGAGAGAGAGAGAGAGAGACAGCATGAGCAGGGGAGGGTCAGAGAGAGAGGGAGTCACAGACTCTGAAACAGGCTCCAGGCTCTGAGCTGGCAGTCAGCACAGAGCCCGACGCGGGGCTCAAACCCACGAACCGTGAGATCATGACCTAAGCGAAAGTAGGACACTAACCAACTAAGCCACCCAGGCGCCCCGTCTTAACCTTTTTTTAAGCATGCAGTTCAATGATTATAAATACATTCACAGAGTTGTGCCACCATCACCACTATAACTATTTTTATATTGTAAAATGGAAACTCTATACCTATGTAACCAGAATTCTCCATTGTCCCCTTTAGTCTCTCCATATTTTTTCAAGTTTTTACTTGCCACCTGTTTGTTTCTATCTTTTAAAAATTATATTTTTAAATAATTAGCATACAGTTGAATCTTGCTGTTTTTCCCTTGGCTTGATACTTTCTTCTAATTTTGGTGTTGAGTCTATTTATTTTTTATATCTTTAAAGTTTTATTTATTTATTTTGAGAGTGGGAATGCAAGAGCAAGTGTGAATGGGGAAGGGGCAGAGAGAGAGAGGGAGGGAGGGAGGGAATCACAAGCAGTCTCCACAGTCCGACATGGGGCTCAATCCCATGAACTGTGAGATGATGACGTGAGCCAACATCAAGCGTTACCCACTTAACTGACTGAGCCACCCAGGCACCCTTCCATTTATTTTTGAAAACAGCTTTATTGAGGCATAATTGACATACAATGAACTGTATGTTTAAAATACATGGTTTTAGGGGTGCCTGGGTGGCTCAGTTGGTTGAGCATCTAACTTTGGCTCTGGTCATCATCTCATGGTTTATGTGTTAGAGCGCCATGTAGGGTTCTGTGCTGACAGCTCAGAGCATGGAGTCTACTTCAGTTTCTGTGTCTCCTCCTCTCTCTGCTCCTCCCCTGCTTGCACTTTGTCTCTTTCTCAAAAATAAATAATAAAAATATTTTAAAAATTTAAATACATGATTTTGTACATTTTGATACATATATTTATTGTGAATCTGTCACCTTAATTCAGGAGGGTAAACTTATACATTATACTCTAATAGTTTATAAATAAAGTTGCCATGTGCTCCTTTGTAATCTTCTTCACTTCTACCTGCATTCATCTCTGAGCTGTTTTCTATCGCAATGATTAGTTTACTTTTCCTAGAATTTTGTATAAATGGAATCATATAGTATTATGTCAATTTTCTTACTCCTTTCACTCAGTACAGTTATTTTGAAGTGATCATATCAATATCCCTTTTTATTGCCTACTTATATTCCTTTGTATGGGTATACTAGAATGTTTACCCATTTACCTCTTCATAGACACTAGGTTGTTTCTAACTTTAGGCTATTACACATAAAGCTACTATAAATACACATGTGTTAGTATGGACATATTTTTTTTTATTCTTTTGGGTAAATTTATAGGGGTGGAATGGCTGGATCATTTGGTAAATATATGTTTTACTTTTTTTAATTTGGGGGAGAGAGAGAGAGAGAGAGAGAAAGCATGTGTGTGAGCAGGGGAGAAAGGTAGAGGAGAAAGAGAATCTTAAGCAAGCACCACATTCAGTGTGGAGCCCAACATGGGGCTCTATCCCACGACCCTGGGATCATGACCTGAGCCCAAATCAGGAGTCAGACACTCAGTCAACTCAGTTCTCTGGTATATGTATAACTTTTAGAAAACTACCAAGTTATTTGCCAATATAGTTGTTCCCAGTAGCAGTGTGTTAATCTCACTACCAGTTCCTTCACATTCTCACCTACATATGATCAGTCTTTTAAAATTTACCTATTTAATAGGTATTTAGTTGTATATGGTTTTAATTTGCATTTCCTTTTTAAAATTTTTTTAATGTTTTTTATTTCTGAGAGAGAGAGAGCGCGCGAGAGCGAGCGAGCGAGCAGGGGAGGGTCAGAGAGAGAGGGAGACACAGGATCCAAAACAGACTCCAGGCTCTGCACTGGCCATCAGCACAGAGCATGACACGGGCCTCGAACCTGTGAACTGTGAGATCATGACCTGAGCCGAAGTCGGACGCTCAACCTACTGAGCCACCCAGGTACCCCTTAATTTGCATTTCCTTAGTTACTAATAATAATGTTGAGCATCTTTTTTAAGTGGGTTTTGGACTTTATTCTTTATTTAATTATTTATTTTTACCATACATGTATCTTCTTTGGTGAAGATACAGATCTTTTATTATTTTAATTGAATTTTTCCTTTTCTTTGAGATTTGAGCATATATTTGAATGCAAGTCAGATAAAAATTTTGCAAATATTTACTCACAGTCTATGACTTTTCATTTTTTACCAGTGTCTTTTGAAGAGCAGAAATTTTAAATTATGATTAATAGCATAACTTTTTCATTTAATTTTTTTTCTTTTTTAAAATGTTTATTGTTGAGAGAAAGAGAGAGAGAGGGACTCACAGAATCTGAATCAGCCTCACGTTCTGAGCTGTCACCACAGAGCCTGATGTGGGACTCGGACCCATAACTTTGAGACCATGACCTGAGCTGAAGTCAGATACCTTAGCTGAGCCACCCAGGCCTTCAATAGCATAATTTTTAAAAGACACATATGAGGACATCTTTGGTATCCCAGAGTCAATGAAGAGTTCTGAGATATCATACCATAAGCACAAACTGTAAAAGAAAAATACATAAATTAGACTTCTTCAAAACCAAAAGCTATTGTATTATAAAAGACTCTGTTAAAAGGATGGAAAAAAAAACTATGGAGAAATATTTTCAAAACTCCTATCTGACAAAGGCTGACAGAGAAGGGAAGAGGTACTGAAATTTTTATGGCACTGTTGAATACAGGTGCTCCATTCACCATCTATTCTAGTCTCATGTGAGGAGGGAAAACTGGGTGCACGAGTTGCCAAAAGTACCAAAGTTTGCTGCGAAGAGCTGCAGTGATGTGTACATTCTCTGAACTTGGGTGCTTTTCAAATATCCAAAGTTGTGTGAGAGAGGAAGTAACCCTGTAGTCTAGCCCCAAACCTCAAGGGTTTTGAGCGGCCAAAGGAGAGAAAAAGCCTGCTGCTCCTAGTGTCCCTACTGTCTTTTTCCTCTCTTACTACATTTTCCTGCCTGTGGTTCTCACTGGGAATATCATAATCCTGTATCATATCATAATTTATTCTATAGTTCCTGATGTGTGCCCGTTAAACATCTTGGTCATGTTCTAGTAGGAGAAAAAGTACCTGAGTTCAACTGATAGATTTAAACAAAGTTTGCAGTAGGGAAATAATTTACCTTGTGGATAAAGCCCTTGGACTGATCATTTACAGTTTACCTGAAGTGTTTAGGCTTGGTTCACTGATGGTTCAGCTAAGTGTCCACAGGGTGGCAGCCACCCTCCAGCTCCAAGGACAACTCTGGAAGACTAATTGTAGTAAGGATTGATTCACACCATAGGCTGAATTGAAAACTGTTCTCTTTGTCCTAGACTCTGGGTTGACAAACTTAAGCCTGTGCACCAAATCTGGTTGCAGCCTGTGTTTATACTGCTTTTGAGCTGGAAATTGTTTTTAGTTTTTAAGCATTGGGAATAAAAAGAATACATGCTAGAGACTGTATGTGGCTTACAAAGCTTAAAATATTTACTGTTTGCTCTTTTTAAGAAAAGCCAACTCCTGCCTTAACAGTTCTCCAAAGGAGAAAGTAAGTTCTGTTTTTCCTGAGTGTTGGGCTATTGTAAAAGGTCTCACTTGGATAAAATTAGAGAATAGCAGATTAAAGGCACATCCTTCATATGGGCCACAAAGTGAAGAAACAAATCGTAACTGCTGTTTGGAAGGTCTTGGTCACTCATGTTGATGCTTAGAATAAGGGGCTTTTTAAAAATGAGATTGACTGGAATCAAATGGCTGATCAAACCCACACTGCTCAGATCACCACCATGGCCACTTAGATCCATCATTGTACTGGGTATGGCAGTATACCCAACATCACAGACTGGGCCACCAATAGAGTACTATATGTTTATGATGAGGAAGCTTTAATTGCTTGCCAAACCTATTACTTCTGGTAGAAGTTGACCCTTTTATCATGGTGAAGGACATTTTGACTCCATCTTGGGCCTACTTTTGGTGCTTCATTCCATCTTGAGTCTACTCTTGGTGCCTCGTACAACTTTTTCAGTTAATAGTAGTGTTGTCCAGTCAGATCATTACTGACTGACCATAACGTTGTGGCCCCTGAAATTAATGTGTCATGTTTTTAGCCTTCTGAACTATTTATATTCTGACAGTGGTGTTCTTTTTGTCACAAAGGCCAAACTCAGTGGGTCATTAGTCAGACTATTTGATGGAAGTTCTATGTCTTATACCATCCACAGGTATCTGAATTGGCCTTGAGCACTGGATTGGCCTTCTCCAGCATCAGCTCAGAAAGATTTCTGACTCTGTCTTAACTGCCCTGGTATGCATACCTTGGTAAGGCAGTTTGACACTAAATTTGGTCATCCTGAGAAAGGGATCATCTCTTGACTGCTTCTTTGCTAAGGATAAGGGTAAAGGGATGGGAGATTATGTAGATCTATTCTGAAAATACGGGATTTTGCCTGACTGTTCCTGGGCATGATGCTTCTTTCTTTTTCTGGCTAGTTTGGTTGGTTATACCCTCAGTATGTCAGCTTAGCCAGGAGGGGGAAAGTTGACTAGCAAGTACAGACTTTCTTTGTGGCTAGGGTTCTAGAGAGTTTAATTATCATGCTAGCCCAACCTTATCTTTAAATAGTCATTAAGATGTGTCTAGTTCTTCTAATCTCCATTTATGGTGATATCTTCCTGCTACAGTTACTCTATGAAGGGTGAAAGTAGCTTTTCTCTTCTTACATTTTCTGGATTTTAGTTCAGTTAGGTTTCTTTGCCTCTTAGTTCTGTGGTGGTTCTTTTTAAAACATGTTTTTCTTCTTATTATTTATTTAGCATGTACTTATTTTTAACATGAAACTGGCATTCTCCGTGACTATATGATTTAGGTAGAAGAAGTCCCTAGGGAGCAACTTTTAAATGATATAAAGCACAGGAAGCTCTTTGGTGTGAGATATATAGAAATCTCTCAATAAATAATTTTATTTGTATTTTGCTATTATTATCATGTTATCTTTATGTTATCCTTATCTCAAAGGAATACATTATGCAAATTTCTTTTATTATAATCCCCTCTGTGATCCAAACATTGTAGCTAGGCAGAATCAGGGAAGAAGATATGAAACAATAATTGTTTAAAATCAGATAGAGGAAATGAATATCAATTAATTTTTTTTCTTGGGTTTTCTCTTTTTTATTATTTATTTATTTATTTACTTATTTATTTATTTATGAGACAGAGATAGAGTACGAGTTGGGGAGGAGCAGAGAGAGAGGGAGACACAATCTGAAACAGGCTCCAGATTCTTAGCTGTCCGCACAGAACCCAATGCGGGGCTCAAACCCACGAACCGATCATGACCTGAGCCGAAGTCGGACGCTTAACCAACTGAGCCACCCAGGCACATCCTGGGTTTTCTCTTTCGAATCAAGGAGTTGCATTGGTATTAAGTATTAAATGAAAAGATTTATCACAAAGATTCAAAAGTAAAAGAAAACACACGTTTTGTTACTTAAAAATGCATTATGACCTCAGCTAGTAAGATATGGCAATATTTTCATAGAGTACAAGTTATTTTATAGAATAGGAATCAGAGAGCACATTAGCAAGTTTTTTGATACTACAGGAGGAAATTCAAAGTCATGAAAATTTGATTATATGGAATGTCAGCATGTTAAGAGTTAATTCCTTAGACAACTTATCTACTCAGAACTTCAGTACTCACATGATATTCATATGCAGTTTTTGCTAGAATATATTTTAAATTCATGCTAACTTACTTGATTATTACCCACATGGATATTAAACATTAAAACCTTTTGGATTCCCAATTTATTAATCTATGAATAATTAAGGACGAATTTGATTCTCTGCTTCAGGTTAGATTTACAGTAGAGCTTATTTGTGGTGTTAATCTTCTTGAAAGTTTTGCTACTTCTGATTAATGATGTAGTTTCTTCTTTGACCTTCCTGAAGTAAAGAAAAGCAGTATCTGTTAATTTGACTCAATCTCCAATAAAGTAAGATACGTGAGAAAATGTCTGTTTGATAAACCTGGGCATGTGATAATTTTCCATTTGGAATATTTGGAATAACATTCTCCTGTTTATCACAATGATTATTTCAAAGTACACATCCTAGGATCATTAGCAAGTTCTCGTAAAGAAACTTTGACCCTTCTTTGGTTATGAAAATTATAGAGTTTTAAAGGCATATATTTCGTACTATAAATTAAGCTTATTATCAAATGTCATCAATTTAACACACAAATTTCAACACACTCTGAAATTGCATTACATCTTAAACATTGTTGAAACGACTATTATGGCATAGTTGACATTGCCCATGTATGTACAAACTTGGTAATAGCTTTTAATATTCTCACTTCAGTTGAGTTATATTCATTATTGGCACCACACATTTTCAAGTTAACTGCCATTTAAAATGCCTTTTAATGTTTTTTCCTTTGAGCCTAATTTAGCTGTTGGTGATTCAGAAAATCTGATCAGTGTGTTTTTTTAGAAACAAAATTTTGAAAAAAAACCTTGTGCACTGTTCATGGGAATGTAACATCGTGTAGCCACAATGGAAAACAGAATGCATGTTCCTCAAAAAAATTAAAAATAGAAATATCATAAAATCCAGTCATTCCATTTCTAGGTATTTACTCAAGGAAAATGAAAACACTAGTTAAAAGAGATCTATACATCCTGTCTTTATTGCTGTATTATTTACAATAGCCAAGATATGGAAGAAATTTAAGTGTTTTTTGATAGACTAACAGATAAAGAAGATGTGGTATATGTGCACAATGGAATATTACTTAGCCATAATAAAGAATGACATCTTGCTATTTGCAGCAACATGGATGGATCTAGGGGGTATTATGCTAAGTGAATTAAGTCAGACAAAGATAGATGCCATGTGATTTCGCTTTTATGTGGAATCCAAAAAGTGAACAAACAACAACAAAAGAAAAAAGTAGACTTATAAAAATAGAGAACAAACTAGTGATTGCCAGAGGGGAGGATGATTGGAGGCATAGGGAAAATAGATTACAGAGATTGAGAGGTACAAACTTAATTATAAAATAAATGTTACGGGTGTAAAAGCATAAGGAATAGTCTTGTGTGGGGACACATGGTAGCTACACTTATCATGATGAGCATTATGTAATGTATAAAATTGTTGAATCATTATGTTGCACACCCAAAACTAATATAATGTCTGTAATATTTTACTTCAATTAAAATGCAAAAAAAATGAAATAGTCTTTTAAAATGGCCATTTTCTTGATCCAAGCTGCAAAACATTTTCATTTTTAGATTTAGAACACCACTTACATTGACCAAACAATGAATTATTTTCATTTCTACACTACCCCTTTCCTTCCAATCACCTGTGTATACTTACCTTCAATTTTTTGTTCTACTTTACAAACCACATCCAGTACATTTTAGCACAAAATCATAAAAGATGAAAGAAAATATCACATGTGCTTTTAGCAAAATGGGATGGCCCAGGTTTTTGTTGCAAAACATTGTGATGGAGTCCTTCCTGTTGGACTAATTGGATGAGAACGTCATTATTGGCTTTTTGTTCTCAGAAATACATTGTTTTCGCAATTATTCTTGAACAAATTCATCTACCATATTGTGTCATCTGAAGATTGTTAAAATTTGCTTGTAAGATCAACTTTAATGTCAACATTGGTATAGAGTACTGCTGTACAAGCATTCATTTTCTGACTTGGCTAGTAATTGTGAAAGTCTTCCTTTGTCAAGTTTTATATCTTTTCCATTATAGGCAGAAAATAAAAAGTTCTGAATTCTCATTTGTGTTCAATGAAAGCTAAAAGCAGACACAAGTATGGGTTCCTGGCCTTTTATATTTTTTGAAAAATGGTGTAATACTTTGGGCAACTTGGTAAGAAAAGTAAAGGATGATGCAGTATGACTAACTATTGCATCACCTTTTTAATTAATTACACTAGTCTTCCATTTTGTTATTAATTAATTTTTAAGGATAGTTGTAAATAACTGATGAATATGATAAAATAATTCAAATAAATACAAAATAGAGGAAAAATAAGAACACCATGATACCAGTATACATCTTAGATTTACAGAGGGGCCCAACAGATCTATATGGTAATCACAAAGTTAAAATGATTTTTTAAAATTTAATCTGGTTATTTAACATATAGTGTAATAATGATTTCAGAAATAGAATTTAGTGATTCATCACTTACCTATAATACCCAGTGTTCATCCCAACAAATGTTCTCCTTAATGCCTCTTACCGTTTAGCCCATCTCCCCATCCAACACCTTGACAGCAACCCGCAGTTTGTTCTCTGTACTTAAGAGTCTTTTATGGTTTGTCTCCTTCTCTGTTTTTATATTATTTTTGCCTCATTTCTCTTATGTTCATCTGTTTTGTTTCTTAAATTCCACACATGAGTGAAATCATATATTTGCCTTTCTCTGACTTATTTCTCTTAGCATAATACATTGCAGTTCCATCCATGTTGTTGCAAATGGCAAGATTTCATTCTTTTTGATTGTCCAGTAATATTACATTATATAAATGCACATATTTATATATGTATACATTTTCTTTACCCATTCATCATTTGTTGGGCATTTGGGCTCTTTCTGTACTTTGGCAATTGTTGATAGTGTTGTTATAAATATTGGGGTGCATGTGCCCCTTTGAAACAGCACACCTGTATCCCTTGGATAAATACCTAGTAGTGCAATTGCTGCCGTTGGGTATTTCTATTTTTAATTTTTTGAGAAACCTCTGTACTGTTACCCAGAGTGGCTTCACCAGTTTGCATTCCCACCAGCAGTGCAAAAACGGTTCCTCTTTCTCTGAATTCTTGCCAACACCTGTTGTTGCTTGAGTTGTTAATTTTAGCCATTCTAACAGGTGTGAAATGGTATCTCGTTGTGGTTTTGATTTGTATTTCCCTGATGATGACTAATGTTGAGCATCTTTTCATGTGTCTGTTGGCCATCTGGGTGTCTTCTTTGGAAAAGTGTCTATTCATGTATTTTGCCTATTTCTTCACTGGATTATTTGTTTTTTGGTGGTGACTTTGATATGTTCTTTATATATTTTGGATTCCCACCCATTATTTGATATGTCATTTGCAAATATCTTCTCCCATTCCATCAGTTGCCTTCAGTTTTGTTGATTGTTTCCTTCGTTGTGCAGAAGCTTTTTATCTTGATGAGGTCCCAGTAATTCATGTTTGCTTTTGTTTCCCTTGCCTCTGGAGACATGTCAAGCAAGAAGCTGCTGTGGCCGAGGTCAAAGAGGTTGTTGACTGTTTTCTCCTCTATGATTTTGATGACTTCCTGTCTTATGTTTAGGTCTTTCATCCATTTTGAGTTTATTTTAGTATATGATGTAAGAAAGTGGTCTGGGTCCATTCTTCTGTGTGTTGTCCAGTTTTCCCAAAAGAGGCTGTCTTTTTCCTATTGGATATTCTTTCCTGCTTTGTCAAAGATTAGTTGGCCATACATATGTGGGTCCATTTCTGGGTGCTCTATTCTGTTCCATTGATCTATGTGTCTGTTTTTGTGTCAGTACCAGACTTGCCTTGATGATTACAGCTTTGCAAAACAGTTTGAAGTCTGGAATTGTGATGTCTTCAGCTTTGGTTTTCTTTTTTGGGATTGGTTTGGCAGGATCTTTTCTGGTTTCGTACAAATTTTAGGATTATTTCTGCTAGCTCTGTGAAGAATGCTGGTGTTACTTGATAGGGATCGCATTGAGTATGTAGAGTGCCTTGGGTAGTATGGACATTAGAAAAAGTTTTTTTTTTTTTTTTAAATGTTTTATCTATTTTTGAGAGAGAGAGAGACAGGATTATGAGCACAGAGAGAGAGGGAGACACAGAATCTGGAGCAGGCTCCAGGCTCTGAGCGGTCAGCACAGAGCCTGATGCAGAGCTTGAACCCACAAACTGTGAGATTATGACCTGAGCCGAGTCCAAGGCTTAACCCACTGAGCCACCCAGGTGCCCCATCGACATTTTAACATTTGTTCTTCCAGTCCATGAGCATGGAATGTTTTTCCATTTTTTTGTTTCTTCTCCAGTTTCTTTCATAAGCTTTCTGTAGTTTCCTGTGTATAGATTTTTTACCTGCTTGGTTAGGTTTATTCTTAGGTATTTTATGGGTTTTGATGAAATAATAAATGGATTGATTCCTTGATTTCTCTTTCTGCTACTTCATTATTGGTGCACAGAAATGCAATTGATTTTATGTCATGTGACTTTACTGAATTCATGTTTCAGTTCTAGCAGGTTTTATTGGTGGAATCTTTTAGGTTTTCCACATATAATGTCATGTCATTGCAAAGAGTGAAAGTTTGACATCTTCCTTGCTAATTTGGATGCCATTTATTTCTTTGTATTGTCTGATTGCTGAGGCTAGGACTTCCAACGGTATGTTTATAACAGTGGTGAGAGTGGACATCCTTGTCATGTTCCTGACCGTAGGAGGAAAACATTCATTTTTTTCCCCATTGAGGGTGATATTAGCAGTCGTCTTTTACATATGGCCTTTATGATCTTGAGGTCAGATACTTCTAACCCTGCTTTCTTGAGTATTTATCAAGAAACAATGCTGTATTTTGTCAAGTACTTTTTCAGAATTTATTGAGGGTATCATGTGGTTCTTATCCTTTTATTATTGTGATGCATCGTGTTGATTAACTTACAGATATTGAACCAGCCCTGCATCCTAGGACTAAATTCCACTTGATTGTGAATAATTCTTTTATTGTATTGTTGATTCTGGTTTGCTAGTATCTTGTTGAGGGTTTTTGCATCCATGTTCATCAGGGAAGTTGGTCTGTAGATCTCCTTTTGAGTGGGGTCTTTGTCTAGTTTTGGAATCAAGGTAATGCTGGCCTTATAGAATGATTTTGGAAGTTTTCCTTCCATTTCTATTTTTTGGAACAGCTTCAATTCAATAGGTATTAACTCTTCTTTAAGTGTTTGGTAGAATTCCTGTGGAAAGCCATTCGGTCCAGGACTCTTGTTTGTTGGGAGATTTTTTTTATTACTGATTCAATTTGTTACTGGTAATGGGTCTGTCCAAATTTTCTATTTCTTACTGTTTCAGTTTTTGTAGTTTACATATTTCAGGAATTTGTCCATTTCTCCCAGATTGCCTAATTTGTTGGCATATAATTGCTCATAATATTCTCATATTATTGTTTGTATTTCTGCAGTGTTGGTTGTGATCTCTCCTATTTCTTTCATGAGTTTATTTGGATCCTTTCCATTCTCTTTTTCTTTATTTTTTTAAAATGTTTTTTATTTATTTCTGAGAGAGAGAGACAGCATGAGCAGGGGAGGGTCAGAGAGAGAGGGAGACACAGAATCTGAAGCAGGCTCCAGGCTCTGAGCTAGCTGCCAGCACAGAGCCCAATGCAGGGCTCGAACTCACGAACCGCGAGATCATGACCTGAGCTGAAGTCGGATGCTTAACCGACTGAGCACCCAGGCGCCTCTCCATTTTCTTTTCAATTAAACTGGCTAGGGTTTTATCAATTTTGTTAATTCTCTCAAAGAACCAGCTCCTAGTTTCATCTATTTATGTATTTATTTATTGCTTGATATTGATTTCTGTTCTAATCTTTATTATTTCCCTTCTTCTGCTGGTTTTGGGCTTTTTTTCTGTTCTTTTTCCAGCTTTTTTAGGTGTAAGGTTAGGTCGTGTATTTGAGACCTTTCTTCCTTTTTTAGGAAGGCCTGGATTGCTATATGCTTCTCTCTTCTGACCATCTTTGCTGCATCCCAGAGGTTTTGGCTGTCGTCGTATTTTCATTTTCATTGGCTTCCATGTACTTTTTAATTTTCTCTTCAATTTCGTGGTTAATCCATTCATTTTTAGTAGGGTGTTCTTTAATCACTAAGTATTCATGGTCTTTTCACATTTTTTCTTGTGGTTGATTTCGAGTTTCATAGTGTTGTGGTCTGAAAATATGCATGGTATGATCTTGATCTTTTGTACTTGTTGAGGGCTGATTTGTGACCCAGTATGTGATCTATTCTGGAGAATGTTCCCTGTGCACTTGAGAAGAATGTGATTTCTGCTGCTTTAGCATGAAATGTTCTGAATATAAGTGCAAGTGTATCCAATCCAGGGTGTCATTCAAAGCCATTGTGTCTTTGTCGATTTTCTGTTTAGATGACCTATCCATTGCTGTAAGTGGGGTGCTGAAGTCCCCTACTATTTTGGTATTATTATCAATGAGTTTCTTTATGTTTGTGATTAATTGACTTATATATTTGGCTGTTATCATGTTGGGGTCATAAATATTTACAATTGTTGGATCTTAATGGTGGATAGACCCCTTAATTACATATAGTGCTGTTCTTCATCTCTTATTCCAGTCTTTATTTTGAAATTGAGTTTGTCTGATATAAGTATGGATACTCCAACTTGGTTTTGATGACCATTAATATGATAGATGGTTCTCCATCCCCTTGGTTTCAATCTGCGGGTATGTTTAAGTCTAAAACGAGCCTCTTGTAAGCTGTATATAGATGGGCCTTCTTTTATTATCCATTTTGATACCCTTGATCTTTTGATCGGCATGTTTAGTCCATTGACATTTAGAGTGAGTACTGAAAGATATTAATTTAGTGCCATTGTGTTGCTTGTAGAGTTGGTGTTTCTGGTGATGTTTTCTGATCCTTTCTAGTCTTTGTTGCTTTTGGTCTTTTTGTTTTGTTTTGTCTTTTCTCCAGTCAGAGTCCCCCATAAGATTTCTTGCAGGGCTGGTTTAGTGGTCACAAACTCCTTTAGTTTTTATTTGTCTGAGAAACTCTGTATCTCTCCTATTTTGAATGACAGCCTTGCTGGATAAGGAATTCTTGACTGCATATTTTTCCATTTCAGCACGTTGAATATATCCTGCCACTCCTTTCTGACCTGTTAGTTTTCTTGGGTAGGTCTGCTGTGAACCTAATCTGTCTTCCTGTATAGGTTAAGGACTAAAAAGTCCTTTTCCCATGTTGCTTTCATAATTCTTTCCTTGTCTTATATTTTGTGAATTTGACTGTGGTATGCCTTGGTGGTGGTTTGTTTTTGTTTAATGGGAGTTCTCTTTGCTCTTTGGATTTTGATATCTGTGTCCTTCTCCAGATTAGAAAAGTTTTCAGCTATAATTTGCTCACATAAATCTTCTTCCCCATTTTCTCTCTTCCTCCATATTCTGGGACTCCTATGATTCAGATGTTATTCCTTTTTAATAAGTCGCTGATCTTGTATCATGATCTTATATCATGATCTTTTGCCTTTGTTTACCTCCTTTTTTATGCTTCATTTTTCTCCATAATTTTGTCTTCTATATCACAGATTCGCTGTTCTGCTTCATCCATCTTTGCCTTTATGGCATCCATCCGATATTATATCTTATTCATAGCATTTTTAATTTCATCCTGACTGTATTTTTTTTTTTTTTTTTAAATATCCACAGAAAGAGATTCCTAGCTTTTTCAAACCAGGCTAGTATTCTTATTATATTGGTTTTAAATTTTAGTTTAGAAATCTTGCTTATATCTGTGTGATTAAGCCCCTGGGTGTCTTTTCTTCTTGTTCTTTCTTTTAGGGTGAATTCCTTTGTTTTCTCATCCTGGAGGAAGAAAAAAATTAATAAAATATACAATAAAAATTCAAAAATTAAACACAAAACAAAAAATAAAGGAAGCTAGATCATAGTTGTGTTTTGATCTGCTTGTTGAAAGAAGCTTGACGGAATAGCAAAAAAAGGGAAAGAAAAGAAAAAAGTTAAGGGAAAATTTAGTAATTAAAAAATTTATATAATAAAATAGAATAAAATAAAGAAAATGAAATAGAATAAAAAATAAAAATAAAAAAATAAATTTTTCTTTCTATATTCAAGAAAGCAGAAGAAAAGAATGAATGAAAAAATTTAAGCAAAAACAAAGACAAAGAAAACAAACAGATAAATGAACTAGCAAAAAGAATGAAACCCATATGCAGTTACATCCGGTTTCCCCTAGAACTGAAACTATAAAGACCTTTATATTCCATACATAAGCAGGTGGAGTGACTTATGCTGGTCTTCTAGGGAATGTGCTTGGAGGACACAATTGGGCAGGTCTTGGTGTAGTGGCTTCATTCGCCACTAGGTCGTGTTGCTTATTTTACTGGGGTGGATGAGTATAGTGTGCGTGAGTCCTTGTGGGAGAGGTGGAAATGGCTTCACCCAGTTCCCTAGTCTCTGGCACAGGAGCTTCACACTTTGACCAACCCATGATCATGCACCTCTTTGTCTGAGGCCTCTGTCCACTCACCTCTACCCTGTCCGTGTCCAAGCTGTCCACCTTCCTTTGGAGTTTTATCTCAGATGGTGTTGTGTTTTAGAACATTGTGCTTCAGATATTTCTGTGGCTTGGATCCATGCTGACTCTCTGAGGGAGGGTCTCACTGAGCCATGCTTTGGTGCTGGCTTGCCCCAAAAAACGTTCCAGTGATTGCTCAGTGGCAGAGGTTTGGATATTATGGCAGATCACAACACACAATCATTGTCAGGTTTCGCTGCATTCTGGCATATTTGTCCCAGTACCAGCAAATGTGACTGTTTTCTGGGGTCCACTGGGACCTTTTACTGTGGGAAGATTGTATGGACTCTACCAAATGCACTTCAGGCAGGGGAACCGCTTCTCCCCCTGTGGCACACAGACCCCTCACACCCTGTAGTTTGCTCTGGGGATTTGCACTACTTCCTCTTCAGAGCACCATTAGTCACTGAGCCCTGAAACTTCAGACTCTGTGCTCCAATGTTTATAGAATCCTGTGGTATTAAAACTCTCTTCTTTCTCCCTGTCAGTGGTTTTGGGGAACAGATTTCGTGTTTAGTCCCCTGCAAGTGTTTTCACTCTTTCTCCCTCTTTTTCTCCAGCTACTTTCAGGGGATTGCTTTTCTTGCATGATACTGATGCACTGCACTCTCCCTCTTTCTCTTTCTCAATACTCTCTCCTGCAAAAACAGCTCCCTACCCTCTGAGAGCTTTCTGTCCCCCAGTTCACCTCCCCATACCTTGTATCTGCTGAGTTCTGTGGCTCAAGTTGTGCAGATTGTTGTGTTAATCCTCAGATCAATTTCCGAGGTGTTCAGAATGGTTTGGTGCCTATCTAACAGTGTGTCAGGGACAAACAAGCTCAGGGTCTCCCTGCTGCCCCTCCATCTTAATTCCTCCTAAACTTAATTTTTTTTAAAGCAACTTGCTTTTTGCAACACCTCTAAGATAAAGGGAAAAAAAACCATGAAACATCCTTACAAATGGTTAGACTTCTCCAAAGAAAAAAGACAAAACTAAAATAAAGTACTATAGATCTTGGTATACTGAGGGTAAAGGCCACTAGCTTTCTGATTTTCCCAACAGCCATAAGCACAATTAACTCTGTACTTACCAATGCTCATATATTTTATTTTTTACATACTTACATTATTATATGCATCACATTATATTATACATAATCACATTTGATTCCCTAGCTGTACTATATTTCTAGAACTTAAAAAAATACTTTAAATGTAGTATCCCTTCAATTGTTTGTTGAATTAAAATTTTCTCATTAACTGTACCATTGTCTTATAATGAAATTCATTACTTTCTTTACACTTGAAGAATGATGGGAACATCTCTAGTAGGAGTTGGATTTAATATAATAGATTAATGTTAATTATATTTTAGTTCATTGCTAATCTATATATTACAGGTTGTTATTACCTTACAGTCATTTTTCCTGATGAGATAAATTTGTAATCTGATTATCATAAGGAAAAAACTTAATTCACCAAATCTATTAATGTTTCATGTTTGTTATATTAAGGCAGAAAGATAATAAGTTAGAATTTTAAAATCTGAGTTACAGGGGCGCCTGGGTGGCTTAGTCGGTTAAGCGTCCGACTTTTGCTTAGGTCATGATCTCGCGGTTTGTGGGTTCGAGCCCCGCGTCGGGCTCTGTGCTGACTGCCAGCTCAGAGCCTGGAGCCTGTTTCAGTCTGTGGCTCTCTCTCTCTCTCTCTCTGACCCTCCCTTGCTCACGCTGTCTCTCTCTCTCTCTCTCTCTCTCCTAGAAATAAATAAAACATTAAAAAAATTTAAAATAAAAAATAAAATCTGAGTTACATAATGGCAAGGATTTTGTACTTTATCCTAAATGAATTGGAATAACAGTACAGCATGGCCATCTATAACCTGCTAAGTCAGATGACATCCTGTGTTCTAAGTGTCAAAATCTTAATATGAATTACAAAGAATTAAGGAATCAAGCAAGATAAAGTAACAAAAGGGATCTTGGAGGAAACATAATCAATGTGAGAAACAGAAGAATACTTTTTAAAAAACCATTGACCACAGTCAAGTTGGACTTATTTTAGGGATGCGTGGGTGGTTCAATATAGGCAAATCAATCAAAGTGATATATCACATTAAAAAGAAGGAGGCTAAAAATCATATAATCATCTCAGTAGATGTACAAAAAACATTTGACAAAATTTAACATTTATTTGTGATAAAAACTCTTAACAAAGTAGATAAAGAGGGAATATACCACAACATAATGATGATCACACATGAAACCTATAGCTAACATCATACTTAAAGGTGAAATGCTATGAGGATTTTCTCTAAGATCAGGAATAAGACACGACACTCTCACCACTATTCAATAGAATTCTGCAATCTCTAGACATGGCGGTCACACAAGAAAAAGAAATAAAGAGCATCCAAATTGATAAGGAAAAAATGAAATTGTCACTATCTGCAGATGACTGTATATAGAATTTTAAGACTCATCAAAACACTATTAAATTAATAAATGAATTCAGTAATGTGGGATACAAAATCAATATAATGAAATGTTACATTTTCATACAGTAATTACAAAATAGTAGAAAAAATTAAGGAAACATTCCATTTATAGTTGCATTAGAATGAATAAAGTACCTAAAAAAATTTAATGTAATAGGTGAAAGACCTATACTCTTGAAAATTTTAAGACATTGATGAAAGAAACCAAAGACAGAAATAAATGTAAAGATATACCAGGCTCATGGATTGGAAGAATTAATATTGTGAAAATCTCCATACTACCCAAAGCAATCTACAGATTGAGTGCAATGCCTATCAAAATACCAGTAGTCTTTTTCACAGAACTAGAACAAATAGTACTAAAATTTGTAGGGAACCACAAAAGACTCCTAATAGCCATAGCAATCTTGAGAAAGAAGAACAAAGCTGGAGATACCACAATTCCAGGTTTCAAAGTATACTACAAAGGTATAGTAATCAAACCAGTATGGTACTGACACAAAAACAGATACACAGATCAATGGAATAGAATTGAGAGCCCAAAAATATACGTATGCTTATATGGACAATCTACGACAAAGGAGGCAAGAGTATACAATGGGGAAAAGATGGTATTTTCAATAGATGGTGCTGGGAAAACTGGGCAGGTATGTGCAAAAGAATGAAATTGGACTATTTTCTTATACTGTATACAAAAATGAACTCAAAATAAAGATCTAAATAAGACCTGAGACAATAAAAATCCCAAAAGAAAACATAGGCAGTAATCTCTTGGACATTGGATATGTGTTCTATAGGCTAGGAAAACAAAAGCAGAAATAAACCATTGGGACTATGTCATACCAAAAAGCTTTTGTATAGTAAAGGAAATCATCAATAAAATAAAAGTGCAGTTTAGTGAATGGGAGAAGATAATTGCAAATGATTTATCCAGGAAGGGTAAATTTCCAAAATCTGTAAAGAGGTCCTACAACTCAACAGCAAAGAAGTCCTAAACAACTTGACTAAAAATTGCGTAGAGGATCTGTGTAGACATTTTTCTAAAGAAGAGAAACAGATGGCCAACAGACATACAAGAAATGCTCAACATCACTAATCATCTGGGATATGGAAATTAAAACCATAATGGCACACTGCCCCATAGTAGTCAGAATGGTTGGTATCAAAAAATGAGATAAAAAGAGAATGTGCAGAAAAGGGAACCTTTGTGTACTATTGGGGGGAATGTAAATGGGTTCAGCCACTGTGGAAAAGAATATGGCATTTGATCAAAAATTGTCACCTGATTCAGCAGTTCCATCTGGATATTTATGCATATAGCAGTCTGTACTTAGTTGATGGTCTCAAATTTCAATACTTTATAAAATCATTACATTTACTTCCTTTTCCATATATATGTGTGTGTCATATTTTACATATTTTGTATATTTCTTGAATAGTTTTTGTGTATGTAACTGACATTATTACTCTTGTTATTTAACCTCCTTATCAGCCTTGTGAGTGATTACTACCTTTATTGTATGTTTACTTTCACAAGTAATTTTTTTTGCCTTTTATTATTATTATTAGTTTATTTTTTTTACTTACAGTGGTTTCTACTAAAGGAAACTAGAGTTTCCACTTCTTTGCTATGGTCTTTTCTTTCCACTTAAAGAGTTCCCTGTAACATTTTTTCTTTCTTTTTTTTTAAATGTTTTTATTTATTTCTAGGGGAGAGAGAGAGAGACAGCGTGAGCAGGGGAGGGTCAGAGAGAGAGGGAGACACAGAATCTGAAGCAGGCTCCAGGCTCTGAGCTGGAAAACCATCCATCCTTAAATTTTGAATGATAACCTTTGCTGAGTAGAATATTCTTGTGTCTAGGCTTTTTTCCTTTCAGCACTTTGAATATATCATGCCATTCCCTTCTGCCTTGCAAAATTTCTGCTAAAAAATCAGTTGATAGCCTTATCGGGTTTCTCTTGTATATAACTGTTTACTTTTCTCCTGCCACTTTTAAGATAGTCTCTTTATCTTTAATTTTTGATATTTTAATTATTCAATGTCTCAGTGTAATCTTCCTTGGGTTCATCTTGTTTGCAACTCTCTGTGCTTCTGGGACCTGGATGTCTGTTTCTTTTGTCAGGTTAGAGAAGTTTGCAGCGGTTATGCCTTCAAATAAATTTTCTTCCCCCTTTTCTCTTTCTTCTTCTGGGGCCCCTATAATGTGAAGGTTAGTATGCTTGATGTTGTCCTGGAAGTCCCTTAATCTTTCCTCTTTTTTAAAAAATTCTTTTTCTTTTTGCTGTTCAACTTGGGTGCTTCCCATTATGCTGTCTTCCAGATTGCTGATCTGTTTTTCTCCGTCCCATAATCTGCTGTGATTCACTATAGTATGTTTTTCTTTTTAGTCATTGCATTCTTCAGCTCTACATGGTTATTTTTTAAATAATATCTTATCTTTTTGTTGAAGTTCTCACTGAGTTCATCTATTTTTCTCTTAAGTTCAGTGAGTATATTTATGACCATTATTTTGAAATCTTTATCAGGCATAATGCTTATCTTCATTTGGTTAGCTCTTTTTCTGTGATTTTGGTTTTCTGCTTTTATTTGGGACATATTTCTCTGTCTCCTCATTTTATCTAAATCTCTGTTTCTTTCTGGTAGGTAGGCCAGCTATTTCTTCTGGTCTTGAAAGTAGTGGCCTTGTATAGAAAGAGTTTTGTGGTGCCTTATAAGACAGTTCCCCCTGGTCCCCAGAAGCAGGTGGTCCAGGCTGTCTCCTGTGTGGGCTTCATGTACACTCCTCTTATGGCTGAGCTTCAACTGCTGTGGGCACCCTGGTAGGCAGGGATTGGAAAAAGGTATTGGTGATGAGATAAAATGCCCAGGTGGAATGGATCTTATTATTTTGTTTATTCCTAGTTAGTATGCGATAATCTTTTTTGGAAATGAAATTGGGAAAGTAGCTACAGTAATTGTTTTCTTAGGTCACATTAAACATTAGTTAGATAGTATGAAATTTGTTACTTTAGACATTTTTTTGTCTTTTATAATTTTTTAAGGTATACCACTATCTTATTAGTGTACTCTAAAATGTCAGCAGTGCTGCTGGCATGTGTGTAAAGATTATTCAGTGACTAAGTTTGATTTTGCATGTCATTTGTATTTAATATAGGCTTTCAAGTAATAGTTGATGATGTAAAAAGCTAAGTGTTGAGATTTTGCTTCTGCGTGGAATGGCATAGCGGAGAAATAAATGAGCTTTCTTTGCCTATAACAAGTGGAAAAACAGGGTAAGATTTAGACATCACCATTCTGTAGCTTAGTTTACCTCAGAAGCATATTTCATTTCTCAGTTGCAGCTGTGGTAAACTTCATTGTACCTTTTGTTTTGTCCTATTCATATTGGCAATTACATAAAATATAAATAGAACTTGAATATAAATATAAAGAGCTTGAAGCGGGGCTTGAACCCACGAGTGGTGAGATCATGACCTGAGCTGAAGTTGGACGCTTAACTTACTGAGCCACCCGGGCACCAGGGTAGTCAAGGGAATCTTAAGGAGTAACAAAATCAGTGCAAGACTCTAGTACCAGAAGTTAAGACTTAGTATAACACTAAAATTATTAAGGCTGTGGTATTGATGCAAGGGTATTGTAGAGAGAATAATGGCATCCAGTTTTGTAGAGAGAATAATGGCCTCCAGACATGTCCATCCCTAATCCCTGGAACCTTTAATATATCGCATTACATAAAAAAAAAAGGAACTTTTCAAATGTAATTAAGGTTAGAGATGATAAGATAGACGATCCTGGGTTATCTGTGTGTTTTCAGTCTAATTGCAGGAGCCCTTGAAAGCAGAGAGAGAACTTACTCTTGACTGGAAGCAGAAGAGACATACAATAGAAGAGGCATTTAGAGACATTTCAAGTGTCAGACGGATCTTATGCACTATTATTAATGACACTGTTATTTAGGCATGTATAAGGGCTAGAGAAGCCTCTAGCTGCAAAGAGCAATCCCCAGCTGACAGCCAGTGAGGAAACAGAACATTGATCTTGACAGTAAAGGACCTGGATTCAGTGAACTTGAATGAGCTAAGTAAGAAGTGGTGTCTTACCAGAGCTTCTGTCTGAGAGCTAAGCTGACAGACCCTTTGATTTTGGTTTCGTGAAAACAGGAGCAGAAAAACCAAACCAAACAATTCAGTCTGATTTGTGAGATAGTAAATTTGTGTTGTTTTAAGCTGCTTACTTAAAATTGTGTAATTTGTTACAGCACATCAGAAAATTAATAACATCCATGAACAGATTTACACACAGTATTATCTGATTTATAACAGAGATAACATTGTGATACAATGGAGAAAATAATTTTCTCTGTGGAATTCCTTATGGGAAAGAGGATCATCAGCCTCTTGAAATCATACACAAAGATCCATTTTAGATAGATTGAACTGTGAAAGATAAGAAATAAAGCTTTTAGATGAAATCATGCGAGAATATCTTCATGATCCTGGGTTTGGCAAGGATTTCTTAAACAGTAAACAGGAAAATTGATAAATTGGATCACATTAAAAGTCAGAACTTTAGGAAGGATACTATAAAAGAAATAGAATTAAAGAAGATATTTGTAATACATGTATCCAGCAAAAGTCTCATCTCTAACAACTGAATTTAAAAAATGATCAAAAGAATTGGAAAGATATTTCACAAACGGTATATGGTCAATATGAACATGTAAAGGTGCTCAGTATCAATAATCATTAGATAAATGCAAGTTAAAACTACCACAAAATATCTTTACACTTCACCAGAATGTCTGGATAAAAATGTGACATGTCCAAGAGTTAGTGGGCAAGTTATACAATTAGATAACTAATACACAAATTGGTACTACCAGTTTGGGAAGCTAAACAGTGCCTACTAAACCTGATTATACATATTTCCTGTGCCCTGGGAATTACACTCATAGGTATATATCTAACAGAAATACTTGATTATGTTCACCAAAAGACATGTGCTGGAGTGTTTATAGCAGTACTATTTGTAATATCCTAAATTGGAAACAACCCAGATGTCTATATAATAAATGGAGAAATCATTATATAATTTTATACCATGGAATACGATACAACAATGAAAATGAACAACATAAAATTAAATTGAAAAACATAGAAGAATCTCATAAACATAATGTTCAGCAAAAGCCACCAGATACAAAAAGAATGCCTGTGGTATGATTTATGTAAAGTTTAGAAACAGGCAAAACTAATGTATAGTTTTAGAAGTCGGTAATTCCTACTATTGTGGGTGGAGTAATGACTGGAAGAAAGCATTGAAGGGTGTTTTGTTTTTAGGAATATAAAGATTTACATACTACTTCCAAATCCTATCTATGTTTATTTAATATTAGAGGAATTGGCCTTTTTACACCTTTTCTTATGTATATAATAATCATGATTTATATCCTGTTTCATTTTTATCATTTAATAGTACTGCTTATTTATATTTTTATTTTAGTCTTATACCTTTGCCAAACAAGGAGATAGGAATGTACATGCACAGTCAATGGTAACCAACTGAGATTTATTCGAAAGTGATGGCATAATTCTACTGGGATTAAAATTTCTTTTATTTTTATTCATTTTTGAGAGACAGAGACAGGGTGTGAGTGGGGGACGGTCAGAGAGAGAGAGAGACAGACAGAATCTGAAGCAGCCTTCAGGCTCTGAGCTGTCAGCACAGAGCCCAACACAGGGCTGGATGGAACCCACAAATTGTGAGATCATGACCTGAGCGAAAGTTGGGTGCTTAACCAGTTGAGCCATCCAGGTGCCCCTCTGGGATTTTAAATTGTGTCTTTTAATTAATCATTTTTTTGACTTCGTGTATACTCATTGGAGTTTACGTCTAAAGCTGCCTATAATTTGTTGAAATTTGGATTTCTGTACTTAATTACTTAGCTTTGTGTAAATTCTGTAAAATTGTCAGTAAAACTTGGGCTAAATTTGTGATTTTGGGAAGAAGTGATTACAAGTATATATTAAGGTTCTAAAAAAATCTGGTGTAGGAATGAACCATCCTTCCTAAGATTGTCTAAGTCTATCTAAATTACAGTGTAAGCTGGTGATTTGGTATACTTTTTTAGATATTTATGATGGTTTCTAAGACTAATTTTGTTTTCTGCCCACATTGGTATTTTTTTCTGATTGCTTTGTTAATTAGATAAGCCTTTTACAGTGCCACCCACCATCAAAAATGCTTCACTTTTGGTTTCCTCCTTTTAAGGGAATTTATCACTAAGCCCAAGCAGAAATAATAGTAGTAATTATAGCAATAGAAATAAGAGCAGCATACATTTATAATGTGTCAGGCAATATTTTAATTACTTAAATGTGTTGATTTATTTAATGCAAAAGTTCTGAAAGAAGTGCTATTTTTAGGTTCATTGTAAACATGAAAAAGTTCAAGGAACAGAGAGGTTAACTAACTTGTTAAAGGTCACACGTCTATTAAATGGTGCACTTGGACCAAATCCACTTTGTCTAACTTTGGAATCTGCATTCTTAACCACTATACTAGCACAAGACAGATAAGGAGATTTTAAAACTTGAAATTCATTTACTAAGTAAACAAATCTAAGGTTTTTACAAGCTTTTCAAAATTGTGAAATGGTTAGTGATTGTTCTTAAATGATAGTGATTAATTCTTAAGGAAAATTTTTATTATTTTATATAAATATATATTTATGTTTATTATACTATCATCTATAAATATAATATGAATAGATATTTAATATATAAATATAATAAATACCTAATACTTATAATTATATATCATATATTAATAGAAATTGTAAGTATAAATTTATAATTTAAAATACTAATTTAAACTTTTCAATAAGGCATGAAAATGTTTACTATACTTATATCTTGTTTGGAAATGTTTCTGTATTTATCTTTTCTTTGTTGAAAGATAGGAAAAAAATAATTTATGATTTGTCCTAAGAAAGAGTGTCTGGTTGTTCTGTTCCTCTGTGTAGTAGTATATCTTCATGTGATAATGTTGATATGGATTTAAAAAAAATTTTTTTTTAACATTTATTTGTTTTTTGAGAGACAGAAACAGAGTGTGAACAGGGAGGAACAGAGAGAGGCAGAGAATCTGTGCTGAGCTGTCAGCACAGAGCCTGATGTGAGGCTCAAACCCACAAACCACGAGAGCATGACCTGAGCCAAAGTCGGACGGTAACTGACTGAGCCACCCAGGCCCCAGCTGATATGGAATTTTTAACTTGTTCCTTGGGAATTCCTGAATATTTAGGAACTTCATAAAAGTATTATGGAAACAAGCATTAAATGGAGAAGTTGGTACTTAAAAACCTATGAAGCAAATGAAAAATAGAAAAAGACAGTTGAAATGAATGATAAGAATTATACTGTTCCAAAAGATATTTATCTGATTCCATTTGAGTTTTTCTGATTTGCTTATAATATATCCCAATAATATCATAGTCTCTTTCCTGGTTGGTACATCTTTTTTATATTTTTGTTTATTTTAATTCCAATATAGTTAACATACAGTGTTATATTAGTTTCAGATGTACAGTATAGTGATTCATCAATTCCATACATCCACCAGTGCTCAAAACAACAAGTGCACTCCTTAATCCCTGTTACCTATTTCACCCATCCCCCTATGCACCTCCCTTCTGGTAACCAGTTTGTTCTCTATCACTAACAGTCTAGTCTGTTTCTTGGTTTGTCTTTCTCTCACTCTCCCTTTTTTCCTTTGCTTAATTGATTCTTAAATTCCACATATGAGTGAAATCCTATGGTATATGTCTTCTTCCTTTTTAAAAATTTTATTTAAACCCAAGTTACTTAACATATAGTGTAATAATGATTTCCAGAGTAGAATTTAGTGATTCATCACTTAACATATATAACACCCAGTGCTTATCCCTACAAATGCCCTCCTAAATGCACATCACCTATTTAGCCCATCCTCCCACCCAATACCCCTGTAGCAACCCTGTTTGTTCTCTGTATTTAAGTCTTTTGTGGTTTGCCTCCTTCTCTGTTTTTATCTCATTTTTCCTTCTTTTCCTCTCTGTTCATCTGTTTTGTTTCTGAAATTCCACATATGACTGAAATCACTAATTTCAGTCACTAATAAATCACTAATATCACTAATAAATCAATATTTATTTTTCTCTGAATGACTTATTTCACTTAGCATAATATACTCTAGCTCCATACTTGTTGCAAATGGCAAGATTTCATCCTGTTTGATCACTGAGTAATATTCCATTTTATATGTACACACACCACATCTTCTTTGTCCATTCATCAGTTGATGGACATTTGGGTTCTTTCCATAACTTGACTATTGGTGATAGTACTAGTATAAACATTTGGGTGCATGTGCCCCTTGAATCAGCATTTTTGTATCTCTGGATAAATACCTAGCAGTGCAATTGCAGGGTTGTAAGGTAATTCTGTTTTTAATTTTTTGAGGAATCTCTATACTGTTTTCCGCACCAGTTTTCATTCCCACCAACAGTACAAAAGGGTTCCCCTTCCTCCACATCTTTGCCAACATCTGTTGTTGCCTGAGTTGTTAATTTTAGCCATTCTGACAGATGTGAGGTGGTATTTCATTGTGGTTTTGGCTTGTATTGTCTTCTTTCAAATAGTGTCTGTTCATGTCTTTTGCCCATTTCTTCAAGCTGTAATCATCAAGACAGTATGGTACTGGAACAAAAACAGACACATAGATCAATGGAACAGAATAGAGAACCCAGAAATGGACCCAGCTAATGAGTATGGCTAACTAATCTTTGACAAAGCAGGAAAGAATATCCAATGGGAAAAAATCTTCAGCAAATGGTGTTGGGAAAACTGGACCACTTTCTTACACTATACACAAAAATAAATTCAAAAGGGATGAGGGAACTAAATGTAAGACAGGAAACCATCATAACCCTAGAGGAGAAAACAGGCAAGAAATTCTTTGACCTCGGCCACAGCAATTTCTTATTAGACATGTCTCTGGAAGCAAGGAAAACAAGGCAAAAAAGAACTTTTGGGGACCTTATCATGTTACATAGGTTTGTACAGCAACAGAGACAGTCAGCAAAACTAAGATGCAACTGATGGAATGGGAGAAGATATTTGCAAATGACATATCAGATAAAGGGTTGGTATCCAAAATCTATAAAGAACTTCTCAAACTCAACACTCAAAAAATAGGTATTTGTCTTTTTCTGACAGACTTATTTCACTTCATATTATACTCTCTAGTTCAATCCATTTTGTTGCAAATGGCAAAAAATTTCACTCTTTTTATGGCTGAATGATATTCCATTCTGTGTATATGTGTGCGCGCACATGTGTGTGTTTGTGTTTTTTTGTGTGTATGTGTGTTGTATACTGTATCTTCTTTATCCATTCATGTGTATTGATAGACACTGGGTTGCTTCTATTATTTGGCTATTGTAAATAATACTGCTATAAACAAGGAGGTGCCTGTATCCCTTTGAGTTAATGTTTTTGTATTTTGGGGGTAAATACCCATTAGTGTGATTATTGGATCATGTGGTAGTTACATTTCTAATTTTTGGAGGAAACACCATAATATTTTCCACAGTGGCTGCATACTTTCATTCCCACCAACAGTGCATGAAGGGTTCCTTTTTTTCACATCATCATCAACCCTTATTGTTCCTTGTGTTTTTTATTTTAGCCATTCTGACGTGTGAGGTAATACCACATTGTAGTTTTGATTTGCATTTCCTTGATAATGAGTGATGCTGATCATCTTTTCATGTGTGTGTTGGACATCTATAGGTCTTTGTTGGAAAAATTGCTGTCATATCTTCTGCCCATTTTGAAATTGCATTATTTGTTTTTTTGGGTGTTTTATAAGTTTTTAATATTTTGAATACTAACCCTTTTTTTGAGTATGTCGTTTGCAGATATTTTCTCCCATTCCATTGGTAGCCTTTTAATTTTGCTGATTGTTTCCTTTGTTGTGCAGAAGCTTTTTATTTTTATGTAGTCTCAGTAGTTTATTTTTGCTTTTATTTCCCTTCCCTCAGGAGACATATCTAGACTATGTTGCTATTGTTGTTGTCAGAGACCTTACTGCCTGTGCTCTCTTCTAGGGTTTTGATGATTTCCTGTTTGACATTTAGGTCTTTAATCCATTTGAGTTTATTTTTGTTTATGGTATAGTAAATAGTTCAGTTTCATCTATTTGCATATAGCTGACCTGTTTTCCCAATACCATTTATTGAAGAGACTTTTCCCATTGTATAATCTTTCCTGCTTTGTCGAAGATTAATTGGCCATATATTTGGGATTTATTTCTGGATTTCCTATTTTGTTTCATTCATCTCTGTGTCTATTTTTGTGCCAGTACCATACTATTTTGATTACTACAGCATTGTAGTATAGCTTGAAGTCTAGAATTGTGATGCCTGCTGCTTTCCTTTGTTTTCCATAGTTGCTTTGGCTATATGGAGTCATTTGAGGTACCAGACAAATTTTAGTATTGTAGAGTTTTGTGAAAAATGCTGTTGCTATTGTGATAGAGATTGCACTATATCTGTAGATTGCTTTGGGTAGTGTAGTCATTTTAATAATATTAATTCTTCTAACATAGGCATGGAATGTCATTCCATTTCTTTGTGTCACTTCCGTTGCTTTCATTAGTGTTTTATTTTAGTTTTCAGAGTACAGGTCTTTCACCTCTTTGGTTAGATTTATTCCTAGGTATCTTATTATTTTTGTTGCAGTTGTAAATGAGATTGATTCCTTAATTTCTCTTTCTGCTGCTTCATTATCAGCGTATAGAAAGGCAAGAGATTTCTGTATGTTGATTTTGTGTCCTGCAACTTTACAGAATTCATTTATTAGTTTTAGTAGTTTTTGGTAAAGTAATAATCCACCTTTTTGCATGTGGATATCCAGTTGTACCATCAACATTTGTTGAAAAGACTTTCCTTTCCTCTATGGAATTGTCTTGGTACCTTTATTGAAAATTAATTGACCTTAACTGTCAGGGTTTATTTCTATACTTTCAATTTAATTCTCTTTATCTATATGTCTGTTGGTATGCCAGTACCATATTGACTTGATTACCATAGCATTATAATAAATTTTGAAATTGTGATTTGTGAGTCTGCCGAGTTTTTTATTTCTCACGTTTGTGACTATTGAGGATCTCTCTAATGTCTATATGATTTTCAGATCAGTTTGGCAATTTGTGCAAAATAGCCTACGGGAATTTTAGTAAGATATGTTGAATATGTGGATCAAGAAGAGTAATGCTTTCTTAATAATTAAATCTTGTAACTCATGAAAATAGCTTGTTTATTTAGCTATTTTAAAAAATATTTTTAGAAATGTTTGTTTATTTATTTCTGAGAGAGAGAGAGAGAGAGAGAGAGAGAGACAGACAGACAGACAGACAGAGACAGCGTAAGCAGGGGAGGGTCAGAGAGAGAGGAAGATACAGAATCTGAAACAGACTCCAGGCTCTGAGCTAGCTGTCAGCACAGAGCCCGACGCAGGGATCGAACCCACGAACCATGCGATCATGACCTGAGCCGAAGTCGGACGCTTAACCGACTGAGCCACCCAAGCACCCCTATTTAGGTATTTTTTAAGTGATATTTTTTAGGTTTCAATATGTAAGTCTGACACTGTTTTTTTAAATTTATTCTGAAGTATTCATTCTTTTTGATGTTATTTAAATGGAATTGTTTTCTTAATTTTATTTGCAATTGTTTATCCATGCTATATAAAAATGTAATAAATTTTTAAAAATTAAATTTTTATTTTGAGATAATTGTATTTTCACATTTACTTATAAGATTTAATACAGAGAGATCCTCTGTAATCTCCATCTAGTTTCTTCAAAAGGTAATATTTTACCTTTTGTTACAATGTGATAACCAAGAGGTACAATGTGATAACCAAGAGGTTGATGTTGACCCAGTGAGGATATTGAAACACATTTCTATCAACACAGTGATCCCTCATGTTGCCCATTTATAAAACACCCACATACCTCTTAACTATTACCCCACTGGAACCCTGGCAACCACTAATTTGCTCTTCAGTTTTACAATATTGTTACTACAAGACAGTTATATAAATGGAATCCTACTGCATGTAATGTTTTAGGGTACTTTATTTTCTCAATGGATTCATCCAAGTTGTATATATTTGTAGTTTGTTCCTTTGTATAACCAAGTAATATTCTTTGGTATGATAGTGCCACAATTTAATGTTCACTCATTGAAGGACTTTTATAGTTTGGGCCAAATACAAACATAGCTGCTGTAAACATCCCAATACAAGTTTTGGTATGAACATAATTTTCATTACTCTTGGGTAAATGCTTAGGAGTATAGTTTCTAGGTTGCATGAATGTTGCATACTTATTTTTAAAAAATGTTTTTACTGTTTATTTTTGAGAGAGAGACAGACAGAGAATAGGTGGAGGAGGGGAAGAGAGAGAGTGGGAGAATCCAAAGTAGGCTCTGGGCTCTGAGCTGTCAGCACAGAGCCCAATGCAGGGCTTGAACTCACGAACTGGAAGATCATGACCTGAGCTCAAGTTGGACACTTAACTGCATGAGCCACCCAGGCACTCCTGCATACTTAGTTTTTAAAGTAATTGCCAAACTGTATTGCTGAATAGCTATACTGTTGTGCATTCCCACTAGCTAGGAATGAGTGATTCAGTTGCTTTATATCCTTGCAAGTATTTTAATGTCATTTTTAATTTTAGTTCTGGTAATTGTGAATAGTATCTCTTCATGGTTTTCATTTGCATTTCCTAATGGCTAGAGATGTTGAACACTTTTTCTGTATGTATATCCTCTTGAGTAAAATGTCTTTTCATGTTTTCTGCCCACTTTACAGTTAAAATACTTTATTTTTTTTCTGTTGAATTTTAAGAGTTCTTTATGTATTCTGGATAAGTTTTTTGATAGATGGTTTTCTTCCAATTTATAGTTTTGTTTTCACCTTCTTAACAAGATTTTTCACACAGCATAAGTTTTTAATTTTGATGGAATACAGTTTATATTTCCCATCATGGCTGGTACTTTTTTTGGTCAAATCTTACGAATTCCTTGCCTAACCCTAAGATTTTCTGTTTCTTTTTCTTTCCAAAATTTTTACAGTTTTACACTTCACAATTAAGTCCATAATTCATTTTGAGTTAATTTTTATATAAGGTGTAAAACCAGTGGAGGTTAAAAATTTGCCTCTGGACATCCACTTGCCTTAGCTCATTTGTACAGGTTTTTCTTACTGAATTGCTTTTGCATTTATGTCAAAACTGAGTTGAACATATTTGTGTGATTCTATTTCTGGGTTCTCTATTCTGATTCAATGATCCATGTGTTTATCCTTTTGCTAAAGGATACTACATGGTCATGATTACTGTTATCTGTATAAGTCTTGAAATTTAGAAGAATGATTTACCACATTAGGTAATTTTTAAAAATAGTTTTATTTATTCTAGTTCCTTTGCCTTTCCATATGTGTTTTAGAATAATATTATCTGTATATACACAAAATGTCACAGACTTTGAGTCTGGAATTCTCTCCTGTCCAGTAAGAGAGCAGATGCAGAATTGAATACAAGAGAGGCTAATGCCCAGGAGGAGACAAGAGCCCTGAGTTAGAGTCCTTGTTCCTTATTTATTAGGATTATATGTGTGATGGATGTGCAGAAAGAGACAAACATAAAACAGTGATCATTAACGAATGTATGAGAGAAAGGGAGTTTCAAAGATATGTGGTGTTAGGGGTTAGGGTCAGTACAAATCAAAGTCCTAGTGCCAAGCAGATAGCCATTTACTGCAGGCACCATGCACAGTGTCTGTTTATCTTAACTTTTCTAAGGGCTAAGACAGATAGAACATGCTACCAGGGTTCACAAGGCATTTTTCTCACTAATTAGCTCTGAGGGCTTTCTCCCTGTAGTGGCTTTCCACTCTATGGTTTTTTTACTTAATGATAAGTTCTGGGTGCTTTTGCCTTGCTGTGGTGGCTTTCTGTCTCGACCTTTCTCGAACACTTTTGTCCTGTGGAAGTGGCTTTCTGCTCTATGCTTTCTTCTACACTGGGTGCTTTCGCCCTGTGGTAGCTTTCTGCCCAAAGCCTTGTCAACCCATTGGTGCAAGCTCAGAGAATTCTTAAATTTATTCTTTACAACAAAACTCACTGAGATTTTAATAAGAAGAATGCTAAGTCTGTGTATCAGTTTGGGGGAGAATTGGCATCTTTACTGTCTTCAGTCTTTCAACCTATGAACACCATATGTTTCTCCACTTATTACGTCGAGATTTCTTTCACTAGTAGTTTGTAATTTCAGTATAGAAGAATCAGTATACATGATTTGTTGGTTATACATATGAGTATTTAATTTTCTTTTGAATATTTGTTAGTGGCATTGTGTTTTTAACTTAACAATTCATGTTGTCATGGCTAGTATATAGAAATAAAATACTGTTGTATATTGATCTTATATCCCAAGATCTTGATGAACTCATTTCTATTTTTAAGGTCATGTCACCTACGATAAGGGACAGTTTACTTCCTTCTTTCCAATCTCTATGCCTTTTATTTCCTTTTATTGCCTTCTTGCATGGTCTAAATCTTCCATTATTTCATTGAATAAGAGTGAAGACCACTAATATCTTTGTTTTGTTCCTGACCTCCAGGGGAAAGCATATAGTCTTTTTACCATCAAGAATGGTGTTAGATGAAGATTGTTTATAAATGCTATATATCAAGTTGAGGAATTTTCCTTTATTGCTTTTTTATTTTTGAGAAGTTTTACATAGAGGGGTATTGAATGTTGATCAACACTTTTTCTACTTCAATTGTGTGATCATGTGATTGTACTTATTTAGCCTAATGTTTATATGCTGGATTACATTGGTTGTTTTTCAAATGTTGAACCAGCATTGCATCCCTGGAATGAACCCCATTTGGTCATTTTGTAGAATTATATTTTATATTGCTGAATTTTGTTTGGCAACATTTTGTTAAGATTCTTTTTTTTTTTTTTTTAAGTTTATTTATTTATTCTGAGACAGCAGGAGAAGGGAAGAAAGAGAGAATCCCTGTGAGGCTCCACACTGTCAGTACAGAGCCCGACATGGGCCTCAAACTCCCAAACTGCAGGATCATGACCTGAGCTGAAATCAAGAGCCAGATGCTTAACCAACTGAGCCACCCAGGCACCCCTTGTTAAGGATGCTTTGAGTCTATATTCACATGGGAAATATTTGTCTATGGAATTTTGTTTTTGCTTTAGATGTTGGTGGGAACATGGCTTCCAGTGAAGCCATCCAAGCCTGGAGTTTTTTTTTTTGGACCATTTTAAAATTAAAGATTTAATTTCCTTAATATTTTTAGGACTATCAAATTATCTATTTCATATTGGGTTATTTGTGGTAATCTGTGTTTTTTGGGAATTGGTTCATTTCCTTTATGTTGATAAATTCAACTCTTTTAATTTTTTTTTAATATTCCTTTATTACTGTTTTGATTTCTGCAGAGTCTGTAGTGATACATTATCTGATGCTGGTAATTTGTCTCTTCTCTCTTTTTTTATTTGTCAGTCTGGTTAGATCTTTGTAATTTGAATGTTCTTTTCTCAGATCCAGCTCTTTTAAGGCAGGTGTGCTGGTGACAGATTTTCTTCATTTTCTTTCACCTGAGAGTGTCTTAATTTCTCCTTCATCCCTGAAGGATATTTTCACTGGATATAACATGTGAGTTCACAGCTATTTTATCTGATCACTTGAAGAAGTGCTTCTTTCTGTCCTAACTGGTTTCTAATGAGAAATAAGCTGTCATTTGAATTGTTTTTCCCTTGATGGTAAAGTACAGTTTCTTTCTCACTGTTTCCAAGAATTTTTTTCTTTTTCTTTAGTTTTCAGAAGTTTGAGTATGATTTGTCTTGGTATAGATTTCATTAAATTTATCCTTTCTGAGGTTTTCTCAGCTTCTTGAAACTGTATGTTTGTAGTTTTTTGCGAAATTTGTGAAGTTTTCAAGCCATTATTTTTTGAAATACCTTTTTAAGCCATGTGTTCTTTTTCTACTCCTTTGAGACTCAGATGATAGGAAAGTTAGTTTATTGTTATTTTCTCATAGGTCCTTGAAGTCTTGTTTATTTTTTTTCAGTCTATGTTTCTCAGGTTTTAAAATTTTTTGTTGGATAATTCTAACATTGTTACCATTTTGGTGTTGGCACCTGTCAGTTTTATTTTTTTCATTGACTTTGAGATCTTCCTGGTTCTTGTTACGACACTTAATTTTTTTATCGAAACCTGGACATTTTGTGTACTGTGGTATGAACTGTGAATCTTATGTAAACTTTCTATTCTAACTGGCTTATTTAGACACTGCTTAGGCAGGTAAAAGGGGTAGGCACTGCTTCGTTACTGCCTGGTTGAGATAGAAGCCAAGTTCTTAATTTGGCCTTTTTTTGATACTTGAAGTGGGGCCTCTGTGGTATTGCTCAGTGGGTATGATATTTCTGGCTTCCCATTTAGTCCTCATTGATTTCACATTATCTAGGGTTGGTAGGAGAACCCTAACGGGCAGGGATGAAGCTATTTGGAAGTTTTCCCAATAACTTGAGTTTTGATATGACCTTTGGCCAGAGATAAAAAGGAATAGAGAAGACCATAAGTCAGGACCTTGATTGCAAAATCCGGAGTATATGTTATACAAGTGCACGTGCCAGAAATTACAACATTAACTGACTTTCTATATTACGTGTTAATTCTGTGTTTCTTTAAACCAGAGTTCAATAAACTTTTCCATAAAAGGCCAGATAGTATATATTCTAGGTTTTGCAGTCTGAGAGGCGAAAGTGAGGATATTATATATATACTGATATAACAAGAAAGACAACAAATTTCCACAATTTTTAAATTTATGAAATCCAAATATAATAATGAGTGTAATATTGTCATATGTATTTACCAATTTGAAGAATGGAAGGGGGGATAGTTAGAGTTTATAGTTACCCTGTCATTAATACTATTACAAGTGTTCATCTATTAATATTGCTTTGTATAAGAATTTTATCTTCACAAATGTCTTTTCACACAGGCAGGTATTGGTAAATACTAAATGAACTTATAATATATGACTTTATTTTTAAATGTTTATTACTTTTGAGAGAGAGAGAGAGAGAGAAAGTGTGTGTGTGTGGGGGGGGTAGGGGCAGAGAGAATGGGAGAAAGAGAATTGCAGACAGGCTCTACATTGTCAGCAGAGAACCTGATGCAGGGTTTGATTCCTCTAACTGAACTGTGAGATCATGACCTAAGTCAAAATCAAATGTTGGATGTTCAGCCAACTGAGCTACCCAGGTGCCTCCTGAATGTATGAATTTAACTGAGCACATTAACTACTTGCAGTGTGTTTTTAGAATTCTGTTAGGATTTTTTTTTTTTTTTGCTTTCTTAGCAATGTAGTAACATTGCAGAATAATCACTTCCAATTATAGATAAGGTGGAAACTCAATTGAAGAGTTAAATGGGTTTTGAAATATAAAATATTTCTTTGCACTTGCGTCACATTCAAATAATGCTGTTAAAACTGTAGTTTGAACTCAGAATACATATCTGCAAATGTATTGGGGAAGAAGATTTTGCTTCTTGTTTAAATTTTTGTGAGAATGAGACTATGTTTGGACAGCGCACAAAGTTCATAAAACAGCTTGAAATTACTTATTTAATTTTTTAAGTGTTTGTTTATTTTTGAGAGAGAGAGAGAGAGACAGAGCATAAGCAGAGGAGAGCCAGGGAGAGAGGGAGACACAGGATCTGAGTTGTCAGCACAGACCCTGACATGGGGCTCAAATCCACGAACTGTGAGATCATGACCTGAGCCAACTGAGCCACCCAGGTGCCCCAAAATCACTTAAAATTAAGACATTGATGGTTGTGAAATGATTATAGTATAATATGTTTTGCAAAACATTGTTTTGGCTTATAATTTTGGGTTGAATACTTTATTACCAAATTTCAATCACTGTTGTTTATCTTAGTTTGTTGTTATTTACTCATCCAGTTTGTTTGGTAATGGTACTTTATGCTTAGTTTACTTTGTTTTTTGAAGAATTCAGGGAAGTTTTAGCAGGTAGGAAATTGTAGTACTTAGGCATGTAAGAATATTTAATTCATATGGAATTGCAAGGAATATGAGTAACTGAAAAAACCTTGAAAAAGAAAAAACAAAGTTGAGGAACTCATAGTTCCCAACTTAATAACTCACTACAAAGCTAGTAATCAGAATAGTGTGATATTAGCATAAAAGTAGACATATAGACCAAGGAAATAGAATTTACTCCAGAAATAAGCCCATATGTGTATAGGTGATTGATTTTTCACAAGAGAGCCAAGATCATTCAATGGGGAAGAACTGCCTCTCCAACAAATGATGCTGGAACAACTTGATAAACACCATTTGTAAAAGAAAGATGTCAGACTCTTACCCTTACACAATGTACAAACATTAGCCCAAAATAGATAGAAGACCTAAAGAGTTAAAACTATAAAATAGTTAACAAGAAAGCATAGGGGAAATTCCTTATGACCTTGGATTTGGTAATAGTTTCTTAAATATGACATTGAATAAAAAAGAGACAAATTGAAATTCATCAAAATTATAAACTTTTTGTACATTAAAGGACACTATCTAGAGGATATAATGACAACCCACAGAATGGGATAAAAAACTTGCAAATCATATGTCTGATAAGAATCTAGTATCCAGATACAAGAGATCTGTATGATGAAAACTATAGAAAACTTATGAAGGGAACTGAAGAAGACACAAAGAAATGGAAAAACATTCCATGCTCATGGATAGGAAGAATAAATATAGTTAAGATGTCATTACTACCCAAAGCACTCTACACATTCCATGCAATTCCAATCAAAATTGCACCAGCATACTTCTCAAAACTAGAACAAACTATCCAAAAATTTGTATGGAACCACAAAAAACCCCGAATAGCCAAAGTAATACTGAAAAATAAAACCAAAACTGGAGGGATCACCATCCCAGACTTTAGCCTCTACTACACAGCTGTCATCATCAAGACAGTATGCTATTGGCACAAAAACAGACCCATAGACCAATGGAACAGAATTGAGAACTCAGAAGTGGACCCAAAAGTATACAGCCAACTAATCTTTGACAAAGCAGGAAAGAATATCCAATGGAAAAAAGACAGCCTTTTTAACAGATGGTGTTGGGAGAACTGGACAGCAACATGCAGAAGAATGAAACTAGATCATTTTCTCACACCATGCACAAAAAT